>NC_141702.1:112546707-112634252 GCF_971803275.1 Cyanistes caeruleus
GTGAAGCCATTGTTATTCTCATTTCTTTTTTGTCCCCATGCCTGGTCCATTTGCCATATACCATCCGGCAAACAGCTGACACATCCCGGCTATTATGGACCCAGGCCTAATTGCCAGCAAAGTCTTTAAGCTCTTCCATGTTGGCCTCGTAGGAGGAATGGGAGGCCCATATAAATGATGCTGCTCTCGACCACCGCTCTCATTTTGCCGTCGCGGAGTTCGCAGCCTGTTGTGCCGGAGGGTTTGCGGATGCTAAAAATATAGCTGGAGCCCAGTGCCAGTGATTCGCTCTCTGGCTCTCCTCCTGCTCCCCCTGCCTGGCCAGGAATGTTTCTGTTTTCTGTGGTAATAAAGCTTGGGATTATTTAGATAGTAAACATATTCCAGAATATATTATTTTTGCTGGGGAGCGGGAGTAGAGCTACCTGGAAAGAAGGAATGATTCGGGAGATGTGTTTGCCAGCCTTTTCCCACGGGTCTGAGCACGGGTACCGCCCTCCTGGGTGTGCATTTTCTGATGATCTGGGCATTTCTTCCCCATCCCAGATTTTAACCTTTTAATTCTTTTGGCCCCATAGCCCTCCTGGAACAGAGACCACGATGACACGGCATCAACGCGCTCCGGGGGAACCCCCGGACCCTCCAGCGGAGGACACACATCACACAGCGGGGACAACAGCAGTGAGCAAGGTAGGAATAGAGCCCTCACACTTTCCTAGCTGGCAAGTGGTCACCAGCGTGCTCAGGGACTGGTTAGTCTCTTTCTGGTGTGGAAATATGCTTGGGTACTAGAGGGTTTGTGCTGAGAAAGATCTATCTTCCTTTTTTTTTGACATTTTTTCCTCCATCTCCTACTAGTAAAGGGATTGGCATCTTTATTTCTTTGACCCTGCCAGCAGGCACATGTTAGAGCAACATATGTACCAAATTTGCAGTGTGCTTAATAAAAATAAGAAATGAGAAGTTTGGGTTTTTTTCTTCGTTCAAATGGGTTAAAAGATGAAATCTTCAAAACCAAATGTAATTAAGATTGCAGAAATGCATGCTAATATTTCAAAGATGCCATCGAAAGTTGATTACATATAAAGAAGAGATGTTAGCTGGCCCATTTTACAAAATCCTGAGCTATGTTTTTACTTACTTTTTTATACTCAATTCCAATTTACTTGAATGCAAAAACGTTCTGTCTGAGTGCCAGGCCGGAGTAGCTGATTTAGCAGGGCGAGGATGAAATGAGCTTGGTGCAATGGAAGTGGGACAGTCTACAAATAATCAGTGCTGTCTCAGAAACTCTGAAGTCTGAAAAGCTGAATCTCTGGATTATTTTTTTCTGTGAAACTAAAAGCATATTTTTTCTGAAGAGACCAACTGCAGTGGATTTAGTGTTAATTTAATGCAATTAAAATTTAAAAAGGATCCTTAATCTGAATATAAAAGAGAGTGCATTATTGAAGTTGACTCTGAACTCACAATAGGTATATACTTTTAAATCTGGTTTTATGATCATGTTTCATTCAAGTGCTGTTAGACAACAAAGGAATTGTGTTTCCAAAAAAAGGTTGAGCAGTACTGATTAGCATTGCAAAGTCTGCATTTAACAAGATTAGTTTTTAAACTAAACCAGTATATTTTAATTTTTTATATGCATGGATTTAACGTACATGGTGAATAACATCTCTTTATAGAATTTTAAGTATTTGAGACTCGTTATTGTTTAAAGAAAAGTTGCTGACTTCATCGCAAGCGTAGCCTAGTAAAAATGGGGCCTGGAATAGTAAACTGTTGCAGAGCTGAGGCAGAAACTGGTAACCTTATGACCTCTGACTTTTACTGGAAAATGATATGCAACATAAATTCAGGGGGCCTTTTTTCTTTCAAGTATGTGTATACATATATATTCTAGTGGTGCTGTTCACAATGCTATAGTTGAAGTGGTGTCAACTTGTTCATTAGAGCCCCTTGCTTTTGGAGAAAACTTTAAATCCATGGGTTTTTTTTTTTTTTAAGGCTGAAAAAGCTGCTTCAAAAATAAGCTTTGAACTAAAATGTGGTGTTTTGAGGGGGTTTTTGTATTTGGTTAGGGCTGTTCTTTTATTAGACGGATGTGCGTGTGTTTATGTGGATATGTGCGTGGACAAAACATCTGTGGGGAGGCTTGCCAGAATGCTCCTAGAACGCGTTGGAAATTGAGCTTAGCTCCTGGTGCACTTTTAAAGATTTTCAGACTTCATTTTCTCCTAAATGTGGCATTTTAGTAGTCTGGAGTGCTGGTCATATCTGAGGTCTTACTGCCATCCTGGTCAGTTCCTAGCAAGGTGCATGCTGCAGCCTCAGTCAGGAGGGGTTTTCTAAAGTGAGTTTCAAGCCTGAGTCCTGTGAAGTACCTGCAGAAGAACTTGTCAGTGATGCTTTAGTCAGTTCTGAAACTGTTGCCCAAACCCCACTGGTTTACTGAGGCTGGAATTGCTGCCAGTGCTTTAGATAGAGTGTTTTGTGAAGAGGGCTCATTGCATTAAAACTTTGGAGAAGAGTAACAAAAGTGGTAATTTGATAACTGGAGCTCTCAGGTCAAGTTTGGGGAAGGAATTTTGGAAAAGAGATCCCATCCTGGGCATCTTTGTTACCAAGACTTGCCTTCAGGCCACTTGCCACCTTTGGAAATGGCATTGTTTTTGAGGAAGAGGAATGTGGTAATGGTAGTGGTGGTCTTGCTGAGCCTTGCTTTATGTTTTGTTTACATGAAATGCTCTGAAGGTTTGAGATTATGGGAAGCTCATTTGTTTAACCACACCCATGCCTGCATGTATACCTTCTGTAAAAAAAAAAAACAAACCCAAAATGGGATTTTAGCATTTCCCTATGGGGAAGAAGTCAAAAAATATGACCCCAAAGGACTGAAACAGAAGAGAACAAAAAGGTAGCAAATACCCTGCCTCTCCCCAACTGCATTTAATTTCCAGATGCTGTGATTTGGTGGCTTTTCTTCTGTGGCCTGATGTTAGGAGTGCAACACTGTGGTTAAACCTCTGTGTTCACCACTGCTGGGTGCTTTTCTTGGCAGCAGAAGGAGCCAGCATGGCACTGCCAGAGCAGCCAGGTGCTGCGGAGGGGTGGCAGCAAAAGGCTGGGGACCCACATGCTCATGCTTGCAAGTAGAGGAGTTAACTCGAGATGCATGCGTTGCGTGACATATATTCAGTATATTATGAGCTTCCCTATTTTTAGGAGTTTGTAAAAGTTCCTTTTGGTTCCTTCCATCTGTCAAGATCACGTTTGCCACTTAAAAAAAAAAAAAAAAAAAAAAAAAAGCAAATCTGATCACCAGAAATAAAACCCTCTAAAACTGTCTGGTTTTAGGTTGTTCTCACAACCTACTTCCCTTGTTGGCGTAGGGAAAAGCACCTTCTGGGCCAGGTTTGCAGCCTGGCTGAAAGTATCACAGGGATGTAAATGTAAGTTTACACATTTACTGGAAAAGCTTAAGCCTTCAGCAAGACTTTTCTCCTTAGTCCTTAAGCCAGAGTATGTTAAGGTCTATTTTTGGACTTTTTGGAGATTTTTCTTCTTTACCTTATTCATCACAACAAATCCTGCAATGTGTGTTTTCAACCTACTTATGTCCCAGTGAACAACACTCATCAAATGATTGCCTTTGAAATCAGGAGAGACGGTCTTTCCTGTAAACATTTTAAAGTCTTTTTAATCGTGTAAATTTATTTACTTAGTAAATAGTAATAACTCCCAGCTGCTTCGATCTATTGCAGAAATCCATATTTAACTGCTAGGGAGCTGTTCTGAGGTCTTGTGCCACTGAACAGCAGGATATGTTATTGCATAGTACGTTGACACAACCTCTCCTAAAGGCCTGGTATTGTGTCATCATAGGGGATAGTTATAGTACAGGAATGCAGAATAATATTATGAAAAAGTTTTCCCGTTGCTCTGAACTTAATGGCAAAGGCCTTTGGAGGTCTGTCTCCAAATGGTGCAAAGAGATCTGAATTTACAGAGCGGAGAAATAATTCACTAAATCCTATTTAAAAGAAGAGACGCAAATTCTTATGTATAGGCAGGTGATGCTGAGCTCATGGCAGCACTGTTTTATCTTACTGTGTCTTGTAACTTCAAAAGATTCCTGTTTGGGATATTGAGAGATCTATTTTGTTTGTTTTTCAAATAGTGAGGCCAGGAAGATGCTGAACAAAGCCTTGGTACAGTCACTTTTAATCCAGAGTGGAGTTCTTCATTTCTCATGTTTAGCTCTCCTACACAGCTTAAAAGAAAAAGAAAAATAATCCATCAGTGTCACCTTATTTGTGCTTATTTCTTCTTTCTCCCTTGTTTTTTTTTCCCAAACCTCAGCCTGTGTTCAAAACATTTTTTTAACCTCCAAATAATTGTTGCTTCTTAAAGCCAGGAGTAGAAAGCAGCGATACTTCTTTATAAAAATGTATCAATGGCTGCAATGGCTTATTTTTTATTTTTTTTTCAGTGTTTCGTAGGAGTTTGAGCAACCTATAGGCAAAAAGGCAATCGGGTTTATTATTGCTGGGAATCTCCAGGCGGTTGTTTGGAGGCTGCAAAGGCAGGGCTGGGAAGAGGGGGAGAGAAGGGCCACGTTATGTTCCAGATGACTGAGCAAGGATTTATATACCAGCTTGCCTTTTTTTTTTTTTTTTTCCCCCTCCTTTTTTTTTATTTTTTTTTTTTTAACATGGGAGAAGAAAAGTAATAAGAGCGGGGAGGCATTTGAAGCGGTCAGATGGCCGATGACTAATGGGATAGGTGGGCAGGAGCCCTCGGATTGGGTGTCTTAATGAGCACATTTCGCACCGAGTTTGGGCTGCAGCTCCCCTTCACCTTTGCCCTTTATTGACCGAACTGACACTTCATTTTTCACATACTTCCAATTATGGCTGAGCTTAAGTGTCGCCCTGCCTCCTTTCTTTCTTGCCTATGGATGGCTTGAGAGTGGCTAAGGCCACAGAAGATATTTTAATTTGAAAAACTACCATAGCAAGGCAGGTTTAGGGTGTAACCTGAAACTGCTGTCACTTGGCAGTTTCTCCGATGAAAACAAAAGTTTTAATGTTTCTTGTTGAGCGCTTCACCGCCGCTCCCCCCTTCCTTCTCTGTGGTGATGTGGGGAATTGCTTTGGGGGCGATTGGGTTGGTGAGGGGTATTTTCCTTGGGGTAAATCCTTTCTGGCACTACAGGTGTCATGGGTGGGAGTCACCGAAGTGGAGAGGTAAACCCAAATGGAAAGCAGTGCCGTGCCTGAACGATGGCTCCTTTTTCCTTCTCAACACAGCGTCTTCTCAAAGGGCTTCTTGTGATGTAATGCCCTGCCATGTCCTTTGCTGGACGATCCCCTTATGGAAAAGCAGAGCATGATTGTGCTTGCACTTCTCAAGCCTTAGACCATTGTGGATTTGTTGTTTTGGTAATATTTAATGCATGAATGCAGATTTGAGCCTGGCCTGGCTGTGAAGCTTTGAGAAGTGGCTGGAAATGATGTTGGGAGAGGCTGGTAGGATGAAAAGCTGTAAAAATCTGCAGTCACCCCTTTGCTGTACAAGGAGAGCCATGATATATCTCCCACTGCTCAAGCCTGTGTGCATTTCCACGTTGGCTTTTACACGCAGAATCCTTCCAGGGCGGAAATGTCTGTTTGCTTTCGCAGGGCTTAGGGGGTTTCGGAGCATGCGGTTTTCCTACCAAATGTGGATTCTGTCGGAAATAGTTGGAATAAGTTGTGCTCGCATGGGGTGGGTGGGTTTAAGAACAAAATAGCTGCTGTTAGACCTTCACTTCCCAGCAGCACCACTGGATTTTGCAGCGTGGTTTTCACTACCGGCTCTGTCATGTGAAATTTGGGTGAGTAATGTGTGGGCATGTCACCTGTGTGCCAGTGGTGATTGCTTTACATTTAAACACATGGAGAGACTATGTTGACAATTATTTACATCCAAACAGAGGCCCCCTAAACCACAGATGTATTTATCCCCCCCAAAAAAAAAAAAAAAAAAAAGAAAAAGTATGAGGTATTATCTACTTTATTATGTAGCCCTCTGGCATAGTAATGGCATGGCATATTTTTACTATAATATGGTAATAAAAGAATATGTAAAAGGCAGACAAAGGTTCTGTCTTTTCACTAAGGTGACCCCTGTTACCAAGTAACTGCTTTACTTATGAGCTTATTAAAAACTCAAAAAAAAATGAGCTTTTCATACTTCACAGGCATTGATGTGAAAATGAGCTGTCCTACGAGTAGTTTTCTTGATCATTTTTAGAACAATTGATTAGCCAAAGAGCCGCTGTCATTAGTTGACATTGACTGATAGCAATTTGTCACAAGCTCCGAAGGTCAGCCAGGCAGTGGAAGCTTCGGCTTGTCTTTGATTGACCTTTTCTGATGCCATTATCATGCGATCGGTTAGACTGGATGTGACCCTCGATTAGAAAAGACAGGGCATTAGTCAACAGGGGCTGCTCCCTGTGTTTTTTCTGGCGCTTTACGTATTGTGAATCCCGAATTAAGCGTAATAGGCTTGTTTGGAAACGCAGCAGTATCAGTTTTCTTGCTGAGGCTCTGCCATCCCCTTTTCTTTTCCTGCTTTTCCATCAAGCAGGCAGCGCTCGCTTTGCTTTAAATCAGCGTCAGCACCTGTGCCCTCTTCCTTTGACGTGAGATACGAGATTTAAGCCAGGCCCATATTTATCTGAAACGCCTCGTGTAGGTGCGTATTGTTCAGCAGCACCAGCATTAATTATTTTTATCTCCCCAGAATCATGTTTTATTTTTTAACAGTGATTGAGTGGTTGAGGATTATGCTCATAACATGATGTCAATTTATCATTCTGCTCTAAAGCCGGGGGGCGTGAAACTGGTTTTTTCCTCCTTCTAGTTTAGGTTTTCAATTTTTTGTTTGGTTTTGGCTTTTTTTTTTTTTTTTTTCTTTTGGTCTCATCAGCTTGATTCAGCTGTTAAAGTTAGATTTCGACAGTGTTAAGTCTGTGTGCCTCAGCTAAGCAGGGTTGTGCTTCCAGAGTGGTGCATGGGAGCAAGTTCTTACTTAGAAGCGGGTGTCTGTCATGATTTGAGCATTAATCTATTCCCAGTGTCAGGATTTATTTCAATCATTCTCATTAGCTTAAATGCCTGTTATTAGCAGGCATTTTTCTTTTTGCTCTGGCAAAGCTAACTTAAATACTTATAAACGTTGCTTGTTTTCCCTAAATTGTGGGTAACATCATCGTAAATGAGCTCTTTTCCTTGTAAAAAAACCTTCCTTCTTTCCATTTGCCTTTCAGGGGAAACCTGAATTTCTCTAAGCACCAACTTGTTTTTCAGGTCAGCCCCTAGAGATAATAAGCAGTTCAAAACCAGCACAACCATTTCAGCACGGTTTAATGTGACTTTCAGTCTTTGCTCAGGGAAAGCTTCCAGCTGGGAGGGGAGCAGAGAGACGACCATGTCAGGAAGCAGATCTTTCAAGCTGAGGCTACTGCCATCATTGGCAGAGCAGAAGAAGGGAAAAAGACTTTGGAAACTGTTTACCTTTAAAGTGGCTATGGAAATACAAATACTCCTGACTTCTCGGCCCATCTGTAATCAAGCAGAGAAATCCATGTACTGGAGTCCTTTTTTTTTTTTTTCTTTTTTTTTCTATTTTCTTGGCAAGTTTTTCTAAACTCAGAAATGTCCACCCATTAAACATCTGTGTGGCTGTGCACAAGCCCATGTATACATAGAAGTGTATATAAGAACATGGACCTGACCCTGAACTGAGAGCATCCATTGGCTTTTGCAGCCTCCAAAGTGTTGTCTGCACAGAACCAGGTGTCTTACTGAGTGCAGGATCTTGAAAATGCCAAGCAGGGAACAGTGGTGGAAAAGAATCACATTGCTAAATTGAATCTTGGGCTGTTAGCTAAAAACTCTGGTGTGGGACTGAAGGGCACCTTGCTTTCCTCCTTGGATGGGGCAGAGGGAGGTTTGGATTTGTAAGAAGTTGTAGAAATAGGTTTGAAGTTTTTAGTGCCCAAGGTGCCCCTTTCAACAGTACTGGAGTTGAGTGTTTGCAAGGAGGCTGATATGATTTTTTTCTTTTTTTTTTTTTTTTGGTTGCTTTATTCAGGTGTGGTGGGTTTTTTCCTACACATCCTGGATGTTTTCACTTAAGTTGTGGTGACTCACTGGAGTTAATGAGGTTCCCACATGGCCCATATCAAAGGCCATCTTAGTATTCCCACCTTAAGGGTTCTATCCATTTGCTTCTCCAGGTCTTGGTGGCTTCAGCTGAGCCTTTTGCAATCTGATGGAGGCAGAGTGAGACTTTAAGGTGTGTCATTGACCTCTTTAACTTGGAGGTTAAAAAAACAAAAGTTGTGATCTTGAGATGTTTGTTTTGAGAGACATTTTATCACAAGGAGTATAAACTCATAAACATGCCGTATTTCTGGATTAGTGATGCAACAGGGTGTGCCATCAGGCTGCTTGGCACAAACCATATTCCTATCTCTCACATGAAAGGCTGGGAGGGTAAAGATGACTAAGGTTGGAGGAGAAGTCTTTAAAATTAGTTCTGTATGGAGAAAGTGGGTGCTTGTCCCATAATGCAAGAACTAAGGGTGGGTGTTCATGGCACAGGAACTGCTCCAGAGTGTTACTAGGTTTAAAACAAACAAAAATGTTTTATGTGTTGGGTTAAATTTATTGCTACAGAACAGCATTCTGAGGAGGTCAGCAGGGGACAAAAAGAGATTAGACCAATTCATGGAAAAAAAGGTTCTTCTGTAGCTATTAAAAACCCTGGTCCAGATGCAAGTGCTGTCTCAGGAAGCTGCCCAAGTGCTGATTGTCAGAGCGGTGGCACAGCTGCCTCAGCGTGCCCCCACTTTCCGTAGTGTTTTCCTAAACACCCGTTATTGTTCGTGAGACACACCACCACAAGACGCAGTTACTTCGACAGATGTCCTCCAGTTTTTGTGTTAAAATAATTTTTTATAATTCAATTCAGGAAATAAGATGCTGGATATTTTTTGTTTATCCCCCCCCCCTTTTTTTTTTTTTTTTAAAGGCTCTTGCTAATGCTGCCATGCTTTTTGTTGGGAAGAAGGTAGACATAGCTTGTATTTTCTTGCCCTTATTACCCTGATGGGGGGAATGGTTTGATGCTATTCATTCAAATTTGACAGGTGATTGCTTCTGTAAATGAATGCACTCAAATCATAATTGTTGCAACAGAATTGTTTGATTACCTGGCGGTAGCCTCTTTCTCTCTGATAGCTTTTGGATCACCTGTTTGCTGAGAGCATTTGACAGTCCTCATGTTTATTACCCAATTGAATGTCAGTAGCAATTGCAGCTAAAGATAAACGAAAATGCAAGTACTTGTTGACCTTGACTTTTTTCCACAAGATATTGGACTTGATGGCTCTATTGCCGTTGAACTGATAAGAGTTATAAACAGTAGTTGAAGGAAAATGTTTTATTCCCAGAGGAAAATACCACACTGCTGTGGGAAATGGCATCTGACTAGTGCTCTTTGCCAAATTTGCTTGGTTCACCTTCATTTAGACTGTGGGAAAATAAAATCCAAATTTCCCCTTTTATGACTTTAATATCTCTGCAAACATGAATTCCTGCGCTCTTTGTAAAGTTTTGTTGGCAGACTGCGCCAATAACAGACAGCGAGCACGAGACCTCGCCGTGTTTTATGATGTGCTATAATGAGGATTCTCAATTCTTCCTCATTTTTGGGCTGATTTGATAATTACAGGGAGGGAGCAGAGCTTTATTCTTCTATTCCATGGGAAGCTTAATATGTCTGCAGCCGGCAAAGACTGGGAAATGTGTGGCTGTGAGTGGATATTGTCAGACTGGGGCTGTGCCGGTGGGAGGACAGTCTGGGGATGAAAGCCAAGTTATTACAGGGATGGAGGGGTGATTCTTTCCTAGGTCAATTTTGCACCCACTTCTTCAGGCAAGGTCCCACATGGGGTCCTTTGCAGGTTTTTGGTAGGATTTGGCAGTGCCCCTCCCGGCTGCCTTTGGGAAATGGGAGGGAGGGATGAACTCCTACCCCGGCAAATTTTCCTGCTGTAACCCCCCATATATATATTTATATAAATTTATTTCTAATCCTGCTCTAATATGAAAACCTGAAAGGAAGACTTCAATGGAAACAGGAGAAGGCAATAGGCTTTGAGATCTTTCAGGATGAAAGTCACTGAATAAACATTATATGTAAAAAGCACAAAAGACAGTGGAATTATATTCTTTAAAACATTAAGTCCTTCTTGTCTCGGCAACTGCTCTGATAAACTCTGTACAGTATTGTAGGAGCTTGTTAAAGCTCTGAAATGCAGGATTAAGCAGTGCTGTAACAGTTAGCAGAGTCAGACGAGTAATCTTATTGCATTGTAATTTTTTTTAGGTAAGATTAAGCTGGCATTGCATTATATGTTTGTGGGCGAGGGGCCATTCTTCAAGGGATTAATTAATAGGATCAGCGCTGTAAAGATGCTGACATAATTTTTTCTGGGCACATTGATGCACACAGGCTTTTATTATTGCTATTCTTTTTCATTTTTCTTCCAATTTTAAATTCCTGAACGGGATGTGGACTTTGGGCAATCAGAGCAGCCTTTGCAGCTTGCAGCAGTGGCGGTGTCAGAGCCACCTGTCATCCTATAATTCACTGGGGACCACTTCTCACTGGCCTGGTGACCCACTAGCTGGTGACATGAGAAATACCAGAGGGAGATGCCTGATGTCCCTTCTGCCCAAGCTGGGGTGGGATCCTAGGGCTCTGACTAAGCAAATGCCTGACACTGCTCTGGCAGGGCTTTGGAAGAGGGTGCTGTTGGAAAAGTCTTCCACCTTTCTGCTGTGGCTCTTTAGCCATGATGCCTCCTCCACGTAGCCTTCGGTTTGACGTGCTTTAACTTTTTCTGCTCAGGCCTGGAAGGTGAGAAAGGACATGGGAGAGCGTGGCTGGGCCTGTGATGTGCAGTGGGAGCAGTGTGACATCAGGATAGGCACTGCCACCCTGCCTCCCTCTGTGGTTTGGGAACTTCCTCATCACTCTGGCATCTAAGAGCCAGTATGGAAATATATATACATATAACTTTTTTACCTATTATAAATATTATGAGTATTTTTTTAGTTTTTTGTTTCTTCTTTCTCTTGAGTATTTAAAATCTCACACAGATTTTGCAGTCAGGTTTTTGCAGTTGCTCTTTGCCAATAGTGTGGGAAATAAGAAACAGCGTGTAAATGAATAAAAATACAGTGGGGACAGCCTTTTACTTGTCCCCTAGTCCTAAGTTTTCATGAGGCTGATTCTGTGCTGTGGGTGAGAGATGGCCCTTGTAACCCCAATTCTGTGTATTGTCTCCAGGTTGTAAGTACATCTTTTGCAGAAGGACAGGAGAAGACCTACTAGGAGACACCACTTATGCCCTTGGAAAAGACCTAATGGTGGCAGACATACCCTAACTTATTCTGAAATCTTCCCAGTGCTCTGAATAGCAGTGTCACATGGATGCATGCTAAATATATTCTGGAGTCTGTAGTGTCCTGATGGACCTCAAAGAAGGCATATCTTAGCTTTCTCTGGTCAGCAAGTGAAGGTCAGGGAAGCAAGGCTTGTAGGATGGAGAATCTTTTGTTGGTCTCATTGCTGTGCCAAGAGAATCTCCTCCCTTTCTCCCTCCAGGCACAGCACTGAGGGAGAAACCCCATGGTGGAGTTTGTGCTTGGGGCCCTGGATTATAGCACATGCACTGCATTAAATGCCTTCCTAGAGCAGGGGAAAGAGGGAATGAGGTCAGCATTGAAGTTAAGTGTCATTTAAAATGGGGTTAAAGTTTCAGGGCACTGTATCGTCAGAGTGTGGCAGCTATTTGTAAAGAGCAGGGGATAAGATGCAGGCAAATTACAGCACAGGCAAAAAAAGACAACAAAGTGGAGTTGAAATGTTGTGTTCTTTCTGTACTTCTTGTCCTTTCCCCACTTAGTAAAGCATCTATTTATCTCTCCTGTCCCCTCATCCTGCCTGTGGCAATGAGAATGCCCCAGGAGAGGCTTTTGTGCAGGATCCTTCCTGCTTGCTTTTTTATTTTTTTTTTTATTTTTTTGTATCTGTCTGCACTAACCCTGTGCAAATTCTGCATGAGGCCAGCTGTGTAAAAGCAGGAATAGTGGTGATGTTAATTCAGTGTAACTGTTGGACAGACCTGCTATGGTTTTGTACTGCAGCTCTGTAATGGGCTGTAGGAAAGCAGAGGGATGTTCTGTTGATGAGCAGCCCGAGCCACAAAATCTTTGGATGTCGGTCTATAAATATTTATTGGTTGTGAGTGTGTTTGTTCGTATACGTGCTTGGATGTGACTACTTCCTACTACTACACTTTCTTATTCTGTCAACCTGGCAAGGAAGGTGGTAAAACAACCACCCTTGTGAAGCACAGGGCATTTTTAGAACCTTTTAGAACCTTTCAAATTTCCTTTACGAGGAGCGTTGTGCTAAGTTCCTTGGTGTTACAGCTACAAGAAACAAATTAGGAAGCAGTGCTAACATTAGTGTCTCACCACATATTTAATCCAGCTAAAAAACCCCTGAGGTGGCCATAATTTACCAGGCTGAAGAGCAGAGAGGGCTGGCATAGCCACCTCATCAAGAAATGTAAAGTGATGACTTGGTTTAATTTCAGCCAAAGGCTGTTGGTGACTTAGTTAAATTTAATCCCAATAAAGTAACCAGCTAACAGGCTGCAGGAGGAGCATGTTAGTCATGACATGGGTATATCAGCTCTTCACCACCATTAATTATATTTCATCACTGAAAAGCAGAATATGCATATTATGCAATTTTACAGCATGGCTTTCCATACATAATGTATTAATAAAAATTAGAATTGCTCCGTACAGATGAATTGAAATGCTGTGTGTTACCAACATACAAATTTTATTTACAGTTGTAGTTGGTGTATGTGAAATGACAGTATTAAACTTAAAAGTGCCTCTCAAGTTGATAAATGCCAACTCGATACTAAACACATTAATACTCAGTTAAAATTAGCAATCAATTTACTTGGATATTGGAGGTTAGCCAGGGATGGATCTGAAGTTGTATTAGGTATATGGTACTGGTCTGAATACATCATATGCTGTTGCAAAAGCATTGTGCTAATTTTAGCTTACAAAGAGGATGAAGATAAACTGCCTGCTGCTAGTTTGCCATATGCTATCCTGGTGATAATATTCAAGTCGAAAATATTCTGCAGAGAGTCTTATTGTTTCAGTAAAAGAAAAGTGGAACAGAGTTAAGCAAATTTCTGCTCTGTAAATGCATACAAAATAACGAAATAGAACAAATCTCAAATGCTGGTAGATGAGATCTGTGAAATTTGTTTTGGGTTTATTGGCTTTCATGGGAGTCAACAATTTATTTTAGTATATATTTGATCCAATTGTATCCATTTCTCGCATGTAAATCTTAAAATCAATCTAAATAAAAATCGAACTTTGTTCTGGTAGGCAGAAATATAGTCTGAGTTGCTCCTAACTAGTTAAGCCTCCCATCCTTCAAGTTTGGAATAAAGGCGCTGCTGAGCTGGTTTTTCATGAGCTTCTCCCTTTGCTTTGTTTATTTAAAATCACAAAACATATTCTGGTTTCCATATGGGGAGGATTTTGCTTCTCCATGTTCAGTCAGGAGCGTTTGCCTTCTCCATCTGCACCCGTGGCCAGGAGAGGGGTGTGTGAGGAGGGGTGCCCAGAGCCCTGGGGTTGCAAGGGCTGGGGGGAAGCTTTGCATTAGCAAGTGGTGAAAAGCTTGACCTTCGAGTGACCTGGGTCAAGCAAACCCCCTGCTGAAGTGTCCCATTTGGACATGGATACCTGTGGGGTGAGGGAAGAGATAAAGGAAAGGGGAGGAAGATAAAGTAATCCCATTGACCTGGGAACTTCTCAGATATTACAAGCAAGGGAGCATCGGGAATAATAAAAGAGTGGCAATATTTGTCTGCCCCCTGTATCTGTGTAATGTCATTTCCAAAGGGCTGGAGTAGATAATAGCAAATGTGCTTTCAAGTATCAGTTCAATCTCTTGAAGTGATGGGGAAGACTGGATGCTCTGATCTGGCGGGTGCTGGAGAGTGTAACACAATCCTCGTCGCTGCAGAGAGAATTGTATAAATTCAGATTTTATACAAAGATCTGCTGATTGCATCTCTTGCTAAAGTGTTAAGTAAAAGATCTGGCTGTAAGAGATGGAGAGTCTACTATTGTCTGGTCTTCTGCCTTGTTTTTATAGGGGTTTTCACAGGAACAAATACCAATTGCCAAAATAAAAGCAAGTGGTGTGGCCAGTCCGTATCATGGTAGGACACATGCTCTTGAGTCAGCGTGGGCAGGAAGCTTGGCAGGTCTGTCCCCCGCCATTGCCATTGCATCTTTATCTCTCTGCTTCATTGTTTGCCACTGAGTGCTTGAAATTCCAGTTTCCAAGTAAAAACTTCCTGTTTCTTGCATTTACATTCAGTTTGGTAAGACATAAATTTAGTTATCTATCAAGGAGGGCTTTTTTTTTTTCCCCCTCTCTCAAGTAAAGCAAAATAGAAAGAAGAAATTAATTATGATTTGGTGATAAGAGGTAGAATTTTACATTTTCCCAGATTCTCTGTGGCAGGAAGCATGAGGTTGTATTCTTGTGATAAGGTGATGGATGGGAGCTAAATTCAGCCTTTCCATCCTGAGTAATTTTAGAAAGAGCCCTGAAGTCCAGATCTTGCTTAGAAACAGAGATGAGCATATTCAGTCTTCATTAGCCACAGTTTCCTTGCTAGAGCATTGCTGCTTGTAAGTTTTTACTGTTCTATGCAGTATTCAGAGCTGGTAGTGCACATATTCTTGTAGCCATCTCAATCCTGAATTTCCCTCCTGAGAGTTTCCTTCTCTCCATTGACTGTGAAGGGACTCAGGGAGGAGTAATCATCTTGTTCAGACACTTAGCTTGGCAGTCTGACTTAAATGCTTAGAGTGAGGAGGGATGAAACTGTGCTAAAACTTGGCATTCCTTTAGGAAGGAAATCTTTGCTCTTTGTGGGGAAGCAGAAAAAATTGTCTTGTACTGCTGAAGGTTAGGGGAGCGGGCTCAGGTATTGTATGTGTGAGGCTGTGTCCTCTGCAGCTCCTGAGCACAGTGGTCTGAGCATCTCATGACATTTGTTGTGTTTGCAGACCTGCATGGGTAACTGAAGTGTTCAAAATTCTTGGCATTCATAGAGAAAAACCACATACATACACTTTATTTATTTTTATTATTATCTGGGGGGAGTTTAGTGTCTCTATTCCCATGCCCAGCTGTCAAGAAGCCAGGATTCCAGCTTTTTCTAACTTCAAGAGGTTGCTTGCTTTATTAGTGCATACGTGGTTTTGGATGAAGGTTCTCTTATGACTCTGGGAGCTGAGGACTTAAATATAAAATATGATGAATGAGGCATCTGAAACTGTGTGGCAGCACTTTTCTCAGCCTCCAAGTAAAAATGATTGAGGTCTTGCATGAGATGGGAGGCTCCATGAGGGAAGCCTTGAAGCAAAACCTGTTGCTGAGCTGAGGTGGTAGGAATGGCCATATTTAGCTTTGTTGTGTTGTTTGGGCACAGGGTCCTTTGGCAGCTGGCACTGTATCTGTCAGAACCTCTCTCTGCTTTTAAATGTGAAATCAGAGTTTAACCTACTTCTGCTCCAAACTAACAAGATGTACAGTTTAAGTGTACTAAGACACATTCAAAATGGCTCATTTTTCCACTTCATTTTTTGTAGTCGTATTTGTAGCAACCCTGGCTAGCACATGAGGTAGAGAGGTAAGAGGTTAATAATTTTTATGCAGAATATTGGACTCTTATTCCCATTTTCAAGTCCACTTTGGATGCTGTCTTGAAAAATATTTTCAATCTGTGCACTGTGTCTCTACTGTGCACAGAAACACGAAATCTGGGGCTTGCTTCCTTGGGAGGCTGTGAGTGCAAAGCCTAAGGGTAGTGCTGGAAGTTTGCAGGCGTGGAGGGAGGGTTACTGGCAGCAGCAGTGTGGGCTTTCATTCAGCACCTTGTCAGCTTGCCTTATCTGGGATCTTGGGGGATGGCTCTCCAGGGTAAACCCAGGGAAGGGAGCTGAGTGAGGTGTTTCCAGGATTGTCCTGGCAGAGGCTTTCTTGTAATCCATTCTGCTTGCTCTGCAGGAGTCACAACCAGCACAGATACTTCTTTATAGCTCAAGTAATCTTTGGATGTGCACCTGCCATCTTGAGCCTCTCCTTTCATGCTTTTTGGTGAGGTTCATGTGCAGCTTTGAATATGCATGAAATCTCCTGGGCTGGTAAGGGGTGAGCATAAAGGATAGCCTCCCCATGATCTTACAGGCAATTGCCCTCTCCAGGTCAATATTCACTTGTTCAGGTCACTGCTGAGATCATATTCATTGCAAATATGGTGCTTATGTCAAAGTATTTTCCATAAAATCTGTTAAGTATAGGTGAGAATGCTTTTTAGCTGAACTTTGAATTTCAGCCTATGATTATAGATGAAAATCTTTCTCCTCATCTGCCTCAGCCATGAATTGCAGGTGCAGCTGGTCAGGCATTTAAAATGACAAAATTCAGAGTTGCTTTGCACAGAAACCAGCATCATGATTAGCAATGGTTCAGAGGCTGGCATTGTTGGTGGCTGCTCAGATGATTCGCAGGTATTTGTGAAAGCCTTTTCCAGTCTCAAGAGAATCACCTGTTTTGGCATCAGTGAGTATTGTTCCAGAATTGGAATGGGAAGGAGTGCAGACCTGCTTTTCTGCCTGACAAGCCTTGGTTGACCCAGTCTTCAGGCTGAGACACCTGCCTGCAAGTCCTAAGGCATCATACAGCAAAAGTTGTGTGTGGAGGAAGAAAGCAGCTAACACACAGCTGGAGAATGGTGTTTGCTCAACATGTAATGAGTTCATTAGAAGAGACTCATTCAGAGTTGAAGCGGGAGATAGTATTTGCTAGGATTTATTTGACTGCTCCTGGATAATTTGAATACAGGTTTTCAAGTGTTTTCTTTCCTTTTTTTCACACACCTAAGCACGTTTCTAAGACATATGTATATATTACAAAGCTGTCCTGACCTTCATCAAAGTAGTCTGCTAATGTTTTGCCTGCCTTTATCAAATTGCAGTATGAAAGAACCACTCTGATTCATATTTTTAAGGGATGTTATTCTGACCTCAAAAACTGATACTTCCTTAGCCAGTGCCAGAAAGCACTTTCTGTGGTTGTAATCCCCATTTTTTCAGCAATTAAGACTCAGGTGGCATCAGAATAACAACTGATTTTAATAGCCACTTTAGCCACCTCCGTTATGGGGAGGAAACATGCAGAGCTTCTGCAGAGCCTCAGAGCTCTGTGGTGTGACCTCAAGTGACCAGACACAAAAACCAGTGCAACTCTTGAACGGAAAGGTCTGCATCATCCAAACTGTGCTGACTCTTGTCCAAGAACACACTGTTTACCTGTTCCTTCCAAACTGGTCAATTTTCTGCAAGGCTGAGATGTGGGTGTTGGGGGATTTTTTTGCTTATCTCAGTGCAGCTTGGCTGGTTTTCACAGAGCTGCTCTTCACTAGCTTGTAGATGTATGTTGAGGATTGTGTTTTCTGTTTTGGTGATTGAAGCTGAACATTCCCACTGTTGACCTAAATTTACCACCTCTGTCATGTCTGAAAGTATTTGTATATTCATCTGCAAATGTGCAGGGTGACCACTCCAATCAAAAAAGCAACAAATCTTACCAGTTAACTCCAAAATGCGTCTTGCTGAAGGCAATGTCTGAAAACACATTGCCATGAGCATGAAGCAGCCAAGCTTCTGTCTGGCCCTTGAGATGTGTACCCAGACCTTAATGAAGGGTGGGGTTTTCCTTATTCCAATAAATAGATTTTGTTTGGAAAGGTGAGAGGCAGAAAGAGAGAATGTATTTTCACAGTCCTAAATAAAAGGCTATTTATGCCTAATACATTGGCAGAATTATTCCAGAGTAATTCATCCACGAGAAAATATGATCCTTGTGTCAGTGCCAAGGTCAGAGAGACCTATGGTGATCTGCAGAGTAAGTTCAGGTCACCCAAGTTAAATCTGCCCAGGGGCTGACTTAGCTCACGCACCGCATTTTTTCCATGATTAATAAAAGCAAACATCTTCTATAGATGAAGGCAGGGCTAAAACTGTGGTCAGCTCTCTCCCTGGAGCCAAGGTCTCCTGCTTTTCCGTTCTCCTTTCCAGGTTGTTCCTTTCATTTCCTGTCCATTCTTCTCTTTTCCTGGCATTTACAGGATGCTTAGAGAAGTCTGTCTTTTCCTTTATGAGGCAAGCCATGCCTATAAAACCTTCCTTGATATCTGCGTGGACAGGAAGGACACGGGGACATTGCTGGGGTTTGACCCGGTGCAGCACTGGCTTCTGCACGCGCTGTGTCCTTGCACATCAGCTGAGAAGCACATCCTGAAAGCTGAGGTGAAAAGGGTGGGGAGCACAGCAGAAATGTATTCCTTGTTAGCCTCAGCTGGGAGGGTAGCAGCTGAGCAGGGTATTTGGCAGTTAGGAAGGTGGAGCTGGTGATTCTGTGGGCTCTGCCTGAGGAGGAGAGGGATGGAGCGGTGAGCTGGGCAGGTGAGAGTCCTCCTCCATCACTGGTGGGTGGAAGGGGTGAGACCAGGTCCTCAGCCCTTTCAACAAGGATGTGGTTGTTTCATCAGAAAAGTGAGATTCTTCTTCCTTGTGGTCTATACCTGCTATGGGGAAGCTGATGCTTGTGGTTTCAGCCTGCTAGAACCTGAGGTTTTCTTTAGCTTCCTTGGTTACTCATTCATGTCACTTGAAGTACATCAAATTACTGAAAGCTTTTGCAGATTTTGCTTTCTACACAATTCTACTGCTGTTGCTCTTAGAGATAATGACAAATGCTGTGAGTTGAAAAAGAAACCAGAAGTAATTTTGGCTGACTTCTTGAAGGATGTATGCATTTTTGTTTATTTTTTTCTTAAGATATGGATGGCTTTTTGCTATGACCCAGCTTTGCTCTGAGATTTCTGTGGGATTTTGGTTAAACACTCTTATGGAGTCAAAGACATGAGCTGGAAATAGCTGAGTTAACTCCTTCTTTTCCTTCATACCTCTCACAGCTGGAACTGACACCATGAGATGTAGTGACATAATTAATAATCAAATTCTGGGGTGCACCAGAAGCTTGTCCCTTTCCTCCTATCAGTTTGCCTATTCAAGGTAATTCTAGGCAGGTAATATCTAGGAATATGTAGCGATGGAAGATGAAAGAGATAAAAGCAAGGTGAACATGCACCTGTAGGTGATACTCAGGAAAGTTTTTAAGTCTCCAGCATTGACCTGACTTTTCTTTCAGCTTCCTTGTGTGTTTTGGACTCTAAGACCTATTTGCTTCTGGATGATTTGCATTTGGATTTGTTGTTTGTTTGTTTTAATTTGGAAAAAGCCCACACCTTAAACTGTAACTGCACTGTAAATCAAACATCAAAACACCAGAAGCTGTGGTAGAAAATCGTAGGAAGCCAAAAACATGGCAGTGTCAGGAATACATGAAGTTGGAGCCTAAGGGGAAGTGCTAACTTGGTTACCACATTTCAGGACTGAAATGCCTGAAAGGACTGTCACTGCCTGGATGGGATCATCAGGACCTGAGCCTGCTGGCCAGTGGCCAACCACAAGGAGCAGGGTCGAGACCACCTCCCCATCACTGTTATTTCTCTCAAGGGCTCTCCCAGCCCTCTGAATTTCCAGGCTCTGCTGTGGGGCTGAGTTCACAGCAGCCACTTGGATGTGCAGAGGGTGTACCCTGACCTGCCCCTCAGTGCCACCCCACCTCCCCATACCCAAGGAATATTTAGGGGGAAAGCGTTTTCAGCAGAAGAGTTAGTGGCCTGATCACCATGGTGGTCATTGCTTGATTCCTGTCACCCTGTGGAGCCACAGAGTCAGGGCAGAGCAGAGGGCAGCAAGAGCTGTATGAGTGGCAGCAGTGTGCCTGTTGGCTGGCCATCAGACCCAATGTCACCATGCCTTTGCATTAAAGCCTGACTTCAGCATTGCTTTTTTCTACTGTGCCTTTCTTAAGTGCCACCTCATCACAGCAGATTTGCTTTTTGTGCTGGGAGAGGAGCAGTAGTGGAAGAAAATTTTATGTGAGCTTGGCTCTGCCAAATTTACTCTTTTTGGCTCCTCATCCCCTTCCTGAGGAGCAGCCTCCCACTGTTGTCATGGGTACTCCAGAGGACTCACCTTTGATGGAGCAACAAGAGCAGTGGGTAAAAACATTAATTCTGTGTACACCCTTCCCTTGAAAGGTCTGCCAGAGGGGTGCATATTTTATAGTTCAGGGGCTTTTCCTGAGTTCATTATGTGCATGGTAACATAAGGTTTTGTCTTTGGGGGGCAAAGCAGGCTGCTTCTGAGCATCCCAGACAGCTCTAGGACAGGATGAGGGGAGGAAATTGATGGTGGAGTCCAAATGCCATCCATTCAGTTCATGATTGCAAATGTTTGTTATAGTTCCTTAGAAAACAGCAGTATAATTGTTTTGGATCCAGCTTTTGCCTTGTTCATATGAAGCCCAGGCACTGGAAGGTTCACAGGTCCCTGTTGTTCTGACCCTCTCTGCCCAGCAGTTTAGGCCAGCAGGCACATGGACCTCCAAGACAGCTTGTGGAAGTGGTTCTTCCACAAAGGACACAGGCCAACCCTCTTCTCTGCCTTCTTTAATGCAGCTGTGAAACACAGGGTGGAATTCCCACAGGTACAGTGGGAATTGCCTCACAAAGGTTTTTGGATTAATACTCCATAACAAATCAAAATTATCTTCCTCTTGCTTTGAGTACAGGGAAATAGTTAATTTGTTTCATAAGGCCAGATGTTTTTTCACTAGCTGCCCAGTCAGGAGGGTTCAGTGGCTGGGATTTGTGCAAGTGGAACTTTATAAAGCTGTAACAATGGCAGTGGAGATGTTACTGTCAAAAGAGGAAAGGTAGATGAGATGAGGCCATTTTATTCTCATTGCTTGTAGAGCTGCCTTTTGCAGTTGCAGAGTTACAGTATATATCACTGTATGTGGGGAAATAGGGTATGTGATGCAGCCATGGCATGCTAAGTGAAGTTCAACATCAATTTTCTTTCATTTGTGTCTTGGTTTTTATTGTCAATTGCTGTAACTGATGGGCTGGGCAGAGGGAAAATATTTTGGCTTTGATGCCATTTTAAAGTGGATGGCAGTAGAGGAAATACACTGCTTATCCACAAGAACTTTTTTACTTGATACAAACCACATGGCAACTTCCAGTGGGAAATATCTCATGTGGGTTTGGTATGTCATGAATCCTGACTTGCCTGGGCTCTGCAGCTAGACTAAACCTCTCCTGTTCATTGTGGCTGGAGGACTCTGGTGGCATGGGGGATCCAGCTCTGCAAAAGAGGATTTGGGGCAAACAGTATCTAAATTATAGTTCCTGCAAATTGCAGCTTGGGCCAGCACTGATTGGTCTTGAATTGGGCCATAGTAAAATGCTTTTGTTTTGTTCAACAACCCCAAGTATTTTTGTTTATCTTGCCCAAGTTGGTTTGTTTTTTTGGTTTTTTGTTTAAACTATTTTCAATAGAATAATCTCATTTTGAATTATTTGGACAATGTCAAGGTTATGACACATATTTTCTGTTGTAAAACTGGAAATCTACAGCATCTTCTCCTCTGGAGCAGGCAAGTAGGTAGGGCCCAAGGCAATTTAGCTACGTTTAGGGAAGGAAGCCTACTTAAATGTTCCACATAATAAACTGTTCCTACAGATAACATGTCCCTTAGTTTATATGTGATATGCTTCTGATCTTTGCTTTGAGCCTCTTATAGCTGCTTGTGCTCAGTCCAAGAGTCAAGTGTCTTAGGAGCTGGATAAACACAAAGATAGAGCCAGTTGTTAAGGAGCTATAGAGATTTACAGAAGTTGACCTCGTGGCCATTTGGGGCATTAGCTGGGTGTATTTCTCCCCCATGGTGGAGCAGTCCTGTGCTCCTGCTGCTTCTTGTGCTCCTGCTTTACACAGGAGCAAGTCTGCTGGAATCCAGTGGTGGATTTACCTGTGTCTCAGTCACGTGTAGTTGACTTTTCATGGAGAATGCAACTGGTGGGACTATGTCTCCTGATGAGGCTGGAGAGAATAGGTTTCATAAAAAAGACCTGTGTTTTAACAAAAGAAAGGATGACTGAAAAACAGCTTTTCCCGAGAAGTTGTAGAGTCATCATGGTGGCTTTTAGGTTAGGGGGAAAAAAAAACCCTGACTTTTTTAAGCCCTTTACCATCTTGGTTAAAGCAGGATGTTTTTCTGTTTTACCAGATACTTTTCTGTAGGGTATTTGCTTCCAACTGCTCAAAGTAAACTTTTGTTGTTGGCAGCAGAAAGTTGTTTGCTTCCCATACAATGAATTGCTTTCTTTTTCGTATTTCATTCAGCGATGCACAGCTCCAGAAATATGTCAGAACTTACTCATAATAATGTAGTTTTCTGAACCTCGTTAAGAAGTGCTACCTGGTGTAAGAGGTTTCCTTCATTTCAACTATAAAAAGCTGCCAAAGAAATGAAAATCAGTAAAATCTATGGGTTTTCCTCCACTGTTTGTCAGTGCAGTTTTTACTCTTTGCATAGACAACTAATTTGCTCGTTGCTTGCCTGAAGGGACTTCAAGTTAGAAAAAAAGATGGTTGAGTTCCTAGAAAAAGGTGTTCCTGTCTCTGAAGAACAAAGTACAGTGATTCAAGAAAAAACTTCAAAATTTGTGAAATGCCAGAGTGTAATTTATACTTTTTGAGGTTTCGCTATCTGCGAATATTTGTGTAGGATATTTTTGCAACTGTGTCCTTTAGTATCTTGTAAATATGGATACTATCTGTGACTGACAACTTCCCACTGTTTATGTCATGGGCTGAATTCTTGCATGAAACATGTACTGCATCTCCTTAAGAGATGTGTGCACCCCCAGACATGTGGTATTTGTTCCTTGCTAATGCTCATTTTCAACCTTGTTGTTCCTCATTAACTTTTTATTAAGTATATTTGAGAAGGCTTTCTCCTTAAGGAATGTGAAAAAAAAAAAAAAGGTCCCTCATCAACACCACTTTCCAAATTCACAAGCAGAGCTACATCATCATTGTAAATTATTTTTGGGGCATTCTGTAGGCCACTCAAGTGTGCTTGTGTGTGTGAGATGATTGCCATTGACCTCCAGGAGTGGGGTGCTTCCTCACGTCTGACTAACCATGGATCCAAAATAATAGAAAATGCTTCTCCCAATAAAGAAATGTCATGGTTACTTTGTATTTTCTGAAGTACCTTTTTGCTGGTAATCCCATTCTCAGCTCGTGTGCCTTGCTGGGGCATTGGCAGAGTGAGAGCCGTCAGTGGGTTAATGTTACATATGCAGTATATGCATGTGTGTTTAAATTTTAAAATAATGTGTTTTAGGGAAATATTCTAAACTTAAATGCCTTTTAATGTTAAAACTTCTGTTTCTCCTCAATGGATAGATACAGCTTGGTTTAGCTGCTGGGCACATACCCACAGACTGTGTCAGTGCCTTCCAGCTCTCTCCTGGCTTACCTGAGCACTCAGCCCCTGTGCTGCTCAGCTTGCCTCCTTAGCCACCTTGCTCTAAGGAGGAATGACACTTCCTGAGTAGTGAACTTGTCCTTCAGTACTTGTGGACATGAATAATAGCTGCACTGACTCACATCAGAGTCATTTGGGTGTGACTTTTGCTCACCACATTCCTGTGCCAAGTTGGAGCTGGCTGTGTCAGAAAAAAATTGAAAAATTTATACATATAAAGAAATTTCCACATTCTTTGATTGCTCAAGACTGTGCAAAGCTGGTGGTCTGAAGTGCTGATCCTTGTTCTATCTCTCTTGCTTCACAGAAAAGCTTGTTGCATCCGTGAACCTGCTTTTTTTGAGAATTCATAGTTTTGTACCTTATAGGAAAATTTCACACATAAGCCTGGCTTTGATCCACAAAAAGTGGCTGTGGTGGATGTGTGGGTATCCAGCAAACTGGAGTTTTGTTTCTGTAAGGGATAACATAGGTAAAGCTGTGGAAATTACAGTAGTTACTCTAAATTGGTATACAGCACAGAGGAAAGGTTAAGGAAAGCAATTTTGCCATTTAAAATCTCTCTAGTACATTATTTTGCTTGAAGCTAATAAATCTTCCTTACCAGTTACCTGGAAAGGTTGCTAAAGAAATTTTGGTTCTTGGAATAGTTAAAAGAGAAAGGAACCAACAGAGCTGTGGGTGGACAGTGAACAGTTAAATATTTGGCTTAGGCAATTCAGGATTTCTCATGCTAGCAGAAGCAGGAATTTGAGGAACTTGTATCTAAATGCTTGCAGAAAAATTAGGATAGAATTAAAAAAAAAAAAAAAGATGCTACTGAAAAGACCATGAATTTTAGGCCATTGTGTTAGGTGTTTCAGTTCATAACACTGAACACATTATAAATCTAGTACAGAAGTCGACAGTTTTTGTCCAAACACTGTATATTTAAATTATATTAGCTCATGAAATGCAAAAGTAAATGCAAACTGTGATGTTCTTTGAGGAGACAGAAACTGTTTTTAACAGCAGACATTTGGACACACACAAATAAGTTGAACATAAGGAGCTTTTAGTCAGTCCACTTAAAAGTTGCTCCAGGCCTTTCCTAGGGCTTCTGGGTGCACATCTTTCACATATTGCTCCTGTGAACTCCTTAAAGCTGTGTATTTAGGTGCCTATCTAGAACTGGACTGTATAAGTTGGAAGTGTTCATCATATTGTTTGGTGCACCTCAGCAAAGCCTGTGCCCTGCTCTTACCCCCTCCCAGAAAATTGAACAGTAGAGCTCTAAAGCTCTCTCAGATCTCCTGTCAGAGGAATAGGAGGCAGGCTTTTTAGGATAGTCTGGTGTTCTTTGACATAGAAAATACTTGTACTCCAAATGCAGACTTGATAGTGGGGCAGGGCTACGTGGAGTGAGAAATAACCTGTTACATCTGGTGAAGGCACTTTTGGAAAAGCTGTATTTGCAACTTGGAACTGAGGTTTCTGGTCAGTTAAAATCATTTGAGGACGTTTGTCTAAAGAGCTTCGTGCAGAGGCATGGATTTTGTAGTCAAGGCTTTTAGGACGTCTGAATTTCCCAACCTTTCAGAGCTGTCCATGACTTGGGATTGGGAATATTTATGTCATATCTGGACAGCTGCAATGGTTGAGGTTTGAGAGCAAATTTGGGAGCTGGAGTGGCTGAAAGCTGCCCAGCTGTGCCACTCTGCCAGACTTTGCAGCGTCGCAGGGTGATGACATTTAATTTGGGTTTGGTGTGGGAGTGAGGGAGACTTTGAATCACCAGGAAACTCCTGCCACAACCGTGGCTGCTGAAGGCGAGTGCCTGTGCCAAGCTGCTCTCCAGAAGCACCTATTTTGTCAACAAAGGTTTATAACATATCAGCAGGGACAAAGAGAGCATTACCCACTCGAGGGGCTGCTGTAAAGTCGCTTGCCCTTTGCTGCTTCTGCCTGTGATTTTTGGGGGAGTGGGAGGGGAAGGGAAGTCGTAAGGGGCGATGACAGCGGAGTGGGGAGCGCAGTGAGAGGAAACCCTGCTGGCATGGCCGGTCTGAGCCATTCAGCAGGGCTGAATACGATAAATGCTGCTTTATCCTTTCTTGAAAGGAACAAGATAGCACGGCCTAAATGCCTGGGTGTGCTTAAATAGGCAACTCTGGGATGCTGGAGTTGAGGGCGTTTGAAATCGGAGCTCCCCAGCAGCCGGGGAGCTGCCACAGGTCACCTGCCTCGCTCCATGGGGACTGGCCCAGGTCTGGCAAGAAATCGTCCACGGACGAATTGTAGTACAAATTCCTTTCTTTGTTGGTTGGCCTCTTTCACTAGACCATGGCCTATAAAAAATTGTGTAAAAACAATTCTTAAATATTATTTGAAAGGGCAGACGGCCAGGCTGAAAGGTTTGACAGTTTTGACATATAGCGCCTGGTTCTGCTCGCCGGGGAGCAGGAGTGCGGAGTCCGGGCTCTCCTTCTGCTCCTTACAGGCTCTGCATTTCTGGGTTTGTTGGTTTGGTTTTTTTTTTTAAATAGCATCTAGTTGCTGTGCAGAGTTGCTGTGCTCCCAGCAATTTGACAAGGCAACGAGTCTGCTTCAGTGATCTTAAATCCTTTTAGACTAATTTGCGAGCGAGCAGAAAAACAGCTAGCACCTTCGGATCCAGCACTCAAAACCAGGGAATCAGGTATTGCCAATTAAAGTGCCATTTCCAACCATCATATCAAGACAGATTACTTGCAGTTCCTCTGATAATGTCAGGCCATGCCTAAAGAGAAAGTGAGACGGAGTTTCTCCATGGACAAAGGATGCAGAGGGACCAAAGCGATGTGCGGGCGGGAGCACGATGGGGATCATGCACACACCCGTGCATATGTGCGGCAGAAAGGCGAGCGGCGAGCCCGCTTTGACCCCAGATAGCCATGGGCCATTCCGAAGAGCCCGTGGCCCCTCAGTCACTGGCCTACTAGTTAATTGCCACACGGACTTCGTGACACATGGGCAGATAATATGACATTTTCGGTTTCTGTCACTAGCAAACGCCACGGCGTTGCTTGCACTAGTTGCTAAGAAGCTGTCAGAAACCATTAGCAGCTGGCTAAAGTTGCCCTATGGCATTTCCTCATGGCATCAGCAAAACAAGCATAAATCACCCAGCGGAGCCTCCCGCTATACTAATGAGGCTGTAAGCTTGTTTATGGACTAGCATCATTTCTATGATTATTTCCACCTTTTCAGTTCGCCTTCATTTGGCGGCAGGAGAAGTCAACTTCAGGAACAGAGTTGCCACCGACATTTTACAAATGCAGTTCGTAGCTGCTACCGTGTGGCTGGTCAGTGGTGCTTCAAGTTTGTTTAGAGATCTTTAAAAGGAGGAAAAGAAGGGGGGGAAAAAAGAAAAGGAGGGGGGGAATCTCTGGAGACCTCACAGAGGTGAGCGTATCAAGTTGCAAAGTAGATGGAAATACTAAAATCCACAATTGACCATTTAGACTTCTCTCTGTGGTTTCAGTCTTTACGGGATCAATTTTCCATTTAAAAAAAGTGGAAGAGGTTAAACAATTTACAGGAGTCTACTGAAGCATTTGCTCCGAGGATAGCCAGGCGCTTTCTTATCCTCTCCCTGCTTTTCACTTTCTCTAACTTGTGTCGGTCGAGGCCAGGGTTTATTGTTTTAGGCTTTTCTGAACATACACCAGTATTTACACTGGATTGAAAGCATTTGCTTCCAATGAAAATCTTGTCTTAGATTACAGCCCAGCAGTGTAATTTCCCTCCCAGATGGGAGTAAAGTAGCAGTATTTGCCTAAAAACAGTAGGAAGAACAAACTGTGCATTAAGCCAAGGCTGTTTTTGGCTTGAGCTAATGATGTAACAGAAACCTTTTATTTGGGATAGGTCACTGCCCGGGATTGAAGGAGGTGATCTGGCTCGCGCTTGAAAGGTTTCTCCATTGTATCTACATAAGTCTTCACTTAAAAAATCCTGTTCCTAATGCTTCTGCTTTCATACAGCAGAAATAAACAGGAAAGGTTCTGGGGAGTGTTATAGGTGGAATGCAGAAAGCTTTTCCTCCCCTAATGGAGGATATAATTCAGGTGCCCTGGAGGCATGCTTTCAGGAATTCTCTTGCCCGAGGTAATGGGAAGCTAAGGCTGCTTGAAGGCCTTGATTATCTATTGATGCACAAAGCTGGAAAAAAAGTCATCTCCCTTGGATTATAGTAGATATTTCCATAAATTATCAATGAGTCCTCCTCCCGTCAGGCATGAGGCAATGCCTGCTAAATTAATCTGAAGGGGGTTTGAAATGAGTATATTTTTTAAAAAAAATGGGTTGGGGGATGAGGGCGGGTGGACCATGGCAGGGAGGTGGTGAAAGGCTGTGTCATTAGGTTAGAAGCTTTTCATTTTTAATCAATGAATGCGTAATACTTTTCTTTTCCTTGTTTGCCTCTCACAGACAGAAAGTAGATTAGCCCGTGGAATTTTAAATGCTGTTGAGTTGTTTCCTTTGCTCATGTTTCTTTTATGAATTATTATTTTATATGGTGAATTGCTTCTCTGTATAAAAGCCCTTTTTTAGATACTGGGCTTTCAAAGAATTCATTGGATATCTAATTTCTTTGTAAAAATCTTGTGTTAGTCTGTAACTACCCAAGGTTACAGTTTCATTAAAGACACAGGCCAAGTCATAAGGATAATTATAAATTTGCCATGGTCAGTAATGTGCTAAGAATATAACACTAATAATAGCTTCTTTTCTTTTTTTTTTTCTTTTTTTTTGGTGCTGAAAGCTGTTTAACAAATCATGACAGTCTACATCCCTTTTTTAATTTTTTTTTTTTTTTTGTCTCTAACAGAGATAGTTTGTATTCAGGTGATTTGAGATTACTTTCTTCATCACTTGTGCCCGAGGGTGTAAAAAACACTTGCCTAATAACATCACAACTCCATGTTGCTACAAATGCAGTGTCTTTGGAAGCCAGGATATCAGGATATGTTGTTCAGTCCACATGCATTCAATGCAAAGAGTTATTTGCTCTGTGGGCTTGTTTATAAACTGTTTTCAGCGTTTGCAACAAAAATTGCGTGCAAACTACGAGGCACTGCAACTTTTGTTTTCCCTTGGCCGCTAAGCCATCAGCCCAGACCCAAGCTGGCTGCTCCACGGCGGCATCCTCCCATAGACGTGTTGCTAATGTGATGGGAACTGTCTGAGACCTTCTCTGCGTTAAGGAAATTCATTCTGGATCAGTGGTTGTTTCACAGAAGCAGACACCTATTACAAATACGGCACACTGGCACAAAGCAGGGTGTTAATTCCTAATGGTGTATGTCAAATCGGTGCCTACTTATCCCCCTCTGAATTTCTTTTGGCTGGGGCTGGGAAGAGGGGAGCCAGTTAGCTACCCACCTCCCATCAAAGAATCAGGGGAAGTCGAACATCTGTAAAAGACTTAACATAAGCAATGCCTCAATCATCTGTTTTTTTCTGAATTTGCTGAGAGAGTATGATGTTGCAAGAGAGCTGCATTCACCCCACTTTTCACACCCCAGGCACCCAGCTTCACACAGGTCATGATCCCCATCCCAGAACACTGTTGATACTTTCCTAATTTTCAGCTCAGCCAAAGTAGCTGACTGGGATGAATCTTTGGGAAGTGACTTAGTGTGAAGAAGAGCCAGCATTTCCACCTTTGCAAGTCGGATGCTTACAAATTTATTTTTATAATTTGTAAGCGCTTTTTGTTCTGGGTTACAATGGCAGAGATGGCCACACTGTCCTTCAAGATAAACCAGAATGGAGCCAACACATTTCTGAGCCCCTCCCTCTCCCTGTGTCTCTCCCACCCCCCTTTCCCCATCCCCTCAACCCCTGGTGAATTACGGTGTTAAAGAATTTATACCTCATTTAAATATTCATGCAGTTTATACCCAAAGCCAGGCTTCGGCTGAAGTATATAAAGGTAGCATAAGTCAAAATTTGATTCACTATATTTACAGGTGACGGCTTGGACAACAGTGTAGCTTCCCCCAGCACAGGTGATGATGATGATCCAGATAAGGACAAAAAGCGACATAAAAAGCGTGGCATCTTTCCCAAAGTAGCCACAAATATCATGAGGGCATGGCTGTTCCAGCATCTAACAGTAAGTGAACTCTAGATCACATATGCAAAATGAAACATGGATAATGTCATAGTTGTAGTAGTCATAGAAAGAAAAAATACGTATGATGTTGCTGCCAGGCAGTAGAGGGACTTTTCCGAGCAGAGTTGTTGTTGTTGCCTCATTTGCTAGATGTCAGGGGAAGAGCATAGAGTGTATGTTTTTATGGTATGGGGTTTTTTTTTTTTTTGTGTGTGTGTTGTTTTTAGATTTGCTTGTTTGTTTGAGATGCAGTCGTTAACAGGACATCGCTGCCAAATGTGATTTTTACTTAAAGCTTATATGAATATATTCTTGCAGACCTGTCCTGCTTTGCAGTGGGACTCTCTGCTTTGGAGCACAGAGCAGCATTTGGCCCCTGATTCTGTGCTCCAGAGAACTGCAGAAAACAATTGGGGAGATTAAAAAACAAAGCCAAAAGCAAACAAAGACCTTATTCAGATGTTTGTCAGAGATCATCAGAAGCTTCATGATGAAAGGTCTGAATGTATCTGGTTTAATAGCAAAGCATAATTTTTTTCTTTGAGACAGTCTCATTCCCAGAGTGTAAGTTACCCCTGTATTTAATGTTAGGAAGTGGTGGGGGTATGTGCAGTTATTTCTGTTACCACAGCTACCTGTATGGGGTTTTTTATTCCTTCAATTAGAAATCAAAGCTCTGGACAGGTGTGTGGGGTTAAGCTGGATGCTGGAGCTGCTTTCAGGGCTCTATAATATGTAACACACCTTCTAACATTAGCATTTAGAAAAGTGTTTCTACTGCCATTCTCCTTCTTTGTCAAATTGTGGTGATCTGTCACTGTGTTTTTATCCGCTGTGGGGATCTGGGCTTTACGCCCCAGGTTTTTTGCCTGAGCCTTTCTGTACCACAAGGATAAGGGTCAGGGCAAGGGTTGCTGGGGTGTCTGCAGGTGGTAGTGAGGAAGGGCTGTTGCTTCCAACCCCAGTAGCTGACTCTTTCCTCTGTAGCTAGGGTCAGGATGAAACTAGAAGCTGGCCAGCTTGCCCAGCCCCGGTGGGAGCTCTGCCAAGGGTGTGCTCGTAAAGCGGAGGAAGCGCTCATGCACATCACCCCTCCATCCCCTGCTGAGCCAAGAAACCAGATATCTGCCATGACTCTTGTCAGCACGGGGATCAGGCAGGGAATCCTGTCCTGTGCGGTCCTGGGTTGCTATGAATGAACCTTCATGTTGGAGCCCTGCTCCTTGGAGGCCAGAGAGGGCCTCAGATGTCTCCGGGTTAATCTCTCTCTCTGGCAGGCTCCGTGTCAGCCATGCCCCAGCTTTGCCAGCTCCTCAGCCCTGTCTGGTGTCTTCAGTGCCAGCGTTTCCAAAGGCTGAGGTCCCTCTGGTGTTGATGGCTCCCCATTTCTAGGTCCTCACCTGAGATGACACTTGGCATCTCTCTGCAGGTTAAGGACATCCTCCCCCAAGGCAGTCCACAGGTGCTCACACCAGCCTGATGCACCTGGTCTAGGTTCAGGAATCAGGAGAGGCCCTGGAAGCTCAGCAGTCAGGGCAAGGCACACCAGGGCAACACTGAACAACTGCATGTCAGTTCCTGTAGTTTCCAGCGAGGAATTGCAGATTAAGTAGTATAAATATTTTTTTCCTGAAAGTGGCCTGTTGCTGTGTTTGTGCTGGTAAATAATGCATCACCCAAATCTGAGCAGAGGAACACAAAGGTCAGTCCTAGCAAGCTCTTTGAGGAATCCTCAGCACACTCCTGGCCTGGACCAGGTACACCCCCTCCAAATGCCTTTCTGGGTATATGGCAGAAGGCTACAGGGTGTCTCTAGAAAGCCTTTGTGGTGGGAGCCACCCTGTGTAGACATGAGCTTGACCTGACCCTGTAGCTAATTCCATGCTCAGTCTCAGGAGCAGAGAACAAACTGAACAGACCCCCTCACTGTTTCACCTGGGTTAGGTGCAGGGTTTTAGTGGTAATAGTGTTCAAAAGAGGAGAGTGCCTGCTGAGTTTGCTGCAGGACTCCTGGCAGTCTCTAGGAGACAACATCTGGACATCTGCTTGTGAGGTGGTGTCTGCTTCTGGAAGACTCAAATACAGAAAGAGCCATTCCTCCCAAGACCTATGCAATGCTGAATTTTCTACCTTGTAACACTGAGCTAAAGCTTGCTTTAAAAATCCACCATCCCCAGTGCAGAGTCCTCCCAGCCATGTGAAGCACGCAGTTTTCTTGCAGGGCAGCTTTCTCCTCTTCTGGCAGCGTGGTAAATCCAGACTTACCTGATCAATTCAGTAAAACAGAATTGGTTTATCCAGTCTGACCTTCTCCAGGCAGGATCTTGAGGCAGACCTTAGGCAGGATCTTGGACAGTTTCCTCAAATTAAAACATGTCTGGAGAACGTTGTAGGCTCTTCCAAGCACTAGAGCAACAGAGCATGTTTGCAGGCTGCTTGGGGTGCTGTCCTGGCTGCAAAAAAACCCCAAAACAAACCCAGATCCAAATAATGGCTGTGATCAGAGCTGAGGAGTAATGGGGGACAGGCTGAAGGAGTTGAAACTCCCGTTCTTTCTTGAGGGCATCAGGGCTCCATGGCTGCTCTTATAACACTGCACAGTGGTGTTGGTGGTGTCCCCACCTGATGTCCTTGCTGCAGGAGGCAGATCATCCTGAGGAAACCAGAGATCCCACACATTTTGTTTATTTATTTATTTACCCATTTATTTATCAGTGGATTTGTTCCTTTGTGGGGTGAACACAAGGTCCTCTCTAAAGCTGGAGGTGAGGAAAGACAGAGGGGGGGGCGTGGTTCAGGCAGGGGATATGTTGTGACTGGTGATACCTCCCTTTTGCCCCCAAAGTGAAGATGACTTCACTTTGCCATCTGAAAAATGGCAGAGGAGAAATGAGCAGTTAAGTGCAAAATCCAGCATCCCCCTGACCATTGGTGCTTCCTGATTGGGATGTTAGTTGGGACTCCTCCTTTTTAAAAGCAAATTTCTTCCACAATTGTAATATTAATACACATCAGTGGCATGGAATTAAATAAAATAGACAGTAATTGCTGTGTCTGTCATACTAATGATTATTGGTTGGAAAGACCTAAAATAAATATTGGACAAATACTTTTCAGAGGTGGATAGGTTGGGTTAATTCCTTCTATGCAGTGATTCCATCTCCAAGAGCTTTAAGTCTTCCTCTGTGGACTGACTTCATTTCCGAAGGTTTGTCCCCTAGTTCTTGTTTCACGCTCAGGAGGAAATCCATTTTTTTCTCTCCGGATGCTGAAGTGTTTTGGGCAGTAGTTCCCACTCAGTGTCAGGCTCCAGCCCCCCACAGTATTTTGACTGATGTGCAGAACTGAGTTGACATATGCCCAAAGGCTAGGCAAGTGCTGTCCTCTGCAGATGCAGGCAGTATGCTCTGAAGCTTTTCATGGGATAAATCGGGATAAATTCATCCAAATTGCCTTTTTATTTTTTCCCCCCTCTTGGAATAATAACAACAAAAACAATCAGCTAAAACAATTGCAAAAGTGCTGACCAGATTCACACTTAGGACTTTGCAGGATATTTTTTTAACTCCTTGCTGTTCTGATTTAGTTTTGATTAAGCATCTGGGTTGGAAGAGCTGCTCAGGTGGGGCTGTAAGTTGGGAAAAATGTAGTTGTGTGGAGCTTGTAGAAATTTTTCATGGTAGCTTATAACACCATCTGGCAAATTTGGAGGTTTATGAAATCTGCTTTTAGGATTTTGCTATAAATTTGAGATGGAAGCTTGTTGCTATCTGGAATAAAAGAAGAATAGTAATAATTTGGTGAAGAACTGTTTGTTCAAGTTGAGTTAAAATAGAGAAGAGCCTTGTGGAGTGGCATCAGAGCATCAAATGCCATGGCAGGGGCTGGAGGAGGGACTGGGATAAACCAGTTCTGTGCTGGTGCTTCCCTTCAGGAAGTCACCCTAAGGATAATTTCAGAGTGCATTGCAGCCCAGCAATGTTTTGTAAGCCTTTTAGACTTCTAAAAAAAAATTTACTTTTTTTTTTCTTGATCACTTAACATTCAGGGTTATCCTCTCCCCCCAAATTTTTCAAGCGTATCTCCTCACTCTAATGCACATCCCTCAGCAGAGATTGTAAAATAAAGGAAAAACCTGGGGGAAGGGAATTAAAGAATAATCTTGCTTACAGTTAAATCTGTGTAAATTTAATTGCGGAAACAGGGTTAGTTTCTGCTTCAGCCCATCCTAGACTTCTGTCCCAGCAATGGTATTATTGGTATAAGCTGGTATTTGGAATTGGTATAAATTCCTTTTCATCCAAAACTAGGAGAAGGGAATTTGTGGGGTGTTGTTTCAAGTGTTTTTTCACTCATTATGAATACTCTGCATCCTTTAAATCCAGCTTAATTTAAAATGTTGAGATTCAAACCTCATTTTGGGGATTATACGATGTAATTGGTTTGTTATATGATGAGTATTTGATGATCTTCACGTTCATCATCTAATCAGGCAAAAAAAGCCATAAAATTATAATCCCAAAAGATGTTTAATAACAATTTAAACTATTGAAGGCTTTATTTAAGCACATTAGGGGATTATAAACTACTCCCTTTTAATGGTGCCAAGAGGTAGATTCAAGGACTTCAAACACCTTTTAAAAAACAAATTGCCATGATTTAAAAAAAAAAAAATGAATGGGCTGAGGATTTCTTTCATGGAAATCCCATAATTTAATCATTATTTCGAACTGCTTTTAAAACAATTTCCTTAAGAGGTTAAATCTTACTGAAAGGGGAGACTGAGCAGAAGGTAAAAGACACGGCTGAAAGATGTTGACTTTAAAGTGGAAGGATTTTTCTATTATGTATCTGGATTTTTAACCATTATTGATTACTTGATGCCATCATATGAAACAAGAAAATTTAAAATAAGCAATATGCAATCTATTTAGTAAAACTGTTATTTGTAAAAGAATTTATTGGAAGCAGATATTTTGAATCTAGCTGAGAAAAATAGTCCCCATTGCTTCAAGGATGCCATTGTGATAGAAAACTTACACCATTTAATTCTACATGTTTTCTTATATTGTTAATATTTTAGTGGCTAGCAACTCTGTAAAGTTAAAATAAGTGGATTACATGTCTTTTCTCATCCCTCCATAGTTATGAGATTTTGCCTTGGGAGAAGCACGGGGTTAATTTGGCTGCCTGCCCCTACTCCCATGTGGGATTGCCTGGCTTTGGAAAGGAGTAGAGTGAAAGGGTAGATGGGTACAAAACTAGGGTACTGAAAACATGGAAAGGGCAAAATACTTGGCTGAACCAAGTTTTCTTTGTTCTCCTCTCGAGAGATTTGGAAGCATTTAAAGAAAATAACAGCCCTTCCCCCCAAGAAAGTACAACTCACAGTGAGTCTCCATCCTGCACCAACTGGTACTTGCTCTGCAAAATGCCAGAGGGCTCCCGGAGCTCATCTGCGTAACAGGGGTCAGATTTCCATATTTTGGACTTGGAGTGTGTGGGGGTGTCCTCCCGCTTTATCCCAAATACGCAAGTCTCCTCTTTCACTTGATTTTATTGTGGACAAAGCTGTAAAAAGCTTTCTTCCACATCTGCAAGACTTCTCAGTGGCAGCTGTCCCAAATTCCTGGGAAAAGCCAGGCTTTTCAGCTTGCCTTGAGTCACTCATGCACCGCCATCCCCTTGACTGGGAAGGTGGGAGCCAGGGCTTTTCCTGCTCCTGGCAGCAGGAAGAGCTGTCAGAGCATCCAACAAGAGCATCTAACACAGGTTGGTGCAGGTAGCCCACAAGGAGGGTCCTCAGCTCCCTTCTGCTGGGGCAGGTGCAGTCATCTCCAGTGGCAGAAAATGGGAAATGTTATTATGGGAGAAGATAATTATTCTAGGGCTCTGTCTCAATTGAGCTGAGAGCTCCAGAAAGGAGGACAAAGAGGATTTAGGTAAGTGTGTTTGAATTAGCTTCTTAACCTTTCAGCCCTCACAGAGTTTTATGGAGGACAGTGACTGTTAAAAGCTCCAGCATTTTCTTTAATCATCCTCAAATCCGTGGCTTTGACCTGCTCTTGAACATCCAAGGATTGGTCCATTTTCTAGCAGGAGGGAAATGTTGGCATTTTAAAAGGAAATTGTTGGGTTTTGGGTGATACCCTTGGCAGTGCAGCTCCAGTTTCATGATTTCTTGGAAGGAGCATGTCTCATGCACTGTCTTGTAGATTATTTAAGTTGTCAGCGCTGAGCTGTCCTACAAACCTTTGGTCTTAAAACAGAAAGGAAAAATAGAGGGTGCTTTGGTCAGTTAGTTCAAGGAAAGCAGGTTATTTACTTAGGCTCTTCTCACATTCAGAAGCGTGGTGTAGTTACAGCATCTGTTTTTTTAATACCTGTGATTTAGCTCCATTTCTATTGAAGACAGCCATCATGTCTTAAACTACAGGGTATGTGTCATCTCCTCGGGGCTCCTCACAGGTCTTGGGAATGGCAGTGATCCAGGGAAGTATTTTGGTTGAAATCAGAAGGTAGCCAATAATCTCAGCCAACAAGTTTTTAGAGAGAGAGAGAGAGAGAGTGTGTGTCTATTCCCAAAGGTCTATCCTACCTTTTTCCCAATTTCCCACAGTTTCTAGCTTGGAGGCACTATTGTGCCAATGTGGAAGCCACTAGCACATTAAAGAATTTGAATTATTTTGAAGCTGCTGAAACACATTAGTATTTAGACACTAGCAGAATTTCACATCTGAGTAGAAGCAGGGGAATACTGAAAAGTTGAAACATGATAAACATTAATTCAGATGCTAAATTACACTTGCTCTGGTTGTGCTAGAACTCCTTTTGTTTGCATAAATATTCTCGGAAATGAGTTTACCAGCAAGAATGTTTGCAGTAATAAGAATTTTTAAGTCAGCAGTAGATGCTTTGCTTTCTTCTCCACCCTCTCCTTTCTTTTTATATTTGCAGCTGTGTTATTTCGCGTGTGCAGCTTCATTTTTGAAGTTAGCCTCCTCCAGTCAAGACACGGCAATGTGTTACACGACGCGCTGCCTTCCTGCACTCAGAGCAGACGTACAAAATCCAAGTGTCACCTTTGGAAGGGGGACAGAGAGGGAGGGGAAAAAGTTTGGTCACCGATTTTTTAAATCTGGAAATATCCGTGGAAATATTTTGGCGAGCAGTTTGCAATATGAAGTGCATTAAAGGCAGCAACAGTATCTTGGCAAGCAGTGGGTGAGCAGGAAATGAGGATAAATTAATGGGCTCGGTTGTTCATTATTAGTTGTTTATTTAGCTTGTCCTCTAACACGGTTGCTACAAAAGAGCCTATGTTGATTCTCAGATATGCTTATGTATGTAAGTGCCAGTGTTAATTTTTTTGTTGGAAATCTTACTCTTGAAGCAGTTTCACAGCATGCCAGTGTGCTAGCAAATGACTTAATCAGATCAGGTAAAGTGCCAAAATATGAGGCACCAAACCAGTTGGGCGCATATCTGATGAGATGTGTTAATCTGTGGTGTAAGATAAGCTGCCTTTCAAATAGGGTCACATTTGGAAGTGGTACATCAAGTTGTGTAAGATACATTCCCTTGCTCTGGCATACACTATCCTACATCTGTTTGCATGAACTTAACCCTTGTCTGGATAAGCTAAAGCAGTGATGTTGTGGTGGCTATAGTCTGTTTGTTGCTCCAGGACAGGCATGAGAAGTGACTCATTTTTTTACCCATTTTAGAAAAAGTTTTGTTTCCCTTTTCCTGCATTTACCTTCAGCTGCACAGAATCTGCACTGTTACAGCTTACATGCTTTTTCTTGTTGCATATATTAAAGAGGCTCTAATTCCTAATAATAAGTACTTGTGTTTACTGTCTGCCCATCAAAGTTTCCCAGAGAAAAATTTTCCTTTGGAAGGGAAACTTTTTTTTTGGTGGTGTAAAGTTAAAATTTTCCATGGGTAATGCCATCCTTTCCAACAAAACGCTCAGCTCAAAATCCAATTTTCAATATTCATGGAGTCGTTATTCATGGAACAAATGTATTCATAGAGTTGTTAAGGTTGGAAAATACCTTTAAGATCATCAAATCCAACCAATCTTATCTTATTGATGAGTCATCATTGTACTTCCAGCTCCTCACCCTGTAAGCTACAGCTATGCTAAATGCATATGTAGAGAGAAGGTAAGTAGGCAGAAAAGGGTTTAAGTTAATATGTAGTTATCTAATTTACCTCGCCTTTTGCATCATTGCCTGATTTAGACCCAGAGTATTTAGTGGAGTGCTCGTTTCACTTCAGTGGTGGGCCATCATTTTAATAAGGCAAGGTCTCAGAGCCTTACCACTTCATCTTTTGCTTTATGAAGCAGAAACTTCTGCCCAGAAAATACTTCTCAGATTTTAGATATAGCATGAATATTCTTTTCTTGGCTACTTTGTAGTCCAAAAAGTTTGGCCCTTTGTAATCCAACCTGTACAGCATTAAACATTTGGAAGCACTTTTAAAAAAAAATCTAGCCACAAAAGAACTTATTCTCACACTGGGTCCTCTGTCCCTGTGATCCAAAAAGCAAGGTAGTCATGTTGGTGACACTAAGGTGGTCACTTGAGTCACATTAGTAAAACCAAGGGGCTGCTCATGATATAAAGATATTTTCCAAGAACTCTTTGTGAACTCATAAAGAAAACGGTGGGACTTTGCCTTAGGCGCCTTGCTCTGTTGATTGCTCTAAAATCAGCTTTGAAGTGAAACTCTTTTTTCCTAGGCCATCCTTACTCATGTCAGACAGAGCTTCTGGTGTTCCTAATGATATTTTTGGAAAGGTGAATGCCATATTAGACAATCTGGCTAGTTAACAGATTCACTGGCAGTACTCCGCTTATTTGCCGTGGATTTTGTGCTGATCCAGGAACTGCACGGTGCTTGTGTGGGAACGGCAAAGAGGATAAACCCTTGATTTCATTGCTGAAACCTGAGCATGGGTCTGTCAGTGCAGCAGGTTGTAAACCCCAGAGGGCCATAAGCTGCAGTTGGGGTCAGAATTATTTTGAAACTGGTAATAACCCAAACCTTAGGATTCTTATGAATAAAATGCAATTTCAGTAATGTTTTCATAAACAGCAGTAATGGTGGCGTTTTAGTAAACAGTGGCATTACTTGCATCAAAATTGCACCACATTGGCTTTTAAATTACTCCACCTGTCTGTATGAATAGGATTTTCAATGTCGAGGCACACAGACAGCTGCTGCTAATGTGGTTTTTTTTTTTCCTTCCCTGTGTAGATAGTGTTGGCAAATCTGCAGCCATCAGGGCTGGTTTCTGATGTAAAATGGTACCTGACCTACTGGCTTTGGTGCTGCTAAAGGAGCAGCTTTAATTACTAATGGTCGTGTTTTAGTTTTGTACTTGTTGATGTACAAAATGTCATTTTAGAGCGGTGTAACCTCTGGTTCACTTCCACCAGCGATGCTACACTGGCTGCAATTATTTTCAAAATAATTTGTGTTCCTTGGTGGCAGCTTGCAATCCTGCCTTGTTAACTCTCAGATAATTAACAGGGGTCTGGTGCTCCAGGTCCCTGTGTCCCCAAGTCTCACTGGTACCCCACACCTTAGAGGGCTGTCCTGGATGAAAGAGAAATTGTGCTTACAAATCCCACTTATTTCTAGGACTGTTCCCTCCCTGGCATTAGGTGGGTGTAATACCCAGAAATTTGTGGAATTGATTTTGTCCTCTAACCCCTGGTAAAGCTGAAGGGGTTATGTGGAGGCAGAGTTGGAGCATGCTGCCTCTGTTCCCAGTTATGAACAAAAGGATAAGGCTGATGCTCTGCCTGGTGCTGTTTTGCTGGGCTGAGTTTGGTCAGAATGGTCCAGTTCCCAGCTTCATGCCAGGCCTTAAAAGGGTTAAAGATGTTAATGGTGCCGTTAAAAATCCAGCTTGCCAATGAGCTATTTTGTGCAAATGGTATAAATGTAAGATACACTTGTCTGGCTCATTTGCAAGCATTCTTTTTGACTTCTTTCACACAACTGGTGTTTTTGTGTTTAATTTAACAAGAAATGAGTAGTAAATGAAAGCTGCTGCCTGAAATCCCACTGTGAGCGTGTTTTGCACTTGGCTCCCCAGTGAAAAGGCAATTTGTGAAATTATGTGATAGAGTAATTAGATGAAGCCGGGGCTTCTGATTGTTGCCATGCTTATGTGGTAAAGGTTTGCTGGGGAAAAAAAAAAATAAAAAACACGGATTATTACCCTGGCAAGTTGGCTCAAAGCTTCTTCATTTATTTGTAAACAGAATATTTAGTGACCGCATAGGAAGTAGCTGTAATCACCAGCTCATAAAGAAACCACAGCAGAGCTTTTGGATTTTTACAGAGTGCTCATGTAAAATTTAAGCTGGGAGGCAGAATCCCTGTTAATGTAATTAGGATCTAATTTACCACCCTTTGCACACAGATGTAATAATGTCTAGATATTTATTCTATCTTTAAGCACATTACATATACCTCAGTGCAGCAGTTACTGAACAGAAACAGGTGTGAGCACTTTCCGGATTCGTTTTTACACTGTAAACACACAGCGATTTAAAAGGAAATATTTACCAAAAAAAAAAAAAAAAAAAAAAATAGAAGGGGAAAAAAAAAAAGAGGAGAAAGAATGTCTGCAAATGAGGCAGTAATGGACAGTTGCCCTTTATGTACTGATGGATTTCTCAATGGTTAAGTAAATTAAAGCAAATGCTAGAAAAATCAATAGGCTTGCAGAGTCTTGGTTGTGCCTCATAGACTTCAGGACAGAATGACAGATGTGGTGCATATGACCCATTTAAGTATTAATGCTTGGGAAATTGCCTCTGCGTGCAAGGTTATAGGCCTAGAAATATTGTTATATTAAATTACAGACAATGATATTTTTAAGTATATATGGAATTTATACGTTTCAGTTTAGTTGCTCTTCGGCATTACATTTGTCCTGGAAGATTAGTTGCAGAGTTGTTTCTCTGGAACGGTAAATCAGGTTTAAAAAATGTTTGAACAGTGAATTGTCTTTCCAGGGCTGCTGCAGACCGGTGAGCGTGTTGCACACCGTGGGGGGATAGTGATGGTGTTAAATAAGAGCCACACAGGCAATGTGTTCACTAGCAAATGTAGCATATAAGCCAGCCTAAATTAAATATCATTAAAAGGCAGCTTTTGAAATGGTGAGAGGGCTGGCACGGTAACATAGGGTCGCTGTTAAATTGGGGTATTCTGTATGATTAAACACAAAGTAAAATCCAAAGTGCGTGGTCAAGATGAGCTAAGTAAGGTAACCACCAAGACAGATCCTTCTCACCACCTTCCCCACGTGCTGCAATTAAAAGGGGTGAGTTTGCATGGGCAGGATGAGTAAAAACTGACCCCACACAGAAATTCTCCTGAAATAGAGATGTTATGATTAATCCAAGCAGGCAGACGAGCTCTAGATGAGATAGTGTTTGCCATCTCTGATTTCTGTCATTTCTTGCTGTACTTCCACCCAGGCAGCAGGGAAGTAGACCAAGTTAATTGTCTCTTTGTGGCATCTCTGGCAGGAAGAGCGTGAAAATAACTGGGACCCTGATTTTGGTGTTGGCGTGAAGGCAGAGCAGTGTGTTGGCCGTGCTTGCTGTCGGTGACAGCCCGGCGTACCTTGCCAGTTATCCTGACTTCACCCCAAACACCTGTTTCTGTGAAGGGAGCAGCGGATGCATTTTATATACAACTGCCATGTTTAATATTAGAAAGGAGCTTTAGACTTTGTCAGTGCCACTGCTATTCCTTGCTGAAGCCATTTCATAGGAAGTGTTGTTGTTTTCCCCTCAAACATTAATTGTCATGTTTTACTTCCATTTTTTCCAATAGATTTTTTCCTTGTTTTGTTTTTTTTTTGTTTTGTTTTTGTTTTTTGTTTTGTTCCTTGATTGTCTCTGATATTTGATGTGTGGGTACCACTGTATCCCTTCTGGCTCTCTCTTTTCTGTCTTTTCCCTAAAGCACGAAAACTCCCTGTGGAATAAAGCAGAGCCATCTCCAGGGGGTGTAAGGGGTGCACACTGCTGCTGGGAATGCCAATGAAACTATGACATTGTGGAGGGGCAGATTATTACTTTTGGGCCTGCTGAAGACCTATTTGTGTGTTGAGGCTGGATGAGAGCGACTGGTGCTGAGGGCTGTCAGGCCAGGGCTGAGTGATGACAGACCCTTGTCATTTGCCTGCATTCAGCTTCATTGCTATGGTGACAATATGCAGTGATGAAAGTGGCCTCTGAGGGTTGGACAGCATCCTCCATGGTTGCTGTAGCCGACAGCATCTTTGCAACAGCGTGTTTGAGCTGCTGATGGCCCTCGGTGTCAGAGCAGCGTCAAATCTCTAATGACAGAAACCCTCCACAGGTTTTTGGGTCCACAGGGATAGTGCTCGTGGCACCATCGCCAGTCTCAGCAACTCCTTGCATCAGTGACAAAAATTGTCTTTACCTGTTTTAGTCATTTTTATGTGCCTCGTGGTGGATTTCCTTGATTTATTTTGTGTGACATACAAGCTAGGTAAGCTGGCGCTTTACCTGCACAGCAGCACGGGGTGGCCGTGGTCCTCCTGCTGCCGCATGGAAGGCAAACACATTAATCAGCATATGGGCAATGGCAGCTTTCGTTAAATATACGTGTGAGGGGCCCTGGTGAACGGGCTCTTTTGTTCCCAGCCAAACCAGAAGGGATCAAAGGTCAGCAGGAACCCAGAAGTCATCAGTCAGGGCGGGTTTTGCTGGATCCCGGGCTTGTCAGCTCCATAGTCACCCCTGGCAACTTGGGCTGCCGCCTGCTTGCCTTCCCTACTGCCTGGCGCAGAACTGGAGCATCCTGTCTCTCAGTTGCTGTAAAAAGATGCTGACATGAAGTCTGCATTTGAAATACAGTGTGAGCATTGCCATGCTCCTCTTTGTTATCCAAATCATTTGAGAGTGAAGGTACAAAAATGATAACTTGGCTTTGTAGAGATCTTTTTGCTGAGTTCACCTTTAAGGTTTTAAGGCTGCAAATTCATTTTTGGTTTAGTGGCAAATGGCAACCCGGAAAGAAGCAGCAGCCTACTGCCAAGATGCTTCTAGGCTTCTGCATATAAAAGTTCACTTCTAAAAAAACTTATGGTATGGCATTTATTTCCTTTGAGCAGATCGATTTATTTTCCCTCCCCTCCCTGTGATGTTAAAGTACATTTGGCAGTAATCAGTTTATCCTTATTAGAAGCTGTGGTAAAAGGCAGAGTTGCTGAGTCAATTCACTCCATTTACTTCCCCTATTGAGCCTTAATGTGTCCCAGTCCCCACCCCTTACAGTGAAAACATCATCAATTACAGGGCTGACAGGAGCCTGGGACTCAGTGTAAGTTGCTCCTTGGGGTTGTTCATCTTGTACCATAAAAACTGGCACTCAGCAATATTCATCACTTCCCCCTACCTAAAATGATTGAGTAAACAGTGAGGAGAATTAACAGAGGGGTAAAAAGGGGGAAAACGGAGTTTGAATATGTTGGAGGCAGCCTTGGGCTTATATGGCAGGAGAAATAGAGCCATCAGCCAACATGCAAGCTCCCCACCACTGTTTAATATTGCTGCTGAAGCTGGAGGGAGGCTCAGTTATCCTTCAGCCAGACACCTTACTGCTTCTCATAGCCTGACCTGCAAGAGCTTTTCTGTCTTGGCACCTGGAAAAAGCAGCTTCAGCAGTGATGCAGCAGAGATGTGTTGAGTGCCCAACTCTCTGTCAGCTCCTTAGAGAAATACATTTAAAACACTGCTCAGTTTACTCCAGTTTGGTCCCATGATATTTGTATTTATTCCAAACATCCTGAATCACCTCCAGTGGAACATAATTCAAAGTGGGAACCAAATTTTTAAAGTCTTGTTGTAAATGTGATATGGTAAATTTTTTTCCTCCAAAACCTCAAGAAATAAAAAAGGGTGGAATAGAATGTGCTTTTGTTGCCATTACCTTCCCTTCCTACAAAACAAAGCAAAAAAAAAAGCCCATCCAGCCAAGCGAATCCAAACATGAAAACCTCAAACTTTGGGCTTATTTAAATTTTCGAAGTAATCTTAAAAAAAGAAAGAGGCTCTGCTTTCCTTTACCCAAAAAGTATAATGCAATCATGGTAAGGGGAGGGGGGAGAAATTCCCTTAGCCGTACACCTGGTTTGTTTTTATGCCCGGTGCTGCGGTCAGATGGTTGTCTAAATAAACAGAGATTAGGTGGAGGGCTTTATCTCAAAGCTGGCACTGGTTATCACACTGCTTCCTCCCACTCCCTCCCTCTGATTGTGAGTTGTATAAGGAGACTTAGCAAGCATAACTTAGAGCCGATAACCTTTGAATGTTAGTTCAAGGAAGCTGTGCCATAGTAACAACAACAAAAAGAGAAATTATGCAAACTCTGTCACAGACTATTCAAACAATTGGGAATTTGACCCTAATTCTGATTTAAAAGAAAAAAGTATTTGGTAAGTTTGGGGTTTTTTTCCTCCTAGAGTGCTATTTGAATTTAGCGTGATCTATAATATTAATATTTGAGCAGTAGTTAAAAAAAATATTCCAGGAATAAACTTGAGTTTATTCTTCAAATTCTCTCTCCTTTGGGGGTCTTACTTTAAAATTGCTTTAACAAAAGGAATCTGTAATGTTTCATTTGGCCAAATTGCTCCAGCCCTGCAGTTGAGGGTTGAATTCATCTTGATGCAGCCCTGGAAGAAGACACTGTTGGCATTTGCATTTGATGGTAAATTATATATATATATATAGATATAGATATATATATAGATATATATATAGATATATAATGTGTGTATATATATATATATGTATACACACACACAGGCAGGGGACATAAGAGAGGCTGCCAGGTGATGGACAACTTCTGTCTCTCCATGAAAGTAAATGAGAAAAGTCCTCATGGTTCTGCATGGGTGTGAAATCAAAATATGCCATTTCTAAGTGTATCTTGGCGTGCTGATGGGCAGCATGCATGCAAAGAGGAGAAGGGTCTTTGCAACATGCCTTCCATAAAAAAAAAAAACTAAACAAAAAACAAACCAGCAAACCCCAAGCAGGGAGAGGAAGGAGGGGGAAAGGCGTCCACGCGCTACCGCAAGGCAATGTCATCGCGATGTTGGGAAGCCAGCTCACAGTGAGCGGGTGAGCGCGGGCATCTCTGCCCTTGTCGTTCGGATTACCGCAGTGCCATGCGCCCAGTTACACAATGCATAAAGGCGAGGGTTATTTCTAGGACAGATAATTGAACATTAATACTCGTTGACATTGTCGTAGGAATGATATGTCAAGCTGACAGGGCCTATGTGCTTGCATCTGCTGATCGGCTGCAGACGAAGGGGTTGTTTGGCAGATTAGACCCGGGGCCTCGCCGCCACCGAGCCAGGGATGATACAGCCATTAATCATGAGCTGCCATCTTGGGCTGCCTTCCCAAAAAAAAACCAGTGGGTCCCTGCTTTTGGGGGTGGAGGGCATGGTTGGCAAAACTCCGCCGACCCCCAGACGTGTTTGCACACCTCTGCACGCCTAAAGATTTATGTGCACGTATAGAACGTATTAAAGAAGAGCATCCTTGGTGCTGCGCACGCACGAGTGCCGCCGTCGTCTGAAGCAACTGCTTTCAATCTACTAACGGGAGAATAAAAGGAAGCGGAATAGATGAGAAGTTCTTCAGAAGCATTGAGAGCATGATCAAGTTTGATGAGGTGTTTCTGATTATCTTCGGAAGTAAATGACATAAAAATGGTAGCAGAGCTAGCGCCTTTTTTTCTAGCGTGGTTTTTGTGTCTCTCTTCTTGTGGATGTCAACAGGCCCTTCAAGGCAAGGGTGCTGTAGATAAAGTAGTTGTGTGGCAATCACTCCTGTCCCCTTCCAGCCAAAATCCTACAAATGGTGCCTTTCAGTATAATTTCATAAAAAACCTTCGGAGAGCTAATGCCTCTGTCACAGCATTTCTGCGGCCAGACTTTGCTGCACAAGTTCAGAGGCATGAGAAGCAGATGGAAAACAATTACAAGGGCCTCTGACACTGGAGTCAGTTCTAGTTTCTTAAAATAAGGCTAAACATTATGTTTGTAATGTCTTGCATACAGTTTGGCTCTGCATAAAATGCTACAAAATAGGGCCCTTGAGAACATCCATTATCACATTTTGGTTAACATCACAGATTTTAAAAATCCCAGTTGTACTGAAGCCATGAAATAAAGCTTTCATCTGTAAGGATCTAGTTTCTCTTTGTTATTAAAATAAACTAAGCCATTAAACAAAATATATGCATATAATAGTAAGGTTCATAATCTGCTATCATCAAAATGATAAATTCAACTTTTTTTTTTTTAATTGGAGCAGTCATCTTAGAAAGGTTCCTGTACAGAACAAGATCAAATGTGCCTGGTTGCTCTTTCTTACTCTGTAACTTGTTAGTGGTGACATTTTTTTGGTCTTTAACTACTTTCATTTAGGTCTTTCTAAAATAAACGAGTTTTGTTCAGAAAGGAGGGGAAAGCAGAAGGGGAGTTTTGAGCTTGAATTGAAAAGATTAATTGATTATATCTTGTTACTGTTCTTGTGAATTGTTAATGGCCATCACATCTTAAATGTGCTGAAAGCAACACGCCATCTCCATGCTTTTGCTTCCAAAATGTGGATTGTCTCTATTGTGCTCGTTTCTGTGAAGACATCTGCATTTGTGTGGTGCTTTGATGTGCTCAGACCTTGAAAGAGACCAGTCAAGAAAGGGATGCTCAGGCTGGACATGGGGTAGGCATTGACTGCTTATAGCTGACTGGATTTTTGGAAGGCGCCTTCCCAAAAACTCTGTCCTGGCCTCATCCATTCACCATCCCATAGAAGATGCCCACCCAGAGTCTCACCTGACAAAGCTCAGGACATCCCTTAGGCAGCCCAGGCTTGGCCCATGTTCACTGCAGCTAAGTGCCAGATCTAAAGTTACGCAGGTGAAGACAGGTTTGCCATTTCAGGGTTCATCCCCAAGTGCTGGCCAATGCCAGCCCCTGGGAAATGCCTCACACCATCCATATTTCCTCTGAAGTGCAAAGCTTGGTTCCACCAGCCCTCTGTGAGGGAGGATACAGTTGGGTCTTTTGGAGGCTTTTGAAATCCAAATGAAATTGGATTGAAATTGGATGAAACCTGCATTGAATTTGGGGGGAAAGATTATTTTTTATGAGGGGGTCCTCTTGGTCCAAGAAGTTTTCCAAGAAGGAAGAGTCTCATCCTGGTCCAAGCCTTTTTAATGGTGTTTTTATAAGGATGAGAATCAATGCATAGTGAATTTGTGGGCAAATACATGTTAATTTAGGGTTGAATCTGGAGATTTGGAGAATTGTGATGTGCCTTTTCCCAACTCTCAGGAGATCTGAATCGCACTCTTCTTTAGTGCATGTTCTTGTGCATGAAGGTGTCATCCTGGGAACATGTATCTGCTTTATTCTGAAATTGGTTAGCACTATCAGACTTGTTTCTTTGCTAAGTTGGGAACATAATTAAAGCAGTTGTTTTCTTTTGGAGACTTCTCAGTTCATCTCTCAGAATTGAAGTTTAGGGCCAGGCTGGTCAGAAAGTGGAATTCTGTACCGGCCTGTACCCTGAAGCAAGTCTAAGGGATTTCACACACTAAATGGGTGTAGATAAACGAATTCTCCAGCCAGAAAGCAGAATTGCTTAGTCAAGTTTACTGAGTTAAAACTTGTCTGTATTATTCATATATGTGATTGCACTGAACTTGGGTTATTTTAACAGAACTCATTAGACCTAAGGAATGAAGGAGGGAATTTATGAGGGACTCTCATTTTAAAGGTAAAAATAATGGGGAGTGAACTTAGGGGGAGGTAAAAGCTGGGATGGATAAAATGAGAGTGCCTGAAATAGCTGGTTGGGTGCTGGAAAGTGAAGCCCAGCTCTAGCCCAGGTAAATTGCATTTGAATTTCAACCTCAGATCTGTATGCACTCTTCTTTGGCAGATGTTGAATTGATAATGCCTGTGTGTTAAAGAATTCTGATTGTTTCTTTTGCCACCTCCACAGCTTATGAAAATGCAAGTAGCCCTGCCTAATGAATATTAATAAGAGTGATAGCTGGATAACACACAAGCCTGTGGCTCTTTGGAGCTTGGATGGGGTTAGTTGGAGGATGGTTGTGGCTGGGAATTTACATGCTTTTTAAGAATAAACTTCCTGAAAGCTTTTACATTCTCCTTTAAAAGCTGATGTTTGTTCACAGTAGCATCCTCAGGTTTTTTCCCACTTTCCCTTTCTAGATACATGTGAGATTAGTACTACAGATGGCATGTCCATGTTTTTTAAAACAAGGCAATTTATTAGAAGAAAAAGAAGCCCCATCTCGTTAATTTCCATCAGTCCAGGGTTAATTGTATCAATAGCAATGGTTTATTTTATTTTGCTTGTTTATTTTTGCCTTTTCCCACACCCCATCCTCCCAGGCAGCCTTGGCAGTTATTAGCTGGGCAGGGAAATGACACTGATGAATTCTGCATCTCCAAATGTCCTAGGAGGCTTTAAAGCCCATTTCATGCAGTTAGTTAATCGGGCAGCTTGTTAGGCCCATTGCTGGACCTCACACACGGCAGTCTAATAGCAGGGATAGTTGTGGAGTGGCTGGAGGATGGGAGGGCTCTGAGGACCTGCCTCCTCAGCTGCAGCCCTCGGGCAGGCGCTGCCTGGAGCTGGGTGGAGCTCCCAGCGATGCCAAGCTGTGTTGGGGCTCAGTGGTGACATCCCTCTGGTTTTACCAGAGCTGTTCTCCGGCTCTGCTGGAGCAATCCTCTCCAGACCTTTGCTTACTCACTTGTAAAAATACCTATTACCAACCTTTCTGCCTGTGTCATAGGTCCCATTTGATCTGCTCTTCTTCCCCTGGACTCTGTTCCCAAAACTGCTAATTATGCAAAAAAAAAAAGGTGCCCTTTTTAATAGCTTCCTCCTCATTGAGAGCTGCAGGGGCAGACTTGAAAAGGAGGGTTAGAGTGGGTCAGAACTCAAAAGGCAAATAGAATCAGAGAGGTATTTATTTATTTATTATTAAAAGAAACCCACAGTCTTGTCTTGATAGTAAGGACTGCTGTGATGCTGCATGGGCTGGAGTTCTTTTTCTGAGTGGTGGTTTAGGGCTGGGATTCTCTTGGAGGGTTTCATGAAGGCTCAGTGAGGGGATTTAATGAAGATTCAGGGATTAAGATGCCACTGCATTATCATTTCTGCCAAATACATAAAAGGACTTACTGTGCATTCACTTTACAAATAAACTAACTCTTTCTAAACCTTTGACTCATGAGGGAAACCCCCAACTTCAAAACAGAAACACATGCACTTCCCCTTTTGCAAAAGGCCTTTTCTTTCCCTTCTCTTGTCATGACAAAAAGGCTTAATTTTTTTTAGCCAATATAAGGGGTGAGGGAAGAGGGGGAGAGTCATTAAAATGCAGTTCTTTCAATTATGTCCCGTTATTTGTCATCTTTATTGCTTTTCTATAGTTTTCATTGCACCTTTAATAGCAGGCCTGGTCAGAAAAGGTGAGCTGGAATGTGAACGCACTTGGCTGTGCCGCCGTCAGTGCCTACGAGCACAGCTCGAATCCCAGTCCCTGTAGATTTTAATGTCCCCGCAGACTGCTGGCAGCCTGCTTCCAGCTGTGGCAGGCATGATGCAGTGAATTGCTTTTCAATGTTCTTTACTCAAATAGGCAGTAATTACAAGCTTAAAGAGGTTTAGTGGTCCAGTAAACTACATAATCACCCCTGAATTAGCCTGGGCTCATCAGTTGCAGTCCAGCAACCTCAAGACTGCTGTTTGTATGCAGGCTTTATCACGTAGCAACCTGAGCAGCAGGTGTGGAACAGCAAGAATCCCCCATAAACACAACTGTCTACTGGGGACAATGATCTCTAATGAGATGAGGCTACAGCATCACTGTAATTTAAGTGGGAAAATTAACGCCAGAGAATGCGCACTACTTCCAAGAGTCTCTGCTTCTTCAGAGAACAGCGGTGTTTTCCTGGCTTGTTTTTTTTTTGTTGTTGTTGTTGTTGTTTTTTCTTTTCCCTCCTTCTTTATTTTTTTTTTAAAGATCTTTAAATGCATCTTTCTCTTTTTTTTTTTTTCTTTTTTTTTTTTCCATGAAGAACACATTGTGATTTTGCTTATAAGTTGAGTGGTCTTTATTCTTTTACAAGGATATGTTGTGAATATTTAATGGTGGACAGGGCATCTGTTCAAGGACTTTCCATGCCAACAAAGCAGCATTGCAAAATAGCAGCTTTATCTTTTCATTTCCTTCCTCGGTGGTAGTTTTCTTTTTTGTTTGTTTTGTTTTCAAATAGAAAATGTAAAATAGAATGTAACCCCCCTCATCTTGGTGTTGAACCATTGGCACCTCAATGTGTTGGTTGCCTTGAACTCTCTTCATATGAAAGCTTGGTCCCTCCATGAAAAAAAGGAGTTCAGGCAGGAGACTTCCCAGTTTGCTTGGTGGCTGCTCCTTAAGGGTGGCACCACTTTGGGAAACCTCCTTAAAGCTCCTGCTCCAGCTGAAAGCCTGAGGTCCATAGTAGGGATCTGGCTGAATACAGCAGCCCTCCATCAGCCTGGTCACACAGGTGTGTAGAGTAGGGGATGGAGGTGTAGGGAAGTCTTTTTATCCCTCACTTACAGAGGGAGCTCCCAATGTACTGAAGACAGCCTGGGAAAAAGAGGAAAAAGCACAAATAAAAGCTTTCGGCTTAACTCCGTGGGATTACAACTGCTGGCACTGGAGTTTCCCAGAGATTGTAGAGTTATTTCCGAGCCCACCTGTTTAGAAAGTCATTTGAGGTAGATAAGGACAGTGACTTATTGCTGAGAAAAGGCTTCTGGTTAGAAGATATTTACCTGGGCTAATCTGTCTTAGGCTGGCTCTAAAAACAACAGCAGTGCTTTTACGGAGTTATCAGGTAGTCGGGATTTCCTTTGGCGTGCAGGTGCTATTTTTTCTTCCTTCCCAAAAGCTGCTCACCTAGGGAAGGCTGGGGTTTGCCTTCCTGCCTTTTCACAGCTGCCCGATAAAGATGTTGGCTTAACTGAAAAGCTGGGTTTCAAGGCTGTGAATTTTAGCTCTAAGGCGGTTGCAGTCAGATGATGCATTTCCTCAGCTCCTTTGGTGTCACTTGGCTGTAGTGTTTCATGGTTTTTGGCTGTGTGCTGCACTGAAGAGAATTTCACTAATCTTTTGGATGCAATCTTTCTTTTAATTTCCCTGTCCTTGGTTAGTTTTAGGCTGTGAAAGGAAAACAATAATTAATAACGATAATAAAGAAAAATGGCAGAGGATGTAAAAGCGCATCACCCACGCCATATTAGCGCAAATAGTCTTGATCCTAGAGTAAAAAATCCCTTCTTAAGTGTATTAATGTGTGTGTGCAGGCTGTGTGTGTGTGTTTCTGTGTGCACATACATACAGACACCAAAGGAATGTTTAGCATGGGAAAAGCTCCACTCAATTACCCGGGTATGGTGTGGGAGTGTCTGCATAGACTCAGCTTGAACTGAAAACCAGTAGGAGCCAGAGTAAACTCCAGACACTGAGGTCTATCAGAGTGTCTCCAAAAGGAAATAGCAGAAGCACCATTGCTTGGACTAGCTAAAGCTCAACTGGAAAAGGCGGTGGGTAATAATATATGGTATGGAAGGAATAATATTGTAGCAGCCAGGAGATGGATTAGATGAGTTAAAAGGTTTTTCCATTTTCTGACTTCTGTAATATCCTGTGCAAGGGATGATCTGAACTTTTTTTCCTTAATGAGTGCTCACATTATGAGTAATTTGATGGGGCCACCAGAGAAGTATTGGCAGCGCATCCCAAGCCATACCATGTCTCTCCATCAGCCTTGGAAAGGATATTTATGTTAGTGAGTGCCAAAACTTGTTCACAGACAACTCTTGCAAGAAAATTATTTACAAAAGGGCAAATGGGAAAAAAGGAGAAACTTTTTTTTTTTTTTCCCCAGCATAACTTCTTCATTAAAAAGGGTCGCTGTTGCCAGTACTTCTTTTCCTTCCTTGTAAACCCCCACAAAGGAAATGTCTCCTCCCCCCCTCTGCCTGCAAAACCACCCTAGCCCCTGTTTAATCAGGTTGGCTGTGAACACACATTCAGATTTTAAAATTTCTGGGTTATTGGCTCTTTTACACCCTGCATTTGCCTTAGGAGAGTCAGATTCTACCTCCTTTCCTCACCTTTTATTTTTTGGCAGGGTTGCCAAAGCAGCCTGCGAACCCTTTTGTAAGGGCAGCGATAGGCAGTGTCTCAGAGCCCATCTCATAGGAAGGGGCTGGTGCAAAAGCCCAAAGCAGCAGCTTATTGGCCTTGCCACAGGGATGCAGGCGAGTCAGAGCGATGCAGCATCTAGTCACACTGCCTATTTTGATGCTTTTTTGACTTTAGAAGACCAAGCTCATCTGTTGATTTTGTGTTCATCGTTTGCAGTTCAATAACTCTGGCAGCACCAGGATTTATTAACAGTTACGTTACAAAAAAAGGCCTTACTGCGGGGATATTAAACTATTACAATAAGTTGAGGAAATATTTTCTTTTGAAAGAGGAAAAAGCTGGCTTTGTCTGCAGCATGACCGTGTCATATGGACTATGTTTTCTTGCTGTGCTGAAAAAGCAACGAGGAGCTTGAAATGCCAAAGCCAGCTCACACTTCAATAGCATTATCAGGCTGACTCACTACTCTCAGCCAAGGAAAAGACTGTGCAAACTTTGCACAGGCCTTTTTTTTTCCTCCCAGCCTCAGAGATGCATTTCTAATAAAACAACTTCCTTCTCAGTGTTTTAGTATTTCCTCCAATGTGCAAGCCAATCCCATGGGATAAACAGGATCGAGTTTGCAGCTTCCGAGTTGAACTTTTTTTTTCTTCTCCCCCCTCCCTACCAGGTCACCTCAACTTGGCAACTTTTTACAGCCTTGCCTGAATATAAAGCAGGTCACAGGGATGGTCTATAAACCTATTCAGGCAGCCTGCAAAATAGGCAAGGGGGCTCCACACGTTCTCTTTTTCACTCCTTCTCAACATGCCGGTGGCCGATGAAGAAAGGAGGTTGCAGTCTTATGACTTTATGGATAGTGATCCAACCATTTTTTGGCTACTTTCTGAGTGCAGAAACCCCCGTTATTCTTTAGGAGGCCAGAACGTGTGAGGATCTAGGACTCGACTGCTATAAATTCAAGCTCTGTTCTTAGACTACACCATGCACCGCTTTTGTAATGCAAATGGAAGGCACAAAGTGTCCCTTTGATAATGTGCAGTCAGGAGACAAAAAAAGCATTCACTGCAACAGTAAAACTAATTCATAAAGCTGAGAGACAATAGGAAAGCATTATGTATATTAAATAAAAAATAGTAATTTCTTGTAGATCAACTTGATCGTTAATGTAAACAGATCAAATGCAAACCAGAAGGAACTTGGGAAAAAAGGGGAGAGACCCAAATGGCTCTGCTGCCACCTTAGCTAACCCTGGAGAAGTTTGGGTAAAGCAAGAATTTAGAGTTCAGCATTAAGTCAATGTACAGTTTGTCGCTGGAGGGCTGATCCTTGGGCTTTATTCTGGATACTGAGTTAGGCTGGGTTTCCCTTCAGAAACAAGAAAATCACAGTGCTGGGATTTTTTTTATTATTTTTTTTATTATTTTTTTATTTTGATGTTAGAAAACAGTTAATAAACACTCCTGGGGCATAAATTTTAAGGGGGTGATTTCTCTTCATCACTTACCTGAGTTTAGCTCAAGGTCATCTCACCTTGGTGCTGAGCTCTGGGGGAAGCAGAGGGCTGGAGGAAGGGGATAAAAGGGCTTCCAAAATGGTTCTCCCAGCACAGCCACGATAAGGGCAACGCTGGAGGGTTGCCACAGCCTCCTCCAAACAGAGCATGCAGCCTTTCTCTCGGGGATTGCTTCTGCCTCAGTGCCGTAGTAGAGCTGGTGGGCAGCCCCGGTGTTGAGCCGGTTCGGTGCCGTGAGGAATTGGTGATCTGGGGGGTGAGCAGGGCAGGATCGTTTTTCCCATTTTTCTGGCAGCATTATGATGCACTGCTGTCGCAGAGGAGGAGGGGAGGGAGTGCTATTGATGCCGGGTTACAGATAAGATAAAGTCTGTCGCTTGCCCTGGCATCCAGCATTTGCTGCCTGGGGTGGAAAATTTGAGGAAAGGAGTACATTTGGACAAGGTGTAGCATTAAGAGACAGCCTTGGATGCTTTCCATCTGTACCTAATGGAGACTTTACCCACCATCTGTAGTCAAAGGTGATAAAAAAAAAACAACAACTAATTGTTTTTGCTAAAAATGCTCTCAAACTGCATTAAAAAATGGGCTTTTATTAAGACCACTGCTCTCTAAATACCATTCATAAAACAGTGATGAGAAAATATGATGGAAAGTTAAATTTTTCTCTCTGTCACTTTGATTTCTTTGTTACTGCTAAAATGACTGCTCTGACTCATATTTTGCATAGTTATTTTTACCTTTTCAAATGTTCCTTAACTGTTCATATTACCCTGGGCAAATCCCCCAGGGATAATTTTCATTTGCATGCAGACTTTGATGGTGTTATTAAGCAATCACTTTCTGTACTAAGTCATTATTAAAAGTAATACCACAGAGCCTCAAAAACACATTAATGGTGCCAAACAATCCACATTTCAGTGCTGGATTTATGGAAAGGGAAAAGCACAAGGTCTCATATCATTCAGTGGCTGCTGCTCTATAGCTCTGTAGCAGCAGCAGGCTTGATCAGAAAATATCAGAGCCAAATTCCGAGCCCTTATCTGTTGTCAGTCTTATTTCTTTAAATGCCCTTTTTTTTTGTTTTTGTTGTTTTTGGTTTTTTTTTTTTGTCTGTTTGTTTTTAACCTGACTGCTTCCTACTTGCTTTTCCCCTTGGATTTACCCTTTTTCCTCTGGCCTTGGCAAGAGAGCCTGTCTGCAGTCTTCCAGTATACACAAGCTGGGCTGGTTCTGGGAAGGAGGGTCAGCCTTCCCATCTGTAATCACTGTTTTATGGCTTTCACTCGAGGTGTTAATGCAGATCAAATGGAAAACAGTCCAGCATGAGTGTTACAGCTTCTCATGCTGCCCTGCATAAGGTCCCAATCGTTAATTCTGATTGTAAGACCTAAAGGTAATTCTGTTTGCTCTCCTAATGCATTGCAGCTCTCCCGGTGGTCCGGTGTCTCTTTTCTCCAATTCCCATCTTGATCAATTGTTTGCAAATAATTAAGCTTTTAAGAGATAATGGTAGGAGCTAATGTACACAACAAAGTAAAGGTCTCAAGTCACTGTTTATTGAACAGTTTGCCTTGATATCCCAAAGTGATCCAGAGTGATAGGTGGACTTGTCAGCTGGAGTCACTGCAGTTTTTTCTAGTCATTCTTTCCTGTATTATTTATATATTTAGTAAAATTGTAGACTATCTCAAGTTGGAAGGGACCCATAAGGATGAAATCCAACTTTGCCCTCCTTGCAAGACTACCTTAAACTTAACCATTTGACTAAGATATGTTTTATACATATTCATGCAAATATAATCTATACACACCAATATATATTTCCATATCTATGTGCATTTGTCTATATTCCTTCGAACAGCCATTAGAAAGTTTTCAGAAGACACTGGTCATTCTTCTGTAGGTGGAGCAAAGACCAACATCAACAGTTTTGACTGAATTTCCTATTTCTTCTTAAAATGGCAGTTGTCAGTGTTTCCCTCTTTCTCTCTGTTGCAATGTGATGTCTGCCTTTGCCCGTAGCACAGGCCTTCCAAGCCCTGTGGGTGGGAATGCAACAAGGCTTTGAATGTTTTTATAGCAACCTAGCCTGTGGCACGCTGATTCTTTGTCATTTCTATTATTTTATTTTATTTTTAGCCTACAAAGGAGCTGTGATCCACAGAAAGCTTATATAATAATGTTGCTTAGTGTTTAAGATTACTTTAAACCACACGGAATCGTAGTTAAAAAGCCCTGCCGCATTGTGACCCTTCAGCTAAGAGGGATTAGCTGTGTGAAATCCCAGGCTGTCATGTGATTATGGCAATTACAGATTTATCATGAAATTAAAAGTTTATGCTGTACTAGGATATGAAAAAAAAATAAAATAAAATGTAATCAGATGACCTTAGACATACCACAATTTGAGGAATTCATAGTTTGGGACTTTTAAAGCAATTATTTTTACAGTGACAATATTATTCTGATGGCTAATTTTATCCAGTCTTGTCTATTTAAAAAAAAATATCCAGAACAATTGAAAATTGCTTAATGGAGACAGACTTCTCAATTCCAATAGCTAGAGGCTGTCTAGTAATTATTGCTTGCTGCATGAAATTAGACACAGTTTGTTCAATTACTTAAAATTAGATCACATGTAAGGTGGCAAAGCAAAATAAGGAAAAAAAAAAAGAATAATTCTGTCCTCGCTTGATAGCAAAGTAATGAAAAGAGAAGTAAGCTGTAAAGATGAAAATGTTACAAATCATCTCTGTAGGGTTTGGAGGGGTTTTTTTTTTTTGTTGAGGAGAAGAAAAACGTTGTGTTCAGATAGATGGACATGACTGTTGTGGATGAAATGTGTGTAGAAGGCAGACAGTAAAATACATGCTGTGCTTTTGCAGGTGTAAAACGCAAATTTCCCATAAAAAAGAAGTCAAACCCCCTTCCCTCTGTTTTTCACTTTACAATTCTGGAGCTGTTTCAGGCAGAAAATGCAAGGGATGGTTTACAGGTGTGCAGGTCATCTGTGGGCTTCCTGTCAAGAGAACTGTACTTTTAAAAGAATTGAAAATTCCTCAACATTTTTTGGGTGAAAAAAAATATAAAAAGTCTCTTATGGAGCTGGTGGCCATGGCAGTGGGCTTTGAAATGGATGTGTTGAGTTAGGAGAAGTTGGTGGAGTTAGAACAAAAATCCCTGTTTAGTAATGTGAGGTTATACTTGCATGTAACAAAGCCACGAGAAGTCAGACTGTGCTGTTTACAAGAATATGTAAAAAACTGCTAAGTAGCTATAATACCAGTAAGATTGTGGAATTTTATGAGGTTTTAAATTCTTATGCTTTACAAGGTTTCAGTTTATGTCTCATGTAATATTACACTGAAGAATACATGCAGAGAATGAGGGAATAATTGGGGGGAAAAAAGGGATGAATGTGTAACAGTAAATGCTTTGTGACAATCAACTGCTAAATGGTGTTGGGATAGGACTAATCATTTATATCAAATTATCTTTATTGAAATGCTGTTAAGCACCTTGCAGCAGCCCAGGTCTGAATCAGATATATACTGAGACTCAGGCATCCAGGTTAGGAGCTGAGCCAGTTCCTCCAAACAGGACTTTTTCCTTGATACCATTGCATTTGCAGTATTTGGCCATTTCCTTTTGGGCCATTGACATTTTTGCATAGATGGGAAGGACAGAAATGATATTTCTACATTTCAGACTTGGTTGTGGTTTTTGCTGTTGATTTATTAAGCAATCTGTATTCATGCAGAAGCGAATTTTCTGAGAAAGCAAATCAAGTTCTCACAAGAAACTTATGATTGAATTATAACATTATCTTCAATTAAAGGAGTATTTATTTGCTGTCTCTTAGGATTAGCGCAGCACAGCTATGCTAATGTCAGGCAAAAATGTGCTGATTGTTGACCTTGTGTTGGCCTGTGTTCAAAACACAGGCATTTGTTTATGTTCAGGATGCTGATCTTATTTGCAAATTATTTTGGGGCACTGGCAAGTTTTGTCTTCACTATCTCAGAAAACATCAGTGTGTTTTAATTTTACAGAGAAGTGCTTTATCACATTCTTTGTTGTTCTGTTAAAAACTGAAAAAAGAGGAAAAGAGATAGATTCTTTGACTCTAATCAGTCATTTGAGACAAGTACAAAAAATGTTCAGCTAATGCAACAAATATCCTTCTCAAGTATCAAGGTACTGTCAGTATCCTAAGCAGTTATTTCTCCACTTCACTAATCTTTATAATTGGCTTGTCTTTTACTGCCATTAATTAAGTGATGTAGTAGCCCATTAATAATTATAGAAGAGTGACACACCTCAGCATTTTCACCTTTCAGTAATAGATGTCACGCTTCTGTTTTGGTTTGGTTTGTTGTTTTTGTTTTTTTTTTAATTTAAATTAAAAAGTAGGACAAAAAAGCACATTGTTTTAAATGTTTGTATTTATTTTGGTGTCTTATAGCACCCTTACCCTTCAGAAGAGCAGAAAAAGCAGTTGGCACAAGACACAGGGCTCACTATACTTCAAGTGAACAACTGGTAAGTAATTTTCCTTGGTGTTTCTATGTGGCCACTGGCACCCTCTGGCTATTCCTTTGTGATTTTGGGGACACACCTTGCCCTTGTTCCCTTCTCCAACAGTTTATTGGTACAAAAGGGATATAACCAAGTGAGTGGTTTCAGGTGTAGAAAGTATGAGGTTTGCTACTGTATTTCATTGAGGCAGATCTCAGTGTATTCACATTTGACACCAGTCCTCTTTCTGGCTGAGGATATCTGTTCTTCAATAGGAAGGCACATCCATTCGCAGAACATTGGTCTTGGAAGAGGTTCAGATGTTGGGGGCATAAAAGGGACAATTGGTCCCATTTCTGCTGAGCATATTGTTAATTGGGGCTGCTGTCATGCTTTTTATAGTGTAGTTAGAGGGTTTTTTATTTTTGACTGACATCCTTGTATCTCTTTATCAGTTTGTTTTCAAAATCCAGTTTATGAATAGACTTTGAGGACAGTCTGGTTCTTTGCTGCTGAACTACAGTATGGAGCAATTTTATTTATTTGCTCCAGCTCAGGGCTGGTGGAGCCCTTGCTCTGTTATGGTAGGGATCTGTTTGAAGGAAATTGGGATCTATGCTGTTTCTGCAGTGGATTTTGGGTTGCTAACTGTTCAGGGTGTGCTGAAGGCAACCACTGAAATTGACTCGTAATTTAAGCATCATACAGCAGCAAACCTCTTTAAAAAAAAATTTGATTTATTACCCTTTGATACTGTATCAAAATGTAGGTTCCTCCCACTATCCCAGAACAAGTGTCATACTTGAAGTGTATTGCAATCTAATACCTTGTAAAACTAAGTGTATCTAATTAATTGTCCTAATATTTTTAGATTAGTGTTTATGATGGGAAACCTTATCCTCTTTGAAGTAATACCCAGAAAATGGCCAAGGCAAACAGCAAGCCTGCTGGGGAAAAGGGAGGGAGGAATGCCAGTTTGCAGACAAAAGTTGTTTCTTTTTTTTTTTTCTTTCCTGTTCAATAAGTGTCAGAGATTAATATTACTGAAGCTCTGATTACATGGCCTAATCCATTTTAGTGAATAAATTTGGTCTTGATGTCCATTGCACCTACATTAACAAACCCTCCTCTCTTAGAGAGCGTAGGAGCCTATGGGAGAGATTTCAGATATATTAAACCCCATTACAGAAAATGTAATTTCTGTCAATATAATCCCATGTATTCTTCAATTTAGTACTTTAGAGATAACAAGCTACTTACAATATATTTGCCTTTGGAGGATTAATTTACAAAGTGCACTATCTGGGAGACGCAGGCGGGCTCACATAAGCATAGCTTGTAAGGGTTATCAATTTCTGTGACCCCACAGCAGCCCTGGGAGATCAATTTTTTGAAGCCCTTTAAGATGCTGAATAAAGGAAAATACCAAATACTTAGTGTATATGAAGTATGCTTCCGACATACTTACTTTAAAATGGAGGAATAAAAGGCACAAAACATAACATTTACGTGTTCTAAGGTGGTCTAACCCACGGTGTTTTGGCTCAGCCAGAAAAAAATTAGTGTTTGCTTCAACTTTACATCCTCCAGCCTTTATCCAGGTGTTACCCTAATTTATATGGCTGTCCTTCAGTTTAACAATGGTTGCTTTGGCCCACTGAGAAGCTGTCTCACTCATCAGGGTCTCGTTTAAGGATGGGGTGGAGAATGGGTGTGTTGCTTCTGTGAGGTCTGGGAATGGGGGATTTAACATGGACAAATGCATCAGTTTGGGATGGTCCCTCAAAAGAAATTTTTCAAGATGATGAATGTAGGATGGATTCAGCTAAAACTGGTGGAATTTCTCCAGAGTGACCTTCAGTAGGTTTTCTTTTTGTTTTTTTTCAAGGGTGTTTTTCAGTACCCATCTCTCCTCAAATATGAGGAGTTTTCACTTTGGCTTTGTGTCAGGTGTGTTCTTATAAGTTCCTTATGTGCAAGAAAAAAAAAGAAAAGGAGGTCAAAACACATTATAACTGAAGTCTTGTGGATGTAGGGCAGACTTCCTCTGCTTGAGCTAGTTCAGTAATTCTGCTCTGGTGTTACAATTGTATAAATTATTGAGACAATTCCCCTTCTCTCCCCTGAGGCACAAGGATTTAACGCTATACAGGCAGTGGGGCTTTCTTAAATCACAGGTGGTGGGCAGAGATGCCAAAATATGGCAATCCAGGCCCTGCTTTCTGTAAAGCTAAGGAGCAAGGAGACTGTGAAACCCTTGCTGAGTGTGCAGGTTGCACGGTGAACACCCAGCCATGAGTGACCAGTGATTTACTCATCCCCTCCCAAATCCTGGGGGCTATGGAGCAACCTTCTCAAACATTTTGCTGGATCCCTTTTCTTCTAAGTCAATGTGCAGAAGAAACTCTTCCTACCTAAATGTTTTGCTGCAGGGAAGAGCTAACATGTAATTTCTGGTTAGTTGTGCCTTTCTTAAGCAGGCTCATAAGTCATTCAGCCACAACTCACAAAAAAATTTGCCTTCCTCCTTAGATTCTTCCAAACTTGTTAACACACATGTACATTTTTGTATTAATGATGAGTCATTGTAAATCACTGTTGCAGAGATTAAATAAAATGCTGAAGGGCAGGCTGGGTGCAGATCAGTCATAAATTATTGGCAGCAACACAGCATGTGGGAATACATGAAATGTGCATGAAAAACATAAACTCATGTCTGGTAGCATGGTCGTTAGCCCGGACTGGGAATGCTGGATTTTCTGGCTGGAATTAGAAGTTTGCCACAGACCAGTCAGTGAAGAGAGCATTTGTTTTCTGCAAATTGAGAGCATTTAAACAGATTTTTTTTGTCATATTTTGAATGCCTTTTCAGTATGTGCTGGTTGCCTACTTCAGTTCTCTGCCGTAATGAAAAAATTGTTGATTTTCACATATGGACTGCCCTGGTGTGGGGGCTCCCCAGGCTGATGCACATAACCCCTGTTGATGGTGGAGGAGTCACAGGAATGGGATGATGATGTGAAATGTGCCAGAAAATATATCTGTGAAAGGGCACATGTCTTTAAAAATACCACAGTCCCTTTACCATGACCCTTTTCATTGGGCTGTTTTTTGTTTTTATTTTTGAAAGTAATGAAATAATCCACACAGAAGATTTTTCCCTTTTTTTCCCCCCACCACCACATGACAACTTTGCCTGTGAATCACCAGCATTGCCTTCCAGGACCATCTTTTTGCCTCAGTCAGATGTTTCTGTTGTGGGGAGAGGGAGCCCTTACCCTGTTGCAAAATAAAAATAAATCTGTGGAAGGTAGGAAGAGAGCAGAGTTCAAATGTCTTTAGTCCAGATGAACCCTTCAGGTCCCTGTCATGTCAGTTGTTTAACCCCACAGCAGTTTAGGGTTCCAAGCACAGTAATATGAACAAGAAGGGGCACTTGTAGGATGCCTGTATGGACACAGTGGAGACCTGAACAGGTACAGGTTAATAAGGTGCTTTTCCCAGGTGATAAAAACAATGAATTGAAATATCCAGGTGTGATCCAATCACTTCCTACCTCAGCTGTGAGAGCCAGCCAGGCTATATTGAACAATCTATATGGTTTTCTTGTTTACTACATCCCAGCTGAATCCCTTCCCATTAAGTGCTAATGGTAAATAATTACTGGCAGTAGTCTATGAAGAAGAGAGAGCAATTCTAATCAAGGGCTGCATTAGGTGTCAGATGCTTGTTTATGTTTTAGAAAAGTCTTGGTGCACACAGATGGATGTTTGTATACTTGTAGAATAATGTGCCTATATAACCTCCCTATATGTGCATGTCTGTACGTGACTGTCTCTCTAAATAGTGTTGCATCCAACTGCATCAAAATGATCAAAAAAAAAAAAAAAAAATTGAGAATTCAAATCCTTAAAGCTCCAGCCTTTATTAGGTGTTTCCATTCTGCTTTTTCCAAATACCCTTGTGCTATGTAGGGCACAGCCCAGACAATGCTGGAGCAGCTAGTCAATATTTTATCTTGCCCTCATTCTTCCGTGCTTCGTTTGTTGAGCTGCATTCAAACCCTGCTTGAAGATGGAATTAATAATTACTGCTGGGCTTTCCTATGGCACTTACTGCTGTAATACCCAAATCCTTCTCTGACCTCCATGTGTGTAAATATGCATACAGGGTGGTGGGTCTGCATGGTATTTTTACAGTTACCCTGCAAAGAGAAAGAAAATTGTTGTCCTGGTTTATAGGGGAAGAGGTGAGGCTCGTAGAGGTCCAGGTCCAGAACAGTCACAAGTTTTGGGTTGATCTGGTACTGTGAGGTGACTCAGAATTACAGCAATTTTTTCACATTTTGGGTCCAACAGTCATTGAAACTTCATATTTCATGGAAACTCTGAGTTTTGAGTGCCTTGTTGTCTTACATTGCCAATATCCCCTGTTGGGTATGGAGAAGTGAGAAATCAGTAACTTATGGTGGAAGTTCTGGGTTCAGTGATTTTCCCAGTAGCTCTCAATCAGTCCAAGGAAGCAGCAGAGCTGAATCCTCTTCTCCAGTGCAGCATTTGGCTGTATGAACCAGGACTGGTTTGCTCTTCTTCCTGCCTTAGTCATTTAACTTTGTCAAAGTTTATTACCTGTAGAAATAGATTTTTTTTAATTTTATAATGCCCTGGCCTGTTCTTATAACAGACATAATTGTCATTGGAACACTTGAGGCATTGAGCCCTATGAAAAAATGGTAGCATGAGCTGGTGACTGAGCTGTAATGAAGTACATCAAAGACTAGGGTGCAAGCAACTCTAGTAATATGGTGTCCTAACTCTTGATTTCTTGATTTTATATTCTTGGCTTCTTTAAATGTCAGTTTTATATATAATTTCCTAGGCTTGCAAAAAAACTCAAAACAAACCCCAACCAAACATATTGGAAAAAAATATCAAATAATATAATTAAAAAATTTCCCTAATCTTATTCTTGGAGTCAGATGAAGTGGATTTTACTGAAACCTCGTAAGAAAGACATTTCAGAAAGGCTCCAAGACCACCACAAAGATAAGTGTGGAAAATCAGAGATGGACTTGGGATAGGAAGACCTGACCACCTTAGTGTGTGTAGCACAGCCAGCTCACAGCACAGACACACAGAGATAATTTATTACTCTTTTAGTCCCCTCACAACTCTCCTCCAGCAGGAAATTCCCTTCTGCCTCCATTTCTTTTCTCGTGGGTAAGACTAGTGGCAGAGCTTTGCTGCAGTAGTTGTGTGGGGCAGGGGAGGAAGCGCTTTGCCGTGGCATGGGCAGGCAGGGTGGCGTGGTGGGGACAGGAGGATCCTGCACTTCTCACGAGGAAGTGCTCCTCAGAACCCAGCAATGAATGGGGAGCACCACTGGGAAGGGTGTCCTTTCCATCTGCTCGTCCTGGCTTGCAGATGGTGGCGTTATGGATGGAACAGATGGGGGAATGCAGGCTGGGAGATGCAGATGGAGACGTGCAGATGGGACCAGGTGCAGATGGGGCAGATGCAGAAAGCCCCTGCCTGCCCCTCCATAAAGGGGCAGGGGAAAGAGGAATGGCTGCACAACTCTCCACTTTTTTGGGAAGCTGTCCCAAGCCCCTCTTTCCCCTCTGCGGTTTTTATATCATACCAATACCAGGGGTTTGGTGCATCTGAAGCACACCCAAACACCCCCAAATCCACCTGATAACCTTGTCTGGTGTCTCCCATGTGTTTAGCCCCATTCCAGATCCCTGGAGGGGATGGAACAGCTCCTTCCTGGGGCTGGGCATTTAGTGTAGACATCATCCTTGCTCAGTTCCTTCACTGAGAGTGATATTCGCCCTGAGCAAAAGGCCAGCACATGACCAGCGCACCACTTTAGTCCCACTTAAGCACTATTTTTAGGGTGTAAGTGGGGGAGGAGGCCAGCAGGGAGGGAGCATAGCAAAAGCAGGTGCTGGTCCTATATGCAGGGTTGGATTTTCACCCCTGTTGCCTACCAAATTGTAGATTACAGTGAATAGGGAAGATACTCGGCTTGCCGAGCACATCGCACGCAGGGATTTTTAGTCCTTGGAGAATAAAATATCTGCTTATTTTCAGATGTATCTATTACTGCTTTTGTTGCAGTAAACAGATTAAACGAGAAAAGGTCAAGATGCAATTTGAATCTGTGTAAGAACATAACAAATACTTTTCTCAGTAATCAGATACAGTAAATGCAAGTACTTATTTACTTGTAAATGTTAAAACATTTACAAATTATTCTCTCAACTTCAGCAATATGAACTTAACCTTCAGATTTTGGAGAAAATTTACTTTTCTCCTCTGTGTGATTCTAGAATATGTATAGTTGTTATTTAAACACTGTTTCATTAATGGGATTGCGTGCAAAAGCAGGAAAAAACAGAAATAAGAAAGAAAATATGTTTTGGGTTTGACAAATAAATATTTTTTGATAATCAAAAGAATTAGGCAGTAGGTGTTTTCTGTATGAAAATCATCCCCCTCCAAGAAAACCCCCTCAAAACACCAAGAAAACTATTTTTAAAAGTATCTTGCTGGGTGAATTGTTACATAGTTCGAGCAGCTCAGAATGTGTGCGGTAAATTAGCTGCTCTAAACGTACCATGTGCCGGATTTTTCAAGCAGATTTTTGCATTTATGTTTTCACTAAGTCTTAGCTAATTGTTATGCCTTTCACCTTGAATGCCAGTCGTAATAATAATATTACATCTGTAGTCTATTTCTCTGTTCTTAAATTACAGCAATCAGGAATACTCACTAGGTAAAATCCTGTGTAGTTACTCATAAGAAAATATTGAAATCAGATGAAAAAATAATGTTTAGCTTGCATATTGCCTTAGACAGCCCTGGAGAGCTGCCAGGCAGTCCAAGTATTATTAGAAAAGCTGAGCAAATAGCTTACAGAGGGAAGAGCTGTGAATGTAGAGCCATCAGGTACTGGCGGATCACCGGATTTTAGGCTGGAATTTCCTTTTTTAGTCCAGTAAAGCCATTTAAAAGTACAGCACAGTGTTTCAAACGTGGGGTTTGGGTTTGGTCAATTCATTTAAGGAGTAGTGGTATGGTTTTGCCATGGGTGTTTTTCCAAAGGGGTTAGGTGCTCAGATGAGACGAGTGAAGAGTTTTCTTGGGGAAATGCTCCCCTTGGTCTCCAGGACTTCAGATGGAACAACAGATGGAGACCTAATAGACCCTGGGTTTCTTGTTCAGTCCAGTCTTGTCAGTCTCCACACCCCCAAAACTGTCCCAAAACATGGGTCATCCCGCTCAGGAGCACCAAGGAAAGATGTTTCAAACCCATGGTCTGACAGCCCCTGGATTCAGACTGGGAAAAACCAGCAAAGGAAGCACTGTTTATTTCAAAAGCAAATGTGAAATAATTTTGTCCAACCTAACAGACTAATTAGTGACACCCTGAGCACTGAGCAAAAAAAAAAAAAAACCCCAAAACCTGGTATTGTTTCAGTCACACAGATTCTTTTTTGGTCAAGTAAGGTTGGTTCCCACGGCAGAGCATCAGATAGTGCAAACAGAATTTACCTGCCAGTAGTCCTGACTAGCAAAAGGTTAATATGCAAACAAGCAAAAACCTCTTTTCCTTCTTCTGGGGCGGTCTTGTACTCAACAAACTTTTTTTTTTTTCAGTTGGTGCATTAATGTTCTGTAACAAATGTGATGTCAGGTGCCAGGGAAATAGGATGAAATAGTACCATGCAAACATTTACCACTTGCTCTTTTCTCCTCTCCTGCTCTAGCTTTGCTCTCTGCAGGATTAGGGTAGGGGTCAGAATGCTTTGCTTGCTTCTTCTTATTTAAAAATACTGAGATTCAGGAGTGAACCATCTCAAAATAAGAGTTGGGCTTTGAAAAAATGCCCATTGAGGACACGATTGTGTTGTGGAAATGCTGCATTGGAAGCAAGGGGAGAGCTTTGCACTGTCTCTGTAAATACAGTTCTCAGGTCTTGGTTTCTTTGTAGTACCAGTGATATCCTTGATATATATTAAACAAAAATTGCATGCCCTCAATATATGAAGGAAAAAAAAAAAAAGACAGAAGGGGAGAGTAATGGCTTGTCATTGCTTTGCAAGTCAGGCTTTGGTCTATTTTTGTCTTAGCTATCTGAAGTGTGTTTACATATAGTTTGCCTTTCTGGTATTTTGTGCTTGCACAGACCTGATCTCCACCTATTTTATGTCAACAGTTGCTGAGATTGGTGTAGAGTGATTAGCCATCACAAACTGAAACACCAACACGTGGAGGGAGAAGGGTACCCTCAGAGACCCTCTCTCACACTTAAATCAGACGCTTGCTCCAGGCTGCACCTGTGTAAAGCAAACTGCCTGCTTCAAAACTCAGCCTGAAATAGTAAAAACGGGGAGAATGTTGCCTTTTTCTTGGTTAGATCGATTTTCTCTTCTCAAAAACTAGACACAGCCAGAGGGGCATGTGATTTTGAGGGTGTGTGTTTTGCCCTGCCTACCCTGGAATGATTTTGGTGTAAATGATGCATGGCTGGCTACACCAGCCTTAGCACCAACCAGGATTCTGCCTTTTCTTTGACTTTTCAAAAATAAAGGAAGTGGCAGCAGATGCTGAAAAAAAATTGCTTCCACAGTTGTTCAATGAAATCTAGGTCATGTAACAGTTTCATGGGTTATTTTTTTTTCCCTTGTCCTGGCACTGTAGTCCTTGTGTCTTTTTTGGCTAGGGATAAAGCTCGGTACCAATAGCTGCTTTTGAATTCAGATTTATTTCAGAGATGTCTGATTTCCCACCTGAGTTATAAAGGTGGTTTGTACCATCTGGGGGCTGATCCATAAGCTTTCTCTGTCCCCTGGTCTCACAAATTCTTTTAATCTTTGACATTCCTCTGTGTTCCCTCTGTGTGTTTTGTTGGTGTTGTTTTCCGAGGGTGTCTTTTCTTCTGCCCTGAATATAATGCTGTCAGTAGTAGGATTATAAGCAAAATGAATCACTTCACTTAATGGGAAATTATGTTTAGATAAAGTAGATTACAAAGTAGGCTATTAGTAGTGGTTAGAAAACAATGTTTTGAAGTGGAATGTCTTGGGGCACGGGGAGTTTGTTCAGAAGTGTGGGGCTGTTTTTCAGGTCGGCTGTGACTCAGAGTTGTATCTTTTGTGGTTTCTGGGGAGGGGAAAAAAAAAAGGAAAAAAGAATTCAAACCAGTTTTTCAGGTGCCCACATCACACAAAACACATCAATGTGCCTGTATTTGTTGTCTTGATTGCGGTGGGGAAGACACAACCACAGGAATAAATCTTCCCTCAACACCTCAAACCAGTGTCTTGGGCTATAGACCAGAATGATGTCAAAGCCAATTTCAAGTGCAGAACACAGGTCCCATATAGGACTTCAGTATATTTTCTCTCTGGGGGCCTTGAGAGTGTTTTCTCCCAAAGACACTTGTCAAGAGTTTTGGTTTGTCCGCCCTGGGCTTGCTTCTGCTTTTCCTGCAGGCTGCAGGAGCTGCTGTGGGGTGTGGAGTTACTCCATAGTCCTTCAGTGCCTTTTGGGCATGAGGAGGATGAAGGGATTCAGCCAGGAGCATGGACAGGTCCTTTCTCACACCCTCCAGTGAGTGGGAACATATTTAAACCAGCAGCCAGATGTGGTAGCAGCCTCTCTTCTTGTGCTTGGGCCAGAGGACAAAGGCACAGCTTCCAGCTCTCTGTGTTGTATGTGGAGTGAGGAAAAACAGAGAAAACACTGTTTGGATAAGGCTCACAATCTGATGTATGGAAAAACCTCGGACCTCAAGGTGGACCCCCTGTGTTTAGAACACTTGTATGACATGAAAAAGCTCAGAGATCATGCAGGCTCTTCTCACAAGCTCTACATTCCTCTAAAAAAGAGGTTATGCTGAGTAGATAGAGGACATTAAATTGCTGAAATAGGGAGGAATGTTTTCAAAAAAATAGGCAGTATTTTATTATCAGCTCTCACCCATTCCCAGCTTAATCCCTGCCATCAAATGTGGCTTAGTTTGTTGGTTTGACGTGATCTGTTGAAGAAAAGCTGCTGGGTTGCACTGCTGGTGTGCACCAGATCAGGACCCAAGTTACAGAGTCCAGAGAAGCTCTTCTGAAGGATCAGATGGGAATGTGATGTTCAGACCCTTCTCAAAGCAGTGCAAAAACACCAAGCTGGGAGATGTGCACCTCAGCCTGGGCTGCTGTCAAAGCTCTCACAGAGCCTGCACACCCTCTGTTACAAGTGTTTTTGTGGGAGGCAAGATTTTGTCTGCCAGCGTGTTGTGTACCCAACCACAGCGCTTTGTGGGGGCCAGTGCTGTCCCAGGCAGGAGTCAGAGCAGCCTTAGTGCTGCTCTACTACATGAATCCTTGCCATATTCCTTAAAGGCTAATTGTGGCACATGGAGATCAGCAAAGTACAGCTGCGCTGGGATTTAGGAGCAGGGAAGAGACGGGAGGTCAGCTCCGCTGGCGCTTTGCCATGTAAAGATTTCCCCTTACATCATCTGGCTGCTGAGGGCGAGTTTACATCTGCTTTGCACCCCGAGGGAATTGTGGTGTCAGGGAATGAGGTTGCTGAGAGTTCTCCCCAGTGCAGCCAAGACCTGCAACACTGCTCTGACTCCCTGGCATCATCGGAAAGACGCCTGGATACTGGATCTGGATTTTCACTGGAAGTGTTCCATGTTGGCTAAGCTTTTCTGAGGGGAATATATGGCAGGGAGGGGAGGAGGAGGAGGAGGAGAAGGAGAGCGTACCAGAAAGGCCAACAACATCTCACCTGTGATGTAGAGGAGCACAGGAGATGGGCAGAGCAGGGACACATATCTCCAGGGAGCCCTTCCCCAGGCTCACTGGCTCTTCTCTCCTCCCCAGCAAGTCCCTCCCTTCTGTAATTTTCATTCAGAACTAGCCAAACAAATAGAAATAGGCCTTAGCTCCATCCTGCTGGGGAACAGGCAACATTTTGCGAGATGGGAATTGTTTGCTGCCCAGCTTTCTTCTAGAAAGACTCACAGCTGTGAGCCCTACAGGGAGATGGGGCTAAGGGAGCTTGGGGCCAAGGGAGAAGAAGGGCCAGGAGCTTGAGGGTCCCAGCTCAACAGAAAGCCACCAAGCATCCCTTCTGTGTCCAGAGGACAGGCCACCACCAGGCTCACTGCTACCCCAGCTGCTCACCACGTCTGCATTTTGTCCCATGGGGCTGGTACTGAGGAGAGGTACTGGAGGGGTGGCTTTGAATTGACACAGGGTTAGGTTAGATATTAGGAAGAAATTCCTCCCTGTGAGGGTGGTGAGGCACTGTAACAGCTGCCAAACTCCCAAGTTTAAGGGCTGGGGAGAAGGGGAGGTGGCCAAAGGTAGAGCTGGTGCGTGCTGGGCCAGCCAAAATGTAGGGCATAGCCAGCTCTCTTACGAGGAGCACATACCTGATCTCATCTCTGCTTTCTATTTTTGCCCTCGATATGCTCGCTGCATTAGCAGACTTGGCTTGGGGAGAGATTCGATAGCACTCTCCTGCTTGAGAGCAACTTTTCTGAATGCACAACATGAATCCATTGGTGGGGTCACATAGTAATGCTTGAAGTCAGAAGCTATTTTTAAAACTAAATTGCAGAACCACACATGGCTTTCATTAGTGCTTTACATCAAATTTGTCAGCTAATTAGTGGTTTTTCATCACTAGTTTTTGCATAGTATTTTATTTAATTCACTCTCCAATATTGTCTTGCGACACCCCTCAGCCCTATATGCAGTCCCTGGCACTGGTGCTGTGCCAGCAGAGGAGGGAGGAAGAGGAGAGCTTGCAGGAGACCTTTCTGATGCTCCTGATGGATGGGCTCTCTGCATTTGGAGTGTATTCCAATATTACGTGTCTGGAGTGGGCGGTGAGCAGCCCTTGTACTCTCTTCCCTCCCTACCTCCATTTAGTGTTGTAAATGATGTATTGCAGTCCTGAACTGTCTTTGGTTCGGAGGAGGAGGAGGAGGAGAAACCAAGAAAAGTTGCCAAACATGATTTCATAAGGTTTGACTTTAAATTGAACAAAGTTTCTTGAGTGTCTTGGATTTTTTTTTTATTTTTTTATTTTTTCTTTACAAATAAAGGGAGTACAGAGAGCATGGATTGCTAATGACTGGTAGTTACGGGTCATTAAGCTCACTAACTGACTTCAGGATCAGAAGTTTCTAATAACAGCAGTAAGCACTCTTTTAACATTTATTTCTCATTTTAGGGATGGGGAGATGTGATTACCATTTGAAAGTCTGCAGTTATTTTTTTCAGTTCATAATTACAGAGGCAGCTTGCTATTTTCAAGGCTGTTTTTAAAACATTTGAAAGGATTCTGTGAAATAATTTCTGTGTTGGTATGTTTTTTTTCTTTTCTTTAAGTGACTCTTTTAAAAATCTTTGGAAAACAAACACAGAGAAAAAAAAATGAAAATATGTTAAAATAAGGAATAAAGCAGTTACTGAAGTGTAATAATCATGGTTTATAGCACACTTTCCATTTAAATTGGTTTTATTAGAGATAAACCTGTTAAGCGTTGAGGAATTAAGTGCTGAATAGAGAATGTTGTTTTGCTGCTGTATAAATGAAGGATCCCACTATGCAGAAAAGAGTGCAACTGGTTTTACAAGTGAATTATTTGCCAGTTTGAAGTGCTACGTTTACTTTGGCATCTGTTAGAAAAACGATGATTTGTTTGTTGTCAAGAGGGATACTGCTTTCCTTCAGAGGGGCATGAGAGGTTTTAGCACTGGGGTTTGTAGGTAATGTGGGCTTTCTCATTCCTCTTACGCCTGGTTTGCTAGAAGGAGCTCAAGGAGAAAATGAGGCAGAGAGATTTTCGGGAATTTCTTGGCTCTGCTAGTCAAACACAGACTTGTGGCGTGCAGCGCTTTGGGACAATATTGAGAGGGAGCAGCCTGTGACTTCAAGTAGCAGAAGTCAGTAATGGTGTGAAACTCTCCTCATTTCGGAGGGCTGGGGGCAGAGAAAAATTCAATAGAGCGCCAAGTCTCAGCATCTCCTTTCAGACAGCTGGTCCTGGAAAATTTCATTCAAAGACTGCAAATTGGAAGTCCCCACAATCGCTCTGTCGATTCTTGAGCAAAGGTGACTTTGGAAATTTGTGACAGCAGAGGAAGGTCTTGTTTTATTCACTCAACAGAAGTGAAATACAAGGGGAAGGGAGAAAGAACAGATCTGTGCAGAAAATGTCACTTGGGCTGTAACCTGAGCCTCAGCGAGCTGTGCCTTTCGGAGGGTTTGGTGACCCTCTGAAAATCCTTGCTCTCTGGCTGCTATTATTGTAGCCAATTTCCAACTAAAATAAGTCTTTTGTCATCACCAGCCATGCAGCCTCTCGCTGAGAAGAAACAAAACTTGTGCGTGGCAGCGAGGGCGGCCAAGCTGAAGGTCAGAGTGCAGAGGCAGATTGCTGCATCCCCGGGGCTGCGGCTGGAGCTCACCCGTGGGACCAGCGATGCACCAACCAGGGAGTCTGCCCGTGACCTCTGCAGGCAGACCCCAGGCGAGAAGCCTAAGAGAAAACATCCTAGTAAAATGCAAATGGGAGAAAAGAGAGTTTCCTCCTCCTCCTCCTCCTCCTCCTTAGGGTTATGCAGGTGGAATTGCTGGGGTTTTCTTGCTTTTTGAGACATGGCAGAAGGGACAATCCCATGTGTGTGAAAAGAATAAGAAAAAATTAACTTGAAAAAAATTAGGAAATACTTCAAACTTCTGTGTTTGCTCAACTGTTCAAATGTTTTCTCCATGCCAGATCTTTCCCCTTACAAAACAAAAGCAAAAAACAGAACAAACAAAACCAGAAAAAAAAAAAAAAAGGCAGCCCAAGGCATCGCTTTGCTGAGTGCATCTTGTAACTGAGGGATATTATGTTGTTGTGCCACTATTGATCCAATTCTTCTGAGGCAAAAATCTCAAACCAAAAAAAAAAAAAAAACACCCTTCCTCATCAGGGCAAAGATACCACAACACAGAGCACTGGTGTGGGGAAAAATACTTCATGCAAGCCTTTGAGCTTGATTGGGTCTTTACTCACATGAGTAAGGCTATACATCTGTCTTAAGTTTTATGGTAAATTTTATTTTGATAATGCTCCATTTCAGTAGTAGTTAGTATGCAAATATCTTTTTTAGGTCCTGATTTCTCTGAATTTCTAAAAATCAGAGTGATTTAGAGTTTCTTTCTCTTAAGAAAGGTGAATATGAGCATTTGTGAAAAGGGGAAGGGAGATTATTCCCGTTAGCTTTTCTATTCCATGGATTTTGCTGATGTTCAAATCAGACTGGCACTTTGGAAATTCAAAGAGTGATCAAAAGATCCTGGCCCTTCTCTCAAAGAAAAAAACTGAGTGCATGAAGAAATTAACCACATTCCCGTATATTTCTGCAGCAACAGCTAATTCGCAGTTTTGCTTGCAAAGAGTTCTCAGATGTGATTTATAAACATCACAGCCTGCATTGTGCTCTCTCAAGGCAAGCTGTGTTAATTGTTTTAATCTGATAGGTTCTTAAGAAATCTAGGTTTGGGATTCAGGAAGAAACTTGAAAGTGAATACTTTCTTCTTCTTTTATTTTTTTCCCTCCTTTTTTTTTTTTTTTTTTAAATGCGTAGTGATTTGGAGTCTACTATAATGCAAAGTAAAGCGTTGTGTTACAAAGGCAGGGAGGATGGGACAGAAGGTTAAAGGGCATCCTGGAAACAAACAGCTGGACCAGTTTATTTAAACAGATACAAGGATGGGGAGCTGACCTCCGTTTGACTTCTAGTGGGAGGAGCGAGAATGTCATTTTATTACTTTGCCCAGAAGGAAAACGTTCTTGTGTCTGAATTCCCCCCAAAGACATCCAAACACTGAGCTGTTTGGCAGAATTGCTACTTATAGAAAATCCTTACAGGACTGCGTAGGAAGAAGATAACTGTTAAGTACCTGTGTGTAAAATGTTCTTAAGGCAGATATCCCAAACGATAGCGTGGGGCAAACAGGTGAGATTATGTTTTACCATAGGCACATCTTGTGGGGAGTTATTGGTAAACTCTAGATAGATAGTTTATTCCAGTGTATTAGTATATAAACAATACTATATATAGTACAGTTTTATTATTTTGAGGCACTCCCCCTTCATCAAAAAAGTGCTTGTGGTTTGGAGGAGAAGGAGGAAAAAGTCGTGAAGTTGAGGTTGTACTTAATGTTGCTCAGCATTTATTTGGGGTAAAAGTTATTTCAGTGACCAGTCGCTCTCACAGCTGCCCCTCTCCTCCTGCCACACTACCAGGTCCTAGCAGTGGGGCAGGAGAAGGATGGAGTAAACACAGCAAGAGCCTTGCCAGACTCTCAAAAAAGAAATGGCTGAGGCACTAGGGTTTTGTGGTGTTGTTTTACTTGAAGAGTTACTGTGAAAATTGCTTTCTGCAAATGCAGATTACAGATATTAAACAATTTTCTAATTGGTCATGGAGCTAAGGCAGTTAATGGGGGAAAAAAAGCAGGTTTTTTTTAATTGCTTATTTCACATGGTGTTTGTGCTACACCTGTGCTTATAATGAGAAAGGAGAATTAGTCTAACCTTCTGCTCACATGATTCTAATTTTCATGGTTTGTACAAGATAATGATAAACTGATTTGCAACACTGTTTGCTGGAGTTGAGAGGGGTGTTTATTGGAAATGTGTAGAAAAATTGATCCAATACTGTTGCTGACAAAACATGACCTAGATCAGGTGTGAGGTTTCCAGACTGGAACCCGGGTTTGGTGCCTTTCAGCCCGTTTCCTCAAGACAGATTTGATAAAGGCTCAACATCTTGATTAATTTTTGCAGGAGTTTGGGTAATGGGTGTCAGTGGGAAATAGGACATAGGAGGAGTCTGAAGTCACTGTGCTGGCCTTTGATGAGGGCAAAAGACACAGCATGGGGCGGTGGTTTGCTATTCTTCTCCCCTCTGGTGTAGGCAAATGGGTGGGCAGAGCTGATTCCCATGGAAAGATCCTGGTGGCTTTATCTCTGTGGTAGGAGAGCTCCTGCTAAGCCACCCCAAGCAAAGGCACTGAAAACAAGCATCAAGTATTCCTTTGTGGACTTTCCTATCCCACTTTACAAGTGTCCTGTGACTTAGGACACGCTCACACTTCTTCCTTTACTAGTAAATATTGTGGCATACGTATTTTTATTATTCTTTTTCTCTCTCACAGAGAGCGCAAAGTCTGGTTATGCAGCTTTGCATTAACTAAGTCTCAATGGAGGTTTTTCCCAAATGGATTTTAAGTAAACTTTCTGCTGAGTGAAACCTCCAGAGAGATTCTTCAAATGGTTTTTATTCAGACAGGTTCCCAGCCATGGTTCCCAGCCTCCTGATTTTAACCATAAGGAAACCAGGGTACTGGTGATCTATCTTCTTCTTCTTCTGTTTTGCTCCAAATTATTTTGGATACTTCCAAATAAGCACTGCAGGAGTAACTGAGGCAAAGAGCTACAAAAACACAAAGAGTGGGGTTGTAGATAGCTATTTTTAAAAATTACTGTACCTCCTTTTTTTTTCGTTATTTCTGGAGATCTTCTTTTCATTGTTTGAAGGGGGAATTTTCAGTAGTCCAGTAATTACAGTTTAACAAGATGTTTGCTGTAAATGGTCAGGCCTAGCTGGAGAAAACAGGATTATAAATTCAATTACTGTAAAGCTATGACCTCGCCTTGACCCCCTCAGACTTTGCATAAAGAGAGGGAGGGGGGGAAAAAGCCCACCAAGAAATGGCTAGGAGGAATGCATGGCTCTGAAGTCCCCAGCAGTGTGACTTAGTGGTGATAAAAGTCCAGACGTTCCCTCATTTGATGGGGTTCTGCCATCACAGTTCATTATCTTAATAGTGGGCATTAAAAGGGAATTAGGTTTGCAAGAGGTAGGGACAGGTTTTGATAAAGAAAAAAAAATTGGAAAAAGGAGTCAAAGGACATAAGGAAGAAATGACACTAATGAGGGGGGAGGTAGCAGATGCCCTCACGAGCATCTCGCCGGCTTCACAGATTTTTGTTTTTTTGGTGCCCCATTCTGTATTGAGAAGAGCGTTGCTGGCATTGTTTCCTGAAAACTCGGCTAATTCCCCCATGAAAAGATGAAATGGAAGTGTCCAACTGTGGTAAAAAGCAGGCAAACATAAATCAGCTTGGAAACCCCAAGGTTGTGCTCTCAAAGGTCATCAGGGTTAGAGGTTTAGCAGTATTTGCATCCCCATGCAGCCTGATGGAGAGCACCACAGTAGGGCGAGAGGGCTTGGGGATGGGTGGAAGACATGCCTTCCCTAACCATTTGCTTTCCTCTTTTTTCTTGCAGGTTTATTAATGCTAGAAGAAGAATAGTTCAGCCCATGATAGACCAGTCCAATCGAGCAGGCAAGTCCCCAATAGTAACTGTATTCAAGTCACACAGGTGAAAACCATCCTCCAGCCATTCACCAGGAGGTCCAATACCTGGTAAATAAATGAGAAATTAATGCTGGGTGTGTCAGACAATTAAAATACAACCAGCTTTCTTTCATTACGACTCTAATCATTTTGGAAAAAAAAAAAGACATTGAAAATTCAAAAAGGGAAACTGAAATGTTCCGTTCCATGACCGGACTTTCTGTACACGATCCCAATTATTCTTGTATTTTTTTAGTAGTTGTTTTGGAGTTTTCCTTCCCAGCTCTTTCTGCTCTTGTGACCACTCCCTGGTGCATGGCTTGGTGTGGAATTGCTGTAAACTTTATTACCTGTCAAAAGGGCAAAGGGGTCAGAATCACTTGTGGGACTCAGTAAAGTTCAAAGACATTCAATGAGGTAGAGCTTTATGTGCTTTAATAACCCAAGCCAGCTTACTTCTGAAGCTGGCTTTTAATGTACAGTGAAAACCTCCAGTTGAGGTAGTGGCACTTGTATAGGGTCCTTTTGCCCCTTGGCTCTTCTTTTGGGATTGCTGAGCATTTGCTGTTTACTTTGGGGGTATTTGTTTATATTTTTTTTAAAAGATCTTAAGTTTCCACATGTTGGTTCTATCTGGGACCTTGGCTCGCAGCTCTCTGCGGGTATTTACCATCAAGGATTACCACAGCCCGTTACTCCCAGTTGGTTTTGTTTTCCAAGTCTCACTGCCAAACTCTCCAAATCCGTCCTTGTCCAAGATGCCTTTGGGCCACGCTTCCTCTTCAAGTACATTTGATTATTTGTCATTAGACATAAATATCTGGCATGGATGTGTTCAGGTCCTGCCCTTTGAAGGCACAAGGGTGTAATTTAACACACTGAGATTTCAGTGTGACTATTCCAGCCATAAAATCCGGCTCCTATACAGGTTTTTGCATTGACGTCAGCAGCGGCAGCAGCTGGAGCCGAGGCTCCTCACGTCTCAAGATTTCAGTTTGCTAACTTCATTTCCAAACTTGCAGAAGAAAATTAAGCCAAAACTAAGCACGCTTGATAGTCCAACCGCTAAATTCGCGCAGTAGATGTTTTCCCCTCTTTTTAGAGCCGGCATGGATATTCCGTGGGTGGGGGGGATTGTGTTTTGATGCCGTGAGAAGAGGTGGCCGTGCTGGCTGTCGCTAAAAAGCAATGTTCTGCACCTTTCCAGTAAGTCAAGGAACACCCTATAACCCCGACGGGCAGCCGATGGGAGGTTTCGTGATGGATGGCCAGCAGCACATGGGCATCCGAGCGCCAGGTAAGCCCCCGGGACAGCATCGCCCGCCCACGGTCAGGTAAAACACACCTCAGCCCTCTGCCGCCGTCCCAGCTGCCTTGCCTTGCCTCACCTGTCTTCTGCCTGCCTTCCACACCACCGAGGGAAACCGGGCGTCTCCTCGCTCGAGCGCTCCCGGACCCCCTCTGCCGTGCTGTGTTTGGAAAGGGGCTTTTGGCACTATCTGTTGACTTTGCTCATTTTCTGGCATCTTCTTGGATTTTTATCTCCCTCTAGGACCTATGAGTGGAATGGGCATGAATATGGGCATGGAGGGGCAGTGGCACTACATGTAACCTTCACCTAGGTAACCAATGGCAAAGCCAGGGGGAAGTAAGTACAAACGAGGTCTTTGTTCTCACTTTGTCCGAGGGATATTTGTCTTCTTGCATTTCCCTATGTTCTCCCTGCCCATAGCCTCATGCTTGTTCCTTCCTTTCCATCCATCCATCCTACGCCTGGGCTCCTTTGGGTTTTCTCTCCCTGCGGTTCAGCTCAAGCTTTCCAAGCTCCCAAACCCCCCGTGCGCGCGCGCGCCGTACATTGACGCTGCTGTACATCGACGCCGCCATACATTGATGCTATTATCCATCCCCGAGCACATGACAAAACAAGGAGCAGCCAGGGAGGTGGGGGAGCCCGTCGTCTTGGCAACAGACTGATTTGCAAAATGTAAGCGGTCTGCAGCAGCGCAGGGAGAGGAAAGAGCATGTCCCCAAAGTGTCATAAATCTGTCTAACCGCAGTTGATGCATGAGTTACATTTCTCCCGCTAACCTGCAAGACACCAAAAAAGCCAAACAGAGACTTCTCATGGGGTAGAAAGGAAAAAAAAAAAAAAAAAACCCAAGCAAAACCCAGCAGCTTCACTTAGTTGCATTTTGGAGAGCAATGGACGAAACTTTGATTTTTTTTTTTTTTTTTCAAGTTTATTTCTCTTTGTCTGTCCGTCATAATGGGATTACGTGTGGCAAAGGAAAAAGAGAGAATACAAAATAGAGGTGTGCGCAGCAGGCTATGGAGCTTAGCCCAGGCTAATTGACTATATCCAAATTAAGTATGCCATCACTTGCAGTGTGACAAATGGATTTGACTTATTCAGTATACAAAAATAGAGATCATTAATGCAATCTTCAGTGGCAGGCCTCGCAAAGAAAGCCTAGAAAAACTGTCCCAGTTTTTTTTTTTTTTTTCCCCCCCCCTCTTGTCTTTTTCTAGGGGAAAATACATTATACAAATTTTTGGTTTTTGGTTTTTTTTAAATAGTAAAGTGGTTTAAAACACCAAGATACTTGGTACCATCTTTAAATGGTTCCTGATTCTGTTTCTCTTGCTCTCTTTCTGGAGTTAAAAGAGTTATTTCAGCATCTTTGTTGTGCCCCCAGCCTATATTAACATAGGGTTTGAAGTTACCCAGGGCAAGCGTATTTCGTAGTAGTCTTCTCTGAGCCCAAGTCAAAACTAAGTTTTAACAATTAGCTGTGAAAACATTCCTCTGAGCTTGGGAATGCAATAGCCTTATTACCTCATCATGAAAATTTCTAGCTTAGTTAATTTAAATATTGTTTCTTAGTTTCTGGGTCAATTAAATTTAAATGATGTATTTTATGCTTCGTGACCAATTAAATTAATAGGTTATTACAAAAAATATTATCATCTTTTTTGATTAAAGAGCTGTGAGTACAGTATATTTTATAAGCAATTTTCATTAGTTCAAAACTGTTCCTTTAGGCTAGATTAAGCAGCTATTCATTGCTAGAGCCTTGAGACCTGATTCCAAGGTGTTCGGCGCATTCACAGCGCGCTCTTACTTAGAACTAAAGCCAATTGAACCTACTTAGCAATAGCGTATGCCTTTCACCCTTGATGATTATGGAGCTTATAGCTCTCCGAAACAATACATCTGTCAGTTCCCATCAGCTACAGCAATCCAAGCAGAAGGCAGAGGCCCACAGAAAGCAGGAGGTTTTATTGTTTTAGGTCCAATTTTTTTCTTATTGTTCTCCCAAACCCACTGAAAGGTTTGACTGAGTTGCGCGTCTGATTTTTTTTTTTTGCAGCCAGAGGTGATCGGGGGGGGGGGGGGGTGAAGAAATAATTGATAACTGTTATCGATTATGTATATATTTTTAATGTGTCTAAAAATATGAGTTTGATTTAGCAATCATACTTAGTAATCCTATCAATTTCAGCTTAGTATGAGGCCTTTGTTCAGCGATGTACGTCCTTGCTGGATGGCATCTCTTTGAATGGCACAAATATTTGGGACAGATTCCAAGAGATCAGGCTCAAGAGCTAAATAAATAGCTGTTGATAAACCTTGACACCTATTTAATCCATCGCTCCTCCCAAGCCCCTCGTTAGCTGCTGCAGACTCTCTGCCTTGTATTCCCAGCCTGCTTTTTACAAGTGGGGAGGCGAAGGCAGGTGGCTGGAGTCAGGCCATGGGGAAGGGAGCCCACCTGAGAGCCCTCCGTGTGTTAGCTGTCTTCAGGCTGGCTCTGCCCCTGGCGTGCTTCCAGATCAGCACCATGTCCATTGCATACATCCCTAACCACAAAAGCAGAAAGCCGTTTTATCTCCAAAAACTCTGTGTTTGGAAGGGGGAGGATGTTCTTGGAGGGGGTTTTGGGTTTTGTTTGACCCGGGGGCCATTCCTGTTGCCCTCACTGTGCAGACTCCCAGTTCCACGGAGGCGCCCGCGACTCCGCATCCCGCCTGGGGCCGGAGCCCGGCCTCCCCGCGGCCCAGCGGAGCAGCTCGGCGGCCCGACGCCCACCACTCACCGCCACCTCTCTCTCTCCCTTTGCAGGGCTGCAAAGTATGCCAGGGGATTATGTGTCTCGGGGTAGTCCAATGGGTATGAATATGGGACAGCCAAGCTATACGCCGCCCCAGATGCCCCCCCATCCTGCTCAGCTGCGTCATGGCCCCCCCATGCATACCTACATTCCTGGACACCCTCACCACCCAGCGATGATGATGCATGGAGGACCACCCCACCCTGGAATGCCCATGTCAGCATCAAGCCCCACAATGCTTCATACCGGCGAGCCAGCAGTGAGCGGACAAGTGATGGACATTCATGCTCAGTAGCTTAAGGGAAATACACGTCGTCTGCAGCGATGGTAGATTTCAAACATTGTCTTTCTGCAATGACTATGGAGTTCTTGGCGTCAACTTTGGACCAAGGGACGTTCCAGTTCTTCACAGGGACCCTGAAAAGCAGGAAAACACCAACTGAAGTCAACTTCTGGGGACATGCTAAATACCTATATAAGACATTAAGAAAACAAAGAGTGAAATATTGTAAAATGCTATTATACTGTTATCCATATTACGTTGTTTCTTATAGATTTTTTAAAAAAAATGTGAAATTTTTCCACACTATGTGTGTTGTTTCCATAGCTCTTCACTTCCTCCAGAAGCCTCCTTACATTAAAAAAGAAGCCTTACACTTATCCTGCAAATGACAGAAAGGGCTTATTTGCAGGATTTTTAGAGCATTAAAATAACTATGTCAGGCAGAAGAATCTTTCTTCTATCCTAGGATTTCAGCCATGCGCACTCTCTCTCTCTCTCTCTCTCTCTCTCTCTCTCTCTCTCCCTCTCCCCCCTCTCTCCTCCTCTGTCTGTCTTTCTTCCCTTTCTCTCCCTTTCTCCCCGTCTCTCTCCCTCTCTCTCTTTCTAGCCTGGGGCGTGAATTTGCATGTCTAATTCATTTACTCACCATATTTGAATTGGCCTGAACAGATGTAAATCGGGAAGGATGGGAAAAACTGAAGTCATCAACAATGATTAATCAGCTGTTGCAGGCAGTGTCTTAAGGAGACTGGTAGGAGGAAGCATGGAAACGGAAAGGCAGTGTATTCGAAGCCTAATTGTCACATCAGAGCATCCTTGTCCCCATGCAGCAACCACCACCTTGTACATCACTTCCTGTTTTATGCAGCTCAAAACATGGACTGAAGATTTATTTTTAATATGTTGACTTTCTTTCTGGGCAAGACATCGGTCATGTGTGCATTTTTTTTTTTTTTTTTCCATAGTCCCATCATGGAGCATTTATGTATACATTGTAAATAAATTTTGTGCAAAAAGGACTGGAAAAATGATCTGTATTATTGCAATTTTTTGTAAAAGTAGCAGTTTGGTATGAGTTGGCATGCATACAGATTTACTAAGTGGGATAAGCTAATTATACTTTTGTTGTGGTTAAACAAATGCTTGTTGATAGCCTTTTTCTATCAAGAAACCAAGGAGCTAATTATTATTAATAATAATCATTGCACACTGAGTCTTAGAGTTTCTGATTGAAACAGTTTGGATTGTATAATAACTCAAAGCCCAGTTGTAGTAGTTTGAGTGCAGTAATGAAATCTGAATCTAAAATAAAAACAAATTATTTTTTGTCATGGTGACTCCACTGCTTGCAAAATTTGTTTCCTGTCCCCATGCAGTTTTTGTAGCCATTCTATTCCAGACTGAGAGCCGAGCAGCTACAAAATCCCGCTGGCTCTGGAGATGTTAACTACCATTTGCTGTTTAAATATCAGCTTCATATTTAAAGAATGTAAAAGTAACGCTACACTGCATAAAGAAACTTTCTTGGAACTTGCACTTTAAACTGTCAGGATGGGAACTGTTGCCTGTTAATAAAGGTCATATCGTAGGGAATTACTGGACAGAAATTTGTAAATAGTATTATCCCCTCTCCCTCCCAAATTATAGTCTGATACACAGTTCAGATAATTGAGTTTCTTACTGGCATTGGGCATGCTAAGGAAGGAGGAAAATAAAACTTGGCAGGGCAATGCCTATCTGTAAGGGGATGAGGTGCTGCTGGAGCTGTGCGAGCAGGGCCGGTGCAGATCCTCATTAACCAATTTCCTCGCACATTTGTGCTTCCTGCAGCACAGCCAGCGAGGCAGGCGACACCTCCTTTGCTTTAAGTCACATCTCAGCTACAGAAGGAAAAACAGAGATTCCCGGAGCTGGGAAAATGACACAAATATCTTAATTAAGGCGAAATCATGCAACAACCCCTCCGTCCCCAGCCTCTCCCAGGCCAGCCAGCATCCCCTGCGGGAGGTGTCCCTGCGTGTCCCCCGGGCCGGGCAGGGCTGCAGGCATCACTGCAGACCTGAATGAATGAAGCAAACCACCAAAGGGGGTTCTGTTCCCCCACGGCTGGGACTTCCTCCCCTCTTTTTTTTTTTTTCCTTTTTTTTTTTTTTTTTAACTCTGAGCTTTCTTTCTCTTTTTTTTTTCCCCTTTCTTTTTTTTTTCTCTTCTCCTTTCCCCCCGTTTTTTTAAAGTGCCGCTGTACCGCCAAGGAGGCTGAACATCCCGGCTCCTTCTTTGTGAGGCCGGAGTAATGACACTTTCCTGCCAAAACGTGAATGAACGGGGCTCGCTTGCTTTTTTTTTTTCTTTTTTCTTTTTTTTTTTTTCTTTTTTTTTTTTTTTAGGTTTTGTTTTGTTTCGTTTTGTTTGTTTTGTTTTTATGTGTTTGGGTTTTTGGGGGTTTTTTAAGGTTTCTTGAAAGACAAAAACAAACCGCCCTCTCACAGGCGAGGGCACACGCGTCCCCTCTCCTCGCAGCCACAGCGAAGTGGGGCACAGACCTTCCTCCATGGGACTTTTTTTTTTTGTTGGTTTTTTTTTTTGGAGGGGGGCACATTTCAAATTAAACCCACGATTACATCCCAAGACATTTAATCAGCTGTAATTATAACACATTCAAAATGAAGAATATGCCTTGACAGTATTTTTATTGTTATTGTTCATCGCATGATGTTAGACAGCTTCAGAGGCACAGGAAAGAGAAGTAAACGGGTTACAAATAGGGAATTATCCCTCGTTTAGCATTAAAATTCATTTAGATAAAATTGCCACAAACATTTAAATGGGGAGATTAGTTCCCCCTCACGCCTTATTGCACTCTCTCAATGGCTCCGTTAAGAACATTTTACACGTTGGAAATTCCGCCTTTTCGGGCCGCTCTCTGTTTCCTAGCTACCCTCCTTTCACCGCACCGGGGGGGCCCGGAGGGGCCCGGGCAGGGCCGCCCGGCTGCGCCTCCGCTCCTGCCGCGGGCCCCGGGGGCTGCGCGGGGCTGCGCGGGGCGGAGTGCGGGGCTGGCCGGGGGGGCGGCCCGCAGCCCCTGCCCTGCCGCTGCCCGCCGCCGAGGAGCAGCAGCAGGACGAGGAGGAGGAGGAGGACGAGGAGGAGGAGGAGGAGGAGGAGGAAAGCCGTCTTCGACTGCCATCTCTTGGGGGCTCGGGAGAGTGACGCGGGGGCTCCGCGGATGTTGCGCGTTGCCGGACTAAAGTTTGAGCAGCTTTCAGCGATGCTCTGTTTTGTCGGTTTGGGTTTGGTTTGTTGTTGTTGCTGCTGGGTTGTTTTTTTTTTTCTGTTTTTTGGTTTTTTTTTTGTTTGTTTGTTTGGTTTTTTTTTAATTGGCCCCGATTTCCCGCGTCCCCCTTTTGTTTTTGCGCTGCCGCGCAAGGGGAGCGCAGCGCCTTCCCCTCCCACCCCTCCGCTGAGATGGGAGAGGGGCCAGAGCCTTCTGCGCGGAATTTGAGCGCATCCCTGCCACGGGGCCTGCCCTGCCTCTGAGCTGGGCACCCTCACCCCCAAGCGGGTTTTTTTTGGGGGGGACGGCAAATTCCAGCCAAGCTGAGCGGGACGGACCGAGCCCCGCTCCAGGCAGAGGGGCTCATGCGGGGGGGGATGCCTGCCCTGCCGGCTCGGCCGTGCCACCCGCGGCCACAGGTACTTTTGGGCTCAGAAGCGGCACTTTTCGGCCGCACCGTGAATATTTCCACCCCCGGCGCTGTTGCGCGAAAAGTTCCCTTCAGCGAGGCTTCGCTCCGCGCGTCCTAAACCCGCGTGGAAAACAGAGCAGCATCTATCTCCTCCCCTGATCTTGCTACGCCGCCCGTGATGATAACATCTATCTATTTATATTTATATTGGTATATAAAGGTGAACGGACGTCTCCCGCGGGCCGGGAGGAGGCGGCTGTCCCCGGCCGCGGGCAGGGACGAGCGGTGCGTGGAGCCGGAGCTCCCGGTGCCTCCTGGAGGCGGCTGCTCAGCTCCCGGCCCGGGCTGCTGCTTTGTGTGTGACAGCCAGCAAGCTTCCCCGTCCCTTTAATGCGTGTGGAAATACCCGCATGCCTGTGTGGCAGCTGCTTCCAAAAGCCCCAACTAACTCTTTTGGAAGAGCTGGGCGAAAAGAGTGAAAGGCGAAAGAAAGACTGTTCATTTTTTTCCTTTGGTGCCATTTTGGATGTCATCTGTTACCTTGGTGACTGTGCTCAGCCCCCAAAGCCCCTGGATTGTTAGGGAAAAAAAAAAAAAAAAAAAAAAAGCAAAAAAAAAAGCATGCTATTTCTGCACCGTCATTTATCACTGTCACCGCATAATGATTCCCCTCGCAGCTCCTTATTGATGTTTGTAATTGCATTATCTCATAAAGGGAGGGGGTGGCGGGCCGGGATGATCAATGGAGCCGCGCCGTGCATGCCGGGGTCAGGGGCTGCGGGAGGCGGCGGGGCCCCCCCGGACCCCCCCGGCCCCGGGCCCCGCTCCCCGCCTGGCAGACAACAAGTCCCGGGCAGCGCCCGGAGCTCGGCCCCGGCAGCCGGCGGGCAGGGCCGGTGCAGCTCCCGCCGGGGCCGTCCTGCTGGGACACCCCAGTCTGGGGAGAGGAAGCGGGGAAAAAAAAATAAAAATAGGGCTTTAGCGAGGGGAAAAATTCATCTGGGTATTTTGGCTGGGGGAAAAAAAATAATTGATGAATTCTACCCCAAAATGCAGCGTACCCGCCCGGAGGACTGCGGTGCGGGAGGCGCGGGGGATGCGCGGGGCCCCGGGCGCGGAGCGGCGGCAGCCCCCGGGAAAGGTCCGGCGGCGGGGAGCGCTGCCCGGGGCACCGGAGGAGCTGGGGAGGGGGGAACAGGACGGGCATGGGCCCCCTCGGCCAGGAGGTCCCAGAAACGCGGCTATTTCCCCGCATTTAGTTGGTTTTTGTACGGGTTTCTTCTCGCCGAGCGCTCTTTAGAGACGGCAGCGCTGCCGCAAACCCCCAAACCGGAGCAGCCCACGGGGGATTTTCCTCCTCTCCCTTCTCTCTCCCTCTGCTCTATAAAGATTACCAACGAAGTAAAGATTAACTCCTCGCCGCGCAAAATGAACTCCATCCACTGAGCCCAAAAGTTCCAAGAATTATTTTCCTGCCGTTTTCCCAGAGGACGAGCCCGTGCACCCCATAAGCCGGGATTTGGGGGTACCAAAGGCGAGCCCGTGTGAGCCAGAGCAGAAGGATGCTGGTTTTGCTACAACCACCCTGGGCAGTCCCGGAGCCTCCCTTTCAGGAGCCGCGCTAAACCGAGGGGGGAGAGCAAATCCTCTCCTGCTTGTCCTTCACCGCATTCATCAGCTCTCCCCCCACCAGGTTTCCCCCTCTTTAATCTTCCCTTGGAAATTTAGCAATGCGTTAATTTGGAGGTAACACAGCCCTAAGTGTTATTGTTCTTTTTCCTATATAGGGAAAAGAAAAAAAAAAATACACACACACACATACACACACATATATATTTTTTTTTCCGTCTTTCCTCCAGGAATGAGAGCTGGCGCTACCTTTAGCCTTGTAAAGAAACGCCGGTTGTCTGCTTTTACGTAAACATTCATGATTCCAAATAAACTTTATAAGGATTTCAATTGGTAAGTGAAGCGGTCGGCACTGCGAAGACATTGTACTTGAAATTTCAAATGTGAACTAATCCAACTTAGCTATTTTTTCTCCTTTTTGTGGTCTGATAATTTGCAATCTGGAGTTCCGTACATAAAAAAAAAAAAAAAAAATATTTAGTGCCATAGCCCACGGTTAAAATAGTGAAAAATTAGTCTCGTTTCAGAAATTATTTATTTATAGAACGAACATGATTAAAACATAAAAAACACACAAACTGCAGCTGCAACAAAAAAACCCCACCGTGATTTACGATTATTAAATCTTTGATTGCCATGTTAATGTTTCTTTTTCTACCTTTCATTTGCATTTTAATCTATCGAATCTTTACAATTTTGCTGCCTCCTACTCGAATGATTGATTACACATCTGAAAGAGGGAAAAAAAAATCCTAAGCTTTCTAGGCGAGCTTCTATTTTTCCTCCCCCCTTCCCTTTGCTGGTTTGCTTTCTGAAACCTTCCTCAACAATGTTAATGCAAGCAGGACAAATTAATTATGCTCTTTTAAATGTCAAAGGTATAAATAAAAATGCTTCCACCCCCACCCCCCCCCCCCTTTTCCTCTCCTTTGCTCCTGCCCCAAATGGGAATATTTTTTCCAAGCCGCTTGTTTTAAAAGCAAGAAGGAATCACCCTGGTAAAATACAATTAAAAAAAAATACGTGCACCATCCTGACTGTAAATAAATATTATTGCGTGGACATTTACCTATGGAATAAGGGGGGAAAAAGAGCCAGAGAGGCAGCGGGAGAGTCAGGGAGCCGTGGTGAAAGCTCCCTGGCGCAGCGTCAGTGATTTCCTTCTCTGCTGAGCCTTTGCTTTGGGGCTGTTCCCGAGCCCCCCGACCCCAAAAAAAACCCCCAAGAAACAACTCACACAAGAAAAGGAGGTGGTCAAAGTTCAGCCCCCAAGAAGAGAAGAGCATCCCCGTGGGCCGGGGTAGGGGTTAGAAAGAATGGGGTGGCGATGTAGGAGCGTGGTGGTCCCAAAGCGGGGGTCGCACCCGCTGGTGCCCAGGCGGGGCTGCCCCTGGGGGACACTTACCTGGGGGCCACCCAGGGGGAAAACCCACTCGGGGAATGTCCAGAGGTGGACACTGAGCTGGGGGATGCCCGTAAGGGGACCACAGTCCCGGGGATATCCCCCCCGAGGGGATGCCCACAGCGGGGCACCCACCCAGGGGATGCCCAGGCGAGACGGAGCCCCCCGAGAATGCCCGCCCGGCGCAGGGGGCTGAAGGCAGCCCGAGGGCAGGGCTGGCACCTGCGGGGGCCGACAGGCGCCTCCTGGGGGAGGAATCATCAGGAAAAAGGGAAAGGAGAGGGCAGGGAGGGACAGGCGGAGGCAGCGGTGCGGAGGCTCCGCACCTGCGGGCCGGGAGAGACCCGCGAGGGCCGGGCAGACAGGGAAGATTTAGAGGTGAAGAGATGGCAGATTGTTAAGAAAGTAATAGTAAGGTGTCCCATATACTACAGTTTTATTGTGGGGTAGTAACTACTAGATTTATTTATTGCCGAGGCAATATAATAAAGATAATGACCGCAAACTCAAGATAAATGCTTACGCCCATAGCTGGTCAATTCTTTTTTATTTAAGAGAGTGATCCGGAGAGGTGAAAGTCATCTTCTCCCGACCACAAATATCAGTCTTGGTTTCCACCAGGTTATAAACATGACATGCAAATAATGGAGCTGCTGCCGGGCGCGGAGAGTTTGGGGTCGGGGGTAGGGAGATGCCCCTTCCCTTGGCATTCCCTCTCCGAAGCGGAGGAGAGCACC
>NC_141702.1:112634452-112856952 GCF_971803275.1 Cyanistes caeruleus
ACTTAAATAAAACCGGTTTGCCGCGCACTGGTTCCCCTTGTCCTTCAGGAGGGAAATTGAAATCCCGTTTCTGGAAAAACGGCGTTAAAAAAATTCTTGCGTTTATAGGACGTATGAGAAAAATGTAAACAGATTTCGTTTTTGAAAGGGTATGGGTAAAGTGGTGGTAATTATGTATAATTAATGCTGAAGGGAAAATGAACACATAATAGGTTCCAAAGATTAAACCATCTGTAACTATCAGGGGAACTTTTAAAGTTTTTCTTTTCCTTTTCTTTTTCTTTTTTTTTTTTTTTTTCTTTGTAAAAAAATTGCATCTATTTCCTTTCACTAAGGATTTTTATATGTTAAAATTCAAGTTAATGTTTTCATCCCCGAAGTATTCTGATTTGAGAAACAAATCCCTAAAACGTTTCAGCAATTCTCAATCTACAACTTTGAAGATAATCCAATATAAAAATAAATTGAACGGTAATTTTAACCATTATTAATGTTTGTGGCACTTAATTTAGTTAGGTGCTGGCTTTCCATTTTTGATTACACCATAAGGAAATTATTTTGCTAGGAAATGTTAAGATAAAGTATAGGCATTCCCACACATTCTTTATATTTTTTCTGGCATGTGTTTATTATAGTCTACTCAATCTATTTTAATTTCTAGGTAATGCATAATCACCAGAGCAAATTTTTTTTTTTTTTTTTGCCATGTTTGCAAGGGTAGAACCAGACTGTGAAGATGTAGGTCCTGCACATCTGTACTTGACATTCAACACAAGCAGCTACAAATTTAAATACATTTTTCCTACTTTTCACAGAAGTAAACCCAGTGCCTTTAACATTTGCAAAGGTAGGACTGGATCTAGCTCGAGCAACACTAAGAGATGTTGAGATGCTGTGTGAGCTGTAACTTCTGCCAGCAACTGTGCTTTTTCAGTAACAGTAACTCCTAAGGTGTGAAGGTAGAGTTGTTAAACCTCGTGGATGAAAGGACTGGTTCCCTGACTGTTGGCTTGCAGAGCTGGTGGCTCGAGAAAATAAACGCATTTGTGCAGAAAGAGCAATTATAATTAGCAGGAACTGAAGTTTAAACTGCTCTATCAGCTTAAACAGAGTGAAAACTGCTCTAACATCCACTGGAGAAATAGAAATTAATCCACTGCTTTCAGTCCAGATTCAGGTCTGCTTCTGCTGCTGTTCTGACTGTTTGGGTATGTGGGGGATGCTTTCTTCTCCAAGAGGGAAGGCCAGATACCTCCTGTGGGGAATTCACCAGCTGGCAGTTCAAGACAAGGTTTAGGTTGTCACTCCCACTCCCCAATTATTGTGTCTAGCTTGGAAAAGTAAATTTTTAAGCAACAGTGCTGCTCTTTGATATCTGCCATACTGCAGAGGTTTATATACGGCTTAACCCTTTAAATTAATTCCTAGACTCGCTCTTTTATGCAGAGGCCAAGCAGCTGAGTCTCAGCAAGCCCAGCTGAAGATGCTGAAGACTCTGGAGCAATAAAGGGGTTTTCTCTTTAGGGGATAATCTAATTTAACCCCAGGAGCAGTTCTTGTGCTGCCTGCTGCTCAGCCTACCTGGAGGAGGATGAGCTGCTGGTGGATCCCAGCCCAGTGACTCACCCAATAACTTTTCCTGAACAACATCCATGTTGTGCAGACATCAAAGTGAGTGCTTGGGCAAATGTTCATCAGGGCAGGGTGTGGAGGAGAACAAGGCTCAGATGGGGATTGCAACCTCAGGAGCTTACTCTTTGGGGATGAAAGTAATTGTAAGGCCCAAGTACTCAAGGAAGCTGTAGAGTTTTTCAGAGCTATAAAATCAGTTTGCTACTGAAGTGCTCAGCTATTTGCTGATGACAGCACAAGGGCAGCGTGTGCAGGCAGGTGCAACCATCCCTGGCATTGACCAGCATCTAACAATGGTGGATTAAGTCAGCTCCTATTCGGGTCCTGATAACTCATGCAACACCACAAACATAAACTTCAGCCAAAGACTTTTTCCCGAGCCTGGGAAATCCCCTGCAAAACCTCCTGTGTTCAAAAAAAAAACCTCTTTCCCCCCTACTGGTGTCCTGGATGGAGATAAAGGATAAAACCCCTGCAGTTTGTCACTGTCTTTACCAGAGTAAATTAACAGCATACTTCCCTTTCAAATGCCTTTTGATGTGCTAATCATCACGCAGCCTGACATAGCCACCTTATTCTTGCAGGGTACCTGATGTGTCCAAGCACAAGTTGAACAGCAAACCAATGGGATTTCATCTTCCAGGGACACCTTGGGTGAGGCAGGGTCGGGGGTGGGTGATGCTGCCTGATGGGATGGCAAACTGGCTTAGGGTGATTCAGTTTGCCCCTTTTTGGGAGGTGCTTTGTAGTTAACTTTCTCATCCCTGACTTGCTGGAGTGAGCTGCTGCCCGTGGTTTGAGTTGGTACCACTGACTGCTGCGAGCATCAAGGTGGTGATGAGAAAACAGGCCTGCTTTTTCCCTAAGCTGTTTCTCTCTCAGTCCCTGTCAGTGGCATTTCCACCTCCCTTCCCAGCTGCTACCCACGGAGCTTTTCTTGGTGATGCATGGCAATGAGGCTGGCCTGGCAGAGCTCCCACACAGCCTTGGGTCCTAGCATGGGAGTAAGCCCTACTCAACCCAGACTGCAGCAGAAACTGAAACCATCACCTACATTTCCTTTTCTGCATGGATTGCTCCTTTTTTAATTCCCCCCCCACTCCCTTTCCTTCCCTTATCTGAAAATTCCTTTGCCCAGAGCAGAATTAAGATGCCTTGTTAAGGAAGGGACCAGCAACATCTTCCCTGATGGCATTTAAACCTCCTACCTGGCAAATTAGTCCTCCCCCTACCTCCTCCTCTTCTTACAAAACGTTTTCTTTATTGGAACTTGTTAGCAGTTTGTTACTTGCACAGTAATTACTCAGCAGTAATTAGGGAGATGCTAAAGAAGCTGAGTCCAGATTTGGACCCAGGTTTAGCTTTCTGTTGAGTTTGAGGGGTTGTCTGGCTACTGAATGGGAGCCAGGACTTGCATTTCAATAGGATATTGTGGGATTTTTGCCCAAATCTGACCAGGTCTTCCCCTGAATCCGTGTCCACACCGTATCAGAATAGGTAAAAGTCCAAATTGAGAGGCGAGGGGTCTGCTTCATTTAGCATCTGTCTCTGCATCTCTGTTGAACCTGGCAGCCGTGGTTTGAGAGCAGATTGCCCTCTCCTTGGAGGCCACTGCTCACCGAGGGGAGGGCATCCTCCTGGAGGACATAAAGGATCTCCTCTGCTGTCCAGCTCAGGCAGTCACTGGTGAAGTTCTTCAGCTCAGTTTTGGGATCATGGACTAGGAGTGACCAAAATGTGCAGTTCAGGCTTATGGTAGGGGAATGCCCCTTTTCTATTATTGCTGTGTATCTCCTACTGGATATACTGGATATCCTGCCCAGGGACAGAGCTCCAGTGCTTTGCCAAATTTCTCTGCCAAGCACAGCCACGTGGCTGGTGTCAGCAGCATAGCTAAAGGAGCCACCAAGCAGTGGGGCTGCGGAGGTGGAGGGTGTTCAGCAAGGAACATGTTTACACCAGGAAAGAGCAGGTAGCAAGGACTCATTCTGGAGCAGTGGAAAGTCCCTGGAGACCCACAGAGGTGGCAGCCTCTGGTCTTTGCACAATTGTCTGAACCAGTCTCTGGATGTGGTGGGAACAGCTGAGGTGGAGATCTTTGTCCTGAGGAGGAAGAAAGAGCCCTTTTAACCTCTCCATTCCCAAGCCTGGCAGGGACAGCAGTGCTGTGGCTCCCCTCCCAGCTTCCTTCCTCCTGCCCCAGCCACAAGCCCCAGGGCCTGGGCTGGAAGGAGTTCTTATCTTGTTTATGTAATGTGAGTGCTGGAGGGGGGGTTCTTTGTTTGGCAAAATGTTCTCACACTGGGGGCTCACCTCCTCTCCTGAGATGGAGCAGCTACAGCCCGGGCTGCTCTCCTTTTGGGGTGGTGGGGAAATATGGCACAGAATAAAGTGGGGAATTGCAGCTCTTGGACACTGGGCTGTAACTGGGAAGCATGGATTTGGGTTCTGGGACAGGTCAGCATTTGCCTTGGGAAAGGCACCCCTGTTTTTCCCAGCATGAGGGCTGGGAAATTCTTGCAATGAAGAAACTGAGAAATATCTGCTTATTTTATTTTATTTTATTTTATTTTATTTTATTTTATTTTATTTTATTTTATTTTATTTTATTTTATTTTATTTTATTTTATTTTATTTTATTTTATTTTATTTTATTTTATTTTATTTTATTTTATTTTATTTTATTTTATTTTATTTTATTTTATTTTATTTTTTTATTTTATTTTATTTTATTTTTTGTTTTGTTTTGTATATTACTTTATTTAATTTTATTTTAATAAAATAAGTTAAAATAATTTTATTTTTATTTTTATTTTTATTTTTATTTTTATTTTTATTTTTATTTTTATTTTTATTTTTATTTTTATTTTTATTTTTATTTTTATTTTTATAAATATAAATATAAATATAAATATAAATATAAACATAAACATAAACATAAACATAAATTTTATTTTATTTTATTTTATTTTATTTTATTTTATTTTATTTTATTTTATTTTATTTTATTTTATTTTATTTTATTTTATTTTATTTTATTTTATTTTATTATTTTTCAGCAGGCCTTTCTTTGCATCCAAACAAGGAGACATGAGGCCATGCAGACCTTCTGTTATTAGAGCAGAGCACATTCTTTGGGCCTCATCATCAGCCAAGTGATGCCTCTGCTCACCTCTGAGCGAAGAGGAGCAGTCACAGCCCCAGCAGCTCTCACAGAGCTCTGGCCAGGCAGGCGAGACAGGGGGATGTGCCATAAAATCTCCTTCTCGGTGGAGCAGGCTGCAGCCCTGCAGCCCATGACCCCAATCTGCTTCAAATGGACTTTTTACAGCCTTACATCACTGTAGCCTATCCCACCTGCCTCCTTACTCTCAGCCATGCTAGCCCCTAGGTAGGCAAACAGTGAGGCTGATAATCGATGATTTTTAATACATTTCTCGACTTAAATCTCTGTGGCTTCTGCTTTATAAAGTTTCAAACACTTGACTGACTCACAGTGGAAATTTTATGTATATGTGTATGTATGTACAGATATATTTATATATTTTAGTCTGTATAACAAAGGGAATTCTCACTATGCACCTAAATAACTGCTCCATTTTGGAGGCCTCCAAAGCTGCTCAGTTCTGTGCTGCTTAAAGGTTGTACCATTTGAACAAGGGAAGTTCAAGCTTTTAGCAAACAGATGCTGAGGAACAGTTCCTTGAGGAGTTTGTCATTCTTAGGCAGCATTTTAGCGTTAAATATTATTTAGTTACTATAATTAGAAAAGCTCGTCAACAACAATGGCAACAACAACTGTAATTAATAAAAACAACAACAACAACAACAATGACACAACCCCTGGCTTTTTACTTCTTTAAACTATCTTTATGAACTGAGTTTCACGCTGGAATTAAGCAAACATGATTCAGTGTCGTCAAGCAATAGTTTTCTCCCCTGAAAAACTGGGAATGCTGAAGTACAGAGCAGGTGAGCTGAGCTTACCAGGGAAAGACTCTGACCTTGCTCTTCAAACTCTCTAAGTGGAGAAGCCCTTGACGTAGCTCAAGCCCCAGTTTGAGATGTAACGAATGTGTAGCCTTAAGTTTTTCCATGTGCACACCCAGGCTGTAACACCACGCTTCAAATTGTGGCTTGAGGAACTCTTTTTACTCCAGAGCAAAAAGGAACTTGGTGACAGATTTCCTATCCAACACAGGTTGACCTCACAAGTGTATGGGAGGATGAACTATGCAATTCAGGGTACAGAAATCTCCTATTTATTAAAGCTCTCCAAGGCCTACAGTTCTAAAATAAAAGGGGATTCAATCAAGACTGCATTTTCTGCGGCTAAAAATTGGGAAATTTGTATGTTGATTGCTATCTGGGGCCTATGGATGGCTGTTTATTGCTGTTCAGAGACAAATTCAGCAGGAAATTTGAAGCTGTCCCCTGAAATAAAGGGGTAACCTCCAATTACCCCCAGTGCAAAGGAGAGCTGGACTTGTTCTATTGCCTCATAGTCACAGTGGATGCATGAGAGTCACGAGCAAGTGCCAGTGGCACAGAGCTCCAACAACACACAAGACATCCTTTCCAAAAATCACTTTCTTAATACTTATCTCTCCTCTCTTTCTCATCCTTCCCTGCTCTGTTGGGCTTGGTTACAGAAGTTTCTCTACTGGGGCTGTAAAAACCCACAAAAAATGATGGGATGTGCAAGAAACCACCAGGAACTGAAACTCCTCGCTCTCTTACAGTGCACATAATCAAAGAGGGTTGTACTAACTCCTTGGTTAGATGAAATAAGGCCTTTTAAGGAGTTGAATGGAGCTGTTTGTTTTCCCTCTTGTAGCCCTGTTCCTCCAAGGCATGCTGTCATGCTCATCCGACCTGAGTTTTATAGGTTGGACTGGAGTCTTTGACAAAACTGAATTTACTTTAAATGACTGAAATTAGATACTTATAATCCAAAGTAACAGCCTAGGGGCTCTCTTGTGTATTATCCTTCACTCACAGCCCTCTGCTTTGTAGTGTCAATGGAATAATTTGTTAAGAAAGTAGAAATATAAGCAATAATTCTGAAACTGAGAAGGAGCACAGACTAGCCTTTATTTTGCCAATACTTGCTATCTTCTAACCTAGTATGACAGTGCCTCTCCTTAGAGTAGCCCCTTCAAAACATGGTTTTGTCAAAATTCTCTTTTTGAAATTAAGGTTCAAATAGTATTTTTTTTCTTTGCCCTATTTACATGAGAACAGCACATTTCTTCTCTCCCAGTGAGACAAGATATCCATGGCACAGATGGACATTCTGACTGGAGAGAAGACAGATTTCTTCCTGCTCATGGTGAATACCTGGATGCCTACTTTCCAGCCAGTTTTCTTAGGAAACTGAGGTATTCCTGTGTCCCATCAGTGCTCAACAATCTTTCTCAGCAATTTGTCACATGCCACTCTCTTCCACACCCTGGCTGAATATTTCAAGTGGTTTAAATTGGAGCAGTTTTATTGGCATCAGAGGCAGATTATATTAACTGAGGATGTGGCCCTTTGTAATTTTATTTTGGCAAGGTGAATAAGCTCACCCAAAATTTCATTCTGTTGTTTGTAGCACGTGTAGATTTGCAGATGAAGGAGAGTTCACGATGCTTTTCCTTATATACCTGCATGCATGCACACACAGAGACCAAGCTAATCAATAAACGTGTTGGGTTGAACTGACTATGTAAAAATTGGTTAGGAAAATTTTCAAATATATGGAAAATATTTGGAATGTGTCAATGAATCAGAACTGGGCTGTTCTGATACTTACACTTGCTTGTAGCACTTGCTTGGGTGGCAGTGAACACCCTGCAACTGTTTTCCATTGACTGAAGGCATAAAGTCCCACTAAGATGCTCACAAATAACACCAAAGCTGGTTCAGCAGAAACCTCTGAACTTTATGCCATGATTGGGTTCTGATGGATTTAGACTACTCAAAAATAATTCTCTGTTATCCTGCATTTAAGTGATCCAGTTCTATTTATCTAATTTCCTGCTGTATTGCTTCAGGAAGCTCTACCTGAACTTCTCTCTGTGTCTCTACACAAGCATTTAAGGAATTTCATGAGGATTATTATTAACAGTTTACCCAAGAGTGACTTTCACACCAGGGCAAAGAAATATCCTTATGTTGGTTTACAAACAGGCTGTGCTCCAGCCTGTAATCCAGGCTGCAGACTTCACACTGATAAGCAAATGGATTTGCTACAGGATGTAGAAACAAGGAACTGCACAGTTTGGAAAGGAAGTGCTGCCTTGAAGGATGTTGTTTGGCCTGATGGTGTCTTGGCATGTGCTTGAGTTGCAGCTTTTCTATCTGTTTTATAAGATTAATGGCCTTGCACTTATGAAACTACGCTGTAGGCATGTGAAGAAGTTGTAAAGGTTTTTTGAGGTGATAGAGCTGAGCCAATCAGATGTCTCTTTAGTACCTACACCCTCTGCAGTAGGACTTGTAAACTACTTTTGTGAAGAGAAGAACCAACTCATGAATTTATTGCCCTTTCTGCATGGTGGGATTTTGGCATGCCTTGCAGTAAATTGGCGAGTATCACCAATATCAATATCTCAGATCACTAATAGAACAGACCCTTCAGTCGTTACATTGAGCAGCTGAAAGACCTTTTTTCTCTTTGTGCTGGCTCTTGAGGAGTTCTGTAAAATATAAAAACCTGGGGCTGTCAGGCTCATGCACTGACACCGAGGTGGGATGGGGCTAGGGGATGCTGGGTGGGGCTGGAGATGTAGGTTACCAACATGATGGAGGGAAACACTGGAAAAAAGTCCTGGTGGAATCCATCTTTTGCCTTTGCCATGTAATTTCCCTTGTCAGAAGGCGAGCACCATCTCTGCATCCCATCAGTGCTGAGGCACAGCTGCCTTTCCTCCGACCTTGCTGCCTCCCAGGGAGCGGAGTGAGGGAAGCGTCGCACACGACTCCGCTTCCCACTCCTCATCCCGTGCCTTCCTGCACGGCACATTGCAGCTCCCCAAAGGCAAGGAGGAACAAACACATGGCAGCCCCAGCTGCAGGAATGGGGCAGCATCTCCTAAGGTGCATGGGCTGCTTTTTTGTGGCAATGGCTGGGGTCAAGGGGCTGGGCTCTTTCATTCTTTGTTTGCCTAAAAAAAGGGCTCTGTAGGCTGTGGTGGGAATGCAGGTTTATTTACCTGCCCTTCCTGAGTTAGCTCAAATGTTAAGAAACTTCCCCCAAGTCCAGTTTTGAAACTTATCTATTTGTTAAAACAGAGCTCCGTAGGACAAATTTAGCATTTAGGAGCCATCAGAGGGATCATATGGAAGGCTGGTAAAAAAATTAATTAATGAATGGATTGCAATGACCTATAAACGTCATTGTTTCATCTCAAAGATATATTGGCACTGTAATTTTTACTTAACTCTTTCAAAGGACCACATGTGAGCACCACCGAATGGATACGGAAATTATTTATCCAGCATGTTAAGGGGACATTAAAGCATTTCATAGCATGTGGTAGGGCCTCTAAGTGTGGCGAAAGGCACAGATCAGCTATCCAGCTGTGGTGTGCTGCTTTGGCTGTGCCAAAGCCACCAGATGATGGAGCTTTCCTGCCTGCCTGTCTCTAAAGGAAATATGAGCCTCATTCCCTAGGAATGGATGCATGGTCCAAGGTGGGGGATCCCAGATCCACAGAGGAGATGAGGCCAGAAGTTGAATTTTTTTGGCTTTTTTACTGCCTGTTTTATTCCCTGTCTGTATTTTCTACCCCAGGGTTGTTTTGCCCCGTGTCAGGTGGCACCAGCCTTTGTACAGCTGCTTTGTAGAGGAAATGCAGCATCCATCCCTTGGAGATCAATGACTTGCGGCTGCTGCCAGCTTCAGTGATTGTAGTGGTTAGGAAATGCTTTGTAGCTGTGACTTCTCTGCAAAATAATAATAATAGTAAAATAATAATAAAAAAAAAATAAAAAAGACAGTATCCATCCTGTATGGGTTCCAGCTCCACAGGGGGGTGGCCAGATCCACTGCCTTCCTGTTAGGTTTCTTCCAGCTTGGGGTACTGGCCCAAAAACTCTGGCTCATGTCTTACTTGTAAACACTGGCTGAGGATTGGTTATATACTATATACATACATACATACATACATGCATAAATATATAAAAATAATATTTATTATATTTATATTTATATTTATATTTATATTTATATTTATATTTATATTTATATTTATATTTACATTTACATTTATATTTATATTTACGTCTATATTTATATTTATATTTATATTTATATTTATATTTATATTTATATTTATATTTATATTTATATTTATATTTTATATATACATCCATGTATATATATACAGCCATTTTATATTTATATATATTTACATGTATATGTATATATATATATGTACATCCATATATAAAAATAAGATATATAATTTTTATATATACACAAAAAATAATATAAAAATATAAATGAAAATTTGATATGCATGTTAAAAGTACACACACAGTATATGCAATATATGAAAAATAAAAAAATCTGTTGATTTGGGGTTAATATATATATATATATATATATATATGAAAATATACATTTAGTTGAATATAGACATGAAAAGAAGGCCAGTGGGGTGTAGGTGCATGTGCTCCTCTGTTATAGAAAATAATGACCATGAACTGTGGCAGCAACCTGGAGAAGCCTTCTGGTGACATCATAAACTGGCTGAGCTTTGCCCTCTGGGTTTATGATGATGTCATCAGAACACCTTGATAGAGAGTACCTTTAGCCTCCCAAGTCACACGTGGCCATCATTTATTTGGTAATCAATATGCAGGGTGACACTGCTAATGGTTTTATAGGCTGAATCCAGAGCAGAGTGAGCAGTTCAGCCCCACCTCCACCTCCTCTGGAGCCCTGGCAGGGGCTGGAATACACAACCTTTATTTCTGGTACAAACCTGAGTGGGAGTTTGGTTAATAGCTTGGGCCAAATGTCCAGTTGGCTCAGGAGCTGTTTTCTGGAGGAAAGTAGATAATTTTTGATGATAACCAAATATTGGTGGTACACACAGAGTGAACAGGTGTGATCCTGGTCCAGTTTCCACACTGACCCTAAATGCCAGCAAGACCTTAAAACCCAAGTGTAAATTCAGGTGCCCAAAAATCAACCTCCAAAATGCAGCAGTAAGTCTATGGAGACCACTGTAGTTTTTGAAATCTTTACTGTGTCTCTGTTGAACCCTGGGAGACCAATCACATCAGCCTTTTGGAAAATCATATGCAATGCATATTCCAGCCAGCCCAAGCCAAAGTTAAACTGCATGCTCAGCACAGAGGTGATCATGACAGCAGCTAGAGGAAAAAATACTTGCATCATACTCACCAGTGAGGTTGGGTAATACATTCTGTAAGATTAAAAAAAATAAAGCAAAAAACAAACAGCGAAAAGACCCCGCAAAAAAAATCCATCAGAAGAGCTTGCATCCAGTTTTAAGTATATTTAACACTGTGATTTTCTTCTTTTGGATTTACATGCTGGAGAAGATGTCAGTGCAACAACATGTGAGTATCCTTTGGCTGGCACCTTTGTTTTTAAAATGATGTGGCCTGATTGATTTTTGGTGGAGATTACAAAGATGATAAATAAGTCAGGGACACCAAAGGAGATATGACCCTCCCAGTGTTAAGAAAACTTGGAGTCAGCACAGAGATTTCGAAGCAAAGAAAGTTTTGAGTTATTTACATATTTGCATAACTAAAATTAAGAAATAAATTTAAAAGTAAAAAGTTAAAAATAATAATAATAATAAAAAATTGCATATGGATCCCTGGGAGTGATAGGTACCTCTCTCAAATTCCTATATATTAGTAGGGTAAAAAAAGGTATCAGTTTCCAAAGTAACCATAGCAACAGGTTTTCATGAGTTCCCGTTGAGAGGCCAAAAATCTTTGTGAGCAATAAATCAACCTGTTTATATATCTCTGAACTTTATTGGTTACTGATTAACTTAACTGTGCTGCCTGACATATCTTCATAATAAACAATCCAACCAGCAAGCCCTGGAAAAAAATCCTGCTAACTATGTTTAAAGGACTATCCCTGAAACATGCTCTACATTACAACGAATTTGGCAGTCAGCATGTGGTCATGTGCATGTTTCAACATGGATCTAAACCCCAGCAATCACAAGATGTAGGGTTATAAAAAGAGAACCCTCTGCAACTACTTTAAATAAATATATGCCTTGAAATTTATCAGCAGTGTTGCTAGGGGCAAAATAATTAGTAACTGCTAATTAATGTAGTCTTTGTGAAGGAATATAGTGGGAAAATATCTGTTGACTGTCAGTGTTGCTCTTGCCTGTGCTAAAGATAATGAGATAACAGTAGAAAGTTGAATGGTTGGATTTTAGACATTTACTCTGTGTGTATCTTATAGATTGTGTAAATGGGAATCCTACATCCTACTATTTATGTGTATAAATGCATATATGTCCCAAGGTCAGGATGTTGCTGAGAGGCTATTTTTTTTCTCTTTGTTTTTTTTTTTTTTTTGTTCAGGGTTTATGTGAGATTTTGGCTCCCACAGTAAGTCTACATTTAAATTAATTAATCTGTTGACAGTTAAATTGTAGTAAGTAGCTTCGATATAAAAGATGATTCCCAGATTCTTTTCCATACAACTTAAAAAAAAAAAAAAAAAAAAGAATCTGAGGAACTTTGTTCTAAACATCTGTCTGGGCAGATGTCAAAATGCAGAGTGTTGCTGCATTATACTGTGTGAGTATATGTGACACCGTGTTATTACTCCTGGCTTAAATATTCACAATGGATTTTATGATCTATTTAGGAGTAACCTTTGATGGGAGTGTAAACTCCTATTTTTTGTCATACAATAAGCACCTTCTTGGAACTAGTTCTGGAGTAAATATTGAAAAACAACACAATGTTTTCTATTTCTTATCACAGCACATGAATATTTATACAGAGGGAATTACAGGTATGTGTCAGTGGAAAAGATTTGGCAGATTTTCTTTGAAAATGAGTTTTGGTGAATAAACTCCTTTTGAAGTAAGATTGTTTTGTCCTGAATTGCTCTGGATAGAATCATAAGCTTTGAGCTGTACTTTAGCCAGCTGATTATAATCTAGTACAATAATCTGCATTTCTTCAAGAAATGAGAGAGAGACAGTGTCAAGGACATTACAAATCCAATAGTAATTTAGGGAATTGAGCTAGAACGAGACAATGCTCATAGCACTAATATTCCAGAAACATGTTGTTTAATTTTTGTTTCCAGATTGCATATATTAACCCATTTTATTAACCTGTCTATAGCCTTGATTCAATAAACCATTCCTATTCAGTAGAGCTCTAAAGCATATGTTTGCCTTTAAACACATGCTTAAATCCCATTGACTTTTTAATGCTTAAAGTTAAGCACGTGCTTAGATGTTTTTGCTTGCCTTTGCAAAATAAAATTTTAAAACAAAGTATCCTGGGGAAAAAAAAAAAGAAAAAAGAATGAAGGTGAAATTTTTAAAAGCTTAAAATAAGAAAACAACTCCTCAAACTGTTCTTTTTCCTCTGTACTCTCAAGAACACTCAAACTAATTTTAACTAAATACCTGAAACAAACAGAAACAATTTTCATGCCTTATTTTGGAGTGCATTTGGACCTAAAGTCATGGAGACTCTCTGCCAAGACACGAACAATAGCGGGAATATCTCACTGTTTGCTTAATGAGCAATGAATGGGAAGTGTGAAGGTGAAAAGACAGATTCTGGGTTTGAGAGTGACAAGGTGAGACTGCTTCTTTATCACACTTTTATTTTTTAAAATCCAAACATCATTTTCAAAGCAGTTAAAAAAAACTAAAAAGAAAAAAAAAAAAAAGAAAAAAAAAAATCCGTGGCTGGGAATTGCTTCGTAGCTCTCACAGCCAACTGATTTGAGTTTACTCCCATTGCTTGCTTCATGGGAAATGTCAACTTGCTACAGAAAGTTTTAATTGGTTTATGAGTGATATATTCAAGCTGCTTATTTCCTAAAACATCTGTTTTTGTTTTAGTTCCCCAATGTCAAATGGTTGGTGATATCCCAAGGTAGCATGCTGTTTCCAAGTCATATTTCCTGGGGTATCTATCAATAAAAAGGCCCTTAAATTGAGCATAATGAAATTAGTACAAGGTAGTCAAGAAGTCTCCAGAATCAAGATATCAAAATGTCCCTCTGCAAATTTTTTTTTTTTTTTTTCATATTGCTTGTGATTGACTGCTTTTGGGGCTTGGAGGAAGAAAGCCATGAGAGTTATGGCTTATTTCATCTTCTCCCCCATGCCCCCACTCCTTCGATGGCCTTGAGCAAGTCTAATTTGTATTGTTATGGAAATTGGAATTAAGCCAGGGAAAACACAAGCCTCGTGCTGCACCTGATGGCAAAATCTAGTCATTTTTCTGCTTGGTGGACAGAGAGACTACAATTTGTTTGAAGATCTATCCACTGCATGTGACAACAGAAGTCCTAACATAAACATGCAATTGTGAGAGCTAAAAATGAGCAAAACATTTGTAAGAGGTTTTCATCTGTATGCACACACCAAAAAAAAAAAAAAAAAAAATCCTCAGTTTTCCACCACCCTGTGGTTTGGTCCAGAAAAAGGAGAAGGGATTTTTATGAAGCAGTTATTGCTCCAATAGTGGAATACATGTAGGAGTCTTCTCTCTGGATTAAAAAAGAGAGTAGATTTGCAATATTTATCTAGTAGGGGGCCCAACCCCAATTTGCTCAATTTTCATCTATCGTTTATTGTGAATTTTGTTTTTAAGCTTTTGGGGAAAGAAACGTTTGAGAAGTTGTTTTTTTCCTTTATTAAAGAAAGCCAGTTTGAGGCAGAGGCAGTCCAACTGAAATCAGTCAAAACAAAGCCCACCTCAAGTCTAAATCAAATAAGTATTACTTACCAAAACAAGCTCAAAAGCAGAGGACAGGGAGAAAAAGTTTGCAGATCAACTTTCTTACCAAACTCATTTGCACCCAAATGAAATGAAGTTATAAGGATAAAATTCTCAGCAGATTTGCACAGCACAGTAATAGCCTTTATGCTTGGAAATTTATGGGCCATGGACAGTTTATAAGAAACGATGTAGTTCATCAGAGAAGCAGACTGATGGAGCACATGGGAGCATTCTGTGCAGGAAGTTGGGTTTTGGAATAATACTTACTTTGATAGAGTTGTTTTGTTAGCTAAGTAAAACAGTAGGGAAGCCAATGGCCACTTAGGCTTCAAACATAAATATATATTTATAAGTCACCCAGCTGCTTAATTGAGATCTCTAGTGTTTTCCCTAAGTATATCTTATCCAAAAAAATAGTAATGCAGAAAATAACAACAGCAGCAAAGACCTGCTGTATGCTGAAGTTCACTTAATTAGCCAGTAATAGTTAGGGGGGGGAATAGAGCATTATTTTAGGGGCAGATTCATGGAGGTTCCCAGAATCTCTTCAGCCTGAACAGTGGCTCAGGTTTGGCTCAAATTGCTCTCTAGCAATTTCTTGCTGAGGAAGCAGCAGAATTGATGCCCTTGTTGTATCTCTCTCTTCTCTCGGTGGCTTTTCCTCCACTGCCAGGGTACGGCGTAACTTGTGCGTGACTTGTGTAACAAAGTGCTCACAGCCCAGTTTGGGAAGATAAACGCTGGGGTTCCTGCCAGATGCTGGCTGTGCTGGCTGTGGAGGGGGAGGGAAGTACATGGGGCTTCAAAATGTTCTCCAAGGGAGGTTACACAGGGGATGGTTCATTAAATTTGAGCAAAGAACTGGAAAATAAGATTTCACACTCCTAGGCTTGAGCAGCCTTGGTGAATTTGGGATTCCCCAGAAAACCTTGAGGAAATTTGGCAAGTTCTAGGGAGCTTCAGGAAATGCTGGAGGCGTTTGCAAAGGTGTTTTATTTTTAGAGCAGACCTCCAAGGTGAGGTAGAGAATAGGGCCTCCCACTCCATGCACCCTAGCCAGGTCTCAAAAGCCCTTCCTGGCTGTGGGATCCAAGGAAGGTGGATGGAGGGATCTTGGGTTTGGCCTCAGCAGTCCCACTGTCATAGCTCTTCTCAGAGAGAACTTGAACATTTACTTGGGAGCATCAGCCTTAATCCATATCTCTTAGTTTACAGGTGAATATTCTAGCTTGGATGATATTGAAAATAGAGAGATGTGACTCTCAGCCTATTCTAATGCAATTGTTTGTCTCCATACAGGCAGTTTAATATCATTTACAGAGACCCAAAAACAGTTCTTTGATCTGTCCTAGATTTGAGCTTGAGGCTTGACCAGAGCCAGTCTTGAGGACTGAGTTTTCCCTCCCTCCTCAAAAAGGAGTACTCACATCCTCTGAAAAAGTCTAGGAAGCTTTAGGGAAAGGTGTCTTTGTTCCACTGGGGCTTTAAGGAGAGGCTGAGATTTAAATATTACCTCTAAAGTGTGTGCAGTTTTGGGCGCCACAATATAAAAAAAGATACAGAGCTACTGTAGAGCACCCAAACAAGGGCTACAAAGATGGTGAAGAGTCTGGAGGGGAAGTCACACAAGGAGCAGCTGAGGTAACTTGGTTTGTTCAGCCTGGAAAAGAGAGGACTGAGGTGAGACCTAACAGCAATCTCCATCTTCCTCACAAGGGGAAGAGGAGAGGAAGACACTGACCTCTTTTCAGTGACAGAACCTGAGGGAATGGCATGAATGGGGTTTAGGCTGGATATTTGGAAAAGATTCTTTACCCAGGGGGTGTTGGGCACTGGAATAGGCTCCCCAGGGAAGTGGTCACAGCATCAAACCTGGAAGAGTCATTTGGGCAATATTCTCAGGTTTATGGTGGGACTCTTGGGACCGTCCTATGCAGGACCAGGAATTGGACCTGGATGATTCTTATGGGCCCCTTCCAATTCAGAGTATTCTATGGTGCTATAAATACTTTAAAAAAACATTAGAAGGCCTGAAATATCAGAGAGATGTCCAACCTGGCCAGTTTTGGGGGGGATCTGCTCCTGTAGCTGGTGGTCATGGCTCCATCCTGCACATTCACTGCAACGCCTCATGACTGGAAAAAATACTTTCAGCTGATTGTCTTTAATTTCCTCTTTCTCCTCCCAGCTCCCAAGCATATTTGTGTTCAAACCAGGGTTTGCTCCTTATCATGCTCACAGCCCATTTCCTCCCCCTGTTTTATAGGCAGTGAAGTCGAAATGGTGAATTAGTGACATCTTCATTATTATCGCAGTAGAGCGCAGTGCCATCCTAATGCTGCTCCCTGTAGTAGTGAGCAGAAGGAGAAGCTGGGATGGGAGACATAACAATTGTATCCCAGCATAAATATCTGAAACGACAGGCAAAAACTGCGGTGCCACACCCAGGCTCTTCCTGTAGCTTTGTTTCACCAGCTGAAAACATCTTGTGGGACGTTTGCTCGCTTCAAGACAGCCCTCTTTCCTCAAGGTGCAGCTGGGTTTATGCATAGCTGTCGTGGCTGGAAATAGAAATTGGTGCTTCAGAGAGCTCAGCTTGCTGAGGGGGTGGACTCAGTGGCTCCAGATTTATAAAGAGCTCTTGCACCACGGGTCACACCTTCCTTAGGAGAAATGCCATGGGTAAAACTGCCCCAGAGCTTAGCAGAAAGTAGGAGCCAGATGCTGCAGGGATTTGCTGCTCTTCCTTTCTCATGTGAAGCAGGGGAAATCTTTCAGTATTGGGTTGTTTATTTTGTCTGATGGCATTTGAACCACAGAGGACAGGGTGAGTGAGAGCTTAAATAATGTGGTGGTTCAGGCAGCTCAAAGGTGTTGAAGAGAGCTGTGTGAAATCAGTTTACAGCATTTTAAAATGTGGTTTTGGCAAAGCAAAACTGTCAGGTTCATTTCCCACCCCACAAAAGCTGTGTTTGAGCTCTGGATTTGTCCAAAACCTGAACCTCTCTGTGGACATCAGACAAACCTTATTTCTGGAGTGAAACTGAGGGTTTCTTCTGTTGTCCTCTCACTTCGCCCCCATTCTGAACTTCCACAGGCACACTGGGGAAGCTCCTGGAATGTGTGCTGAAGCCTGCCTCTGCGTGTTTGCACCAAAGGGATGTCCTTGCCATGCTTCACCCTCCTGGCAGCCTGGGCCTGCCACTGAGGAACTGCAGTAGAGTTCTCTTGTTTCTTGATGCACCACCAAGTGCAAAAAAAAACCCCAAAAAGCTGTGCCTGAACTCAGGGGAGCTAGGGGAGCTTTCCCTTTGTAAAATGTGGGTCTCAGTTTGCTCTGGGAGAGATGACACACATCCTATAAGCTGTCCATCTGAGGGAATGACAAATGAGTAAAGCACTCTGATCCCAAATGGCTTGGTAAGCTGGAGGGGTACTGGCAGCTGGGAATAAGGCAGAACTGCTGCAGCACCTCCCAGGCACCAGCACCATGCCAGGGCCAAGCTACGAGTCCCTGAATCCACAGCACACACATGCATGCAGAGCTGACCCTCGGGCATGATGTACACAGACATCCACCCCTGTGTTTCTATCCCTTGGCACCCTATCACTGAGCAAACTGCATCCTGACAAATTTTATATATTTACCCTTCGTTTGCTCACTCACCATTTGAACCTACAGTTCTGACAAGATGGAAGTTTACTTTTTAATTCAGAGTTAGAAGAATTTGCTTTATTCACTTTTCACTCACTTAGAATTTAATATTTAATTTTTTTTTAATTAGAGGTCTGATTTTAATTAAAATTTTAATATTGTGAACCTTGAAAAAAGGTTTAGTTTGTACTCAGAAGAAACACAGGCATATAAAGCCAACAAATACGACAGAGAGAAAACAATTGGTCACTTATAAGTAGGGAGACCTCTGTGTGATATCATCTCCCCTTTTGCTTTACAGCCCCAGGATTTTGTTTCAGGAGCGCTGTTCATTGCTAGGTGGGACATGCAAAGGTGCTAGTGCAGCTGGCAGCCTCCCTCTGCAGCCCAGCTTTGGCAGGCAGCCCTCATGATGAATTTCCCAAATATTTTTCCCGTTCCTCAGGAATCAGAGACATGACAGAGGGTCTGGCAGCAGGACAGCTGGCACAGCTCAAAGGTGCCAGAGCTGTTGTGGTGACCATCTGACCCAAGGACGTGTCGCCTGGCTCTCTCAGCTGCTCTCCCAGCCTCCTGCTCTCCTTTCTCCCCGTGTGACATGTCCTCTTCAGCGTATTCATCCTGCCTTTGGTGTGTCATGGCAACTGTGTCAGATGTTTTATTAGTACTTTTTGTTTCTTTTACCCTGCAACTGAACCCAGTCTCCTGGGAAATATGGGCTGAGCCCAAAAAACATTCATGTGCCTGCCAAAATGTCATTTTTTGAACCTGTGGAGGAAGAGAAAACAAGGCAAAAAGAAGGGTCATCGTGTTCTAGGTACAGCTATATTTTGTGGCCCCCACGCTTAAGATTTGGATATTTCTCAAGTAGATAGGAGCAGCTACAGAAGCAGCACTGCAGAAGTCATGGCACACAATGCTGGAGGAGACCTTCTAAGGTCACCAGGCTCTGTTCTTTACCTACACAGAAATAGCCAGACCTGGAATAGACCAGAACACCCAAAAGGACCAAAGGCAGCTTTGCATGGTGCTCTTTGGACTCTGTGCATTCAGTCAGACACAACCATCAGGGAAAAAAAAGCAGAATGTTTTATGTATTAAAACTGTATAATGATCTCTTGTTTATTATCATCAGGCCCAGCAAAGGAAAAATATCCAACTCTCCTTATCATGGTCTTTCTCAATTTCATACTTGACACAGCTGCCATGATACCACCCAAGGTCCACCACTGCCTCAGCATTCAAGACCATGTTTGCTTTCTGTGTGGCTTTAAGCTGTCCTGGTTGATTTTCTTGCAGAACCTGCTGGTTTCCTGCACGAGTTACTTTTGCTTGCCCATCCCTGAGCTCCATTCATGGGAGTTTCAGGAGGTGTGGGGCACATTTTTGGCTGCTTTTTTAAAAAAAATCTTTGGGATGTGGCAGTTTTTGGGGAAGTCCAGAATTTGCTCTCACCTCAGATTCTAAAATGGCCTCCTGAGTGTATCCCACATCGGGTGGGCAATGCGGCAGACAGCAGCAGAGAAGTATCAGGTAAGTCAATAAATTCATGGCAGGCAGCATAACTTCCCAATGAAATTGCTGGTGGGCACTCCTGGCCCATCAGGTGAGAGAAACTGCAGCCCTCAGGTTGATAGCAGGCAAACTGAGCTCCTCTGCCAGGAGAGACTGTTAAATACCAGGCTGGCACTGGCTCATGTTTTTCGGGAAGTGGGAGAACTGCAGGAATGAAAGCTCCTGGAGGTGGCTGACTGCTCCAGCAGCAGTGTCATGTGCTGGAGATGAATGAGGGGGGAGGAAAAGTCACATTTTTTCAGCGAATCTAATTGCGCTTAGTGGTGGCTGGAGGGGTCCTGCAGTGCATTTTGGAAGAGTTTACATAGTTCTGGATCCTCTACCACTTAGAATGGAAAAAAGAAAGCCAATCTGTTTGATCAGGCCTCTCCCACTCGATATGTGTATTGGATTTTACATTAAAGCTTTTAACAGCTACGTACACATCTGAGCTGGAGCTATTGTTAGCCCATGTGATGGATTAAGATCAAGAATGTTAATGTTATCCAAAGGAACGCTTTTTAATGTATATTGCGATTGTATAAACAGGGTCACCAGAGCTAAATGGGATGTCAATGACCTATGAAGATCATAAAGTAAACAAAAGATCTTAAAATAAGCATGTAACCTGAACATGTCGGGGATTGTTGTATATCAAAGGCATTTGCTTATATAAAGTAAGGGAAAATGACTTACGAGTAATGTTATTTGCCACAAGTCTACCTCTTGCCTGCTCTACAAAGGAAACCTATCCGAAGGGACTGGGGTATGTCTCCATCTACCAGGAGGCACGGAGCAGAGCCTACATGCATAATAAACATGCTTAAATCCCAGGGTGTAGCGATAAGCTGCCAGTGCTGGGGAGCAGAACACTCCTCCAGGAGAGTTTCAGAGCCCCTGTGACACAGGCAGACCATGGCAGTCCATGAGACCAGCCAGCTGAGTGGGAATTAGCAGACACCAGATGGCTGAAAACAATGGGAAGAGAGTAGGAGCTTATTTTTTTCCCCTCCTATGAGTCCACTAACATTCCCCTTCTTGCTCCATGTCATTGTGATTGAGAAGTAGGGATTTTTTGTTTGTTTGTTTTTGTTACTGGGTAAGCAAATTATTTCTCTAAATTGTTGCTGGGAGTGGAGTGAAGAATCCCTTCTTCAAGATGCCCTACACTAAGTAAAATCTTGTGAAACAACAGGGTTAAAATCAGAGGATTTGCCTGGAGGAGGAGGGTTCTGGAGTCTTACTATTCCATCCTTAGGGCAAAATGCAGATCCTTTCATTTTGGTCATGGATTGGAACCCTGTACAGGCCATTCACTTAAGTCTTGACTTGATGATGACCTTGTGGGTCTCTTCTAACACAGAATATTCTGTGATTCTGTGATTCGTCCTCACTGAATTTCATTGCATCACCTTCAAGCTGCTCCTGCAGTTTTGTGTTCTAATCCTGTCCTTAAAGCCCCTCTCAGCCTTGTCTCTTTGCAAATTCAATGTATTCTGTGCTATTAGTCTGAGAACTGAATTCCAGGGCTGGGGCTGCTCCTGGAGAATGCATCTGCTATTGCAATCAGAAGTTGTAGACAGCACCTTTCTGGAAATGGCTTTAAGAAATAGTCTTACACTTAACCCAAAATAGTTCTATCATGACCATGTTTTCTTGACTTGCTTATGAGAATGTGATAAAGTTTACTGAAGTTATATTGATTTTTCTGTACAGGCTGTTATGATATCATATAGATAGAGTATCCTCTATTATTCTGATGATATTTGTTTTTGCAAGAAGCCTATGCTGGCCAATTCACATTTCCTTGTTATCTTCTAGGTTGTTTTCAGATGGGGTAGTTGCTCCAGATTTTTTTTTTTTTTTCCTAACAGGTTAAATTGCTGGTCTAGACCACACCATCTCTTTAAAAATTAAAACAAAAGAAAATAATAAAAAATGAAGGTCTGAGAAACAAACCCCCAAAAGACCTTCCCTTGCCTTCCATAAGGCCTCAGATTAGCATCTGAGAGGTGGACACAACTAGTTCCTTAGTGACCAGAGGTGATTTTCATGAAGACCACATGAGCTGGAAGCATCTAACTTATTCAAGCTTTTTGTGATCTTGTTCTACTGTGGCTTCAGGCTGGGAGTTTACCTATTTGCTTCTGGAATTATTTGTATGGGGCCCTGAGTTACGACTGATCCCAAAACAAAGTGATGCAAAGCAGACTGGAAAAGACAGGGAACTAATCAGTGATTTTTCCTTCCTATATTAATATTTTTCTGTCTCTGCAGAAACCTTGCTGGACAGGAGGGCTGCAAGTAAGGCTTTATTTAATCCTTTAATTTCTGTTGTTCTCTGCCAGAGACTGTGATATCTAAGTGTCATACTGGATAACAGTGTGAATGAAGTGGGTCTTGATACCTGGTATAGGGAAGGTACAAGTCCTTCTCCCCAAATAGCTGGGCACTGGGACCAAGGGAGATGACTGCTCCCAGTTGCTGTCAATAAATTATCCCTTTGCCTGCAGCCCTGACCCTTTACCATAGGTAGCCTGCCTTGCAGTCCTGACAGGGACCAAGCTTGGAAATGACACCCCGAGACAGCACAAGGCTTCTCCTTAGGAGTAAGAGACTGTGGAGTTACTGCTCCCTGTGCCTTGCTTCTTCTCTTCACATCTAGTAGACCTTTTCACTGCCCTTCCTCTTTCCTTCCATCAGGGGTAGGAATCTGGGCTCTTGGTGCCCTAAAGTGCTCAGGAAGGCCATATCCAAGTGTTTTCCTGCCACCTCTGGGGTTTTACTGCCATCTTATCTTCACTGAACAGACCTCCATGCGGCCCATGCCTCATGTCCCACAGCTCTGCCCAATGGGTAGGAAAGTGTGTCCATGGCAAAGGAGGCCTGAGAACCAGGCTCCCTGCACTGATGAGAGCATAAATCTTCTTCCTGCTCTTGGGGAGAGAGTTATTGATGTTTAAAGTGGTTGTTTTGGTTGCCAGCTGCCCAGCAGCATCTCTCACTGTTCCCATTTTACCTCTGTGGGTTTCTTTGTTCTGGTGTTATTTGGTTTTTTAGTTTGGTTCAGAGAGACTTCATTTCTATTGAGCTTTGGGAATTTTCTGTTAATTTAATATGAACTGGAATATCAACTATTTTTAAAAATTACATAGAGAAACGTGGGCTTATTTCCTTGTCTACTGGAAAAAGAGAAAAGTTCTCAACATTGACAGTCCTTTGCTTTTATGTTTCCTATTAGATATGGGCGTACAGTTTTGATTTCTTCCTTAGGTATATGTACTAATGCACCACAAAGGAGTAAAAACTGCTCATATGCAAAATGATCCTTGCTACTTGAGCAAGCTCTTCTTAGCATGCAGAAATTCAGCTGTTCTCCATCTCAGATATTACAATAGTAATCAGCAATTTAAAACTCTTTCAATAATTGTTAACCCAAAAGGTTTTGTTTGTTTGTTTACTGGCACTGACTGATGGTTATTATCAGCTTTGAATGACATTCAGCATTCATTTTGCAGCTCTGCCTGTTTTCAAATATTTGGGGATGTCCTTGTTAGGATGTTTTCAATGCAATTCTATTCACAGTAATTCCAAAGCACGCGCGCTGTATGTGATCAATTAATCACCACTTGTAATCAAAATTTTTTCTAAACATGTGGAAACACAGACAGTAAATATGCCTTAAAATGTCTTTGTTTTGTCAGGAAACGACCTCCCAATGTGCTTTAAAATATGTAAATAGGTTTGTGTTCTATGATGAAGGATTGCTGTGTGGTTTGCCTAAAGAGACTTGTATGAAAGCGATGTAGTGAATAACATTTTGCATGACTTAATATTAGGGCTGGTGGCTGTGTGCTCTAACTTTGATCCACTTAGCTTCAGGGAGTCTGACAGTGAATCTGATGGCTACTGTCTTGAGCTCTTAGGACTGGGAACAGCAGGTGTTTAAAAGGAATTACAGTTTTACTAAAGGAGACCAAAGAAACTTCTTGGCTGAATAAATTGCTTCACTCGATGGTAGAAATTTAACACATTTTTAAAACTGGTGCAAATGGCTTTAGAACAGTGCTGGTATCAAGCATCTTCAGGTGTTTCTGTCCCTTCCAGGTTACTGCTGTTTTTGCATGATGTCTACACAGCCATTTTTCTTGAGAAAAAACACTGACCTGGAGTAAACCAGATTTTAAAACTGGAAGTGAATTTTGGGGTTAAGGTGAAGAACTGCTTGGGAGAGATTAGATTATTCCCTATCTATTCCCTATCTTTCCATCATAGGGTTTTTCCTGTTTGTTTGTCTGCTTTATCTTCCAAAACATCTGGTGTTGGCCTCTGTAAAGACAACAGGATCTGCAGGTTAGATCCTGTGTGGTCTTGTCTGTTGAGAAGAAAGGGCATTTGGATAAGTTAAGTAGCTGGGAGTCACAGAAAGGACTGGTCCTGAAGGGAGTTTTCAGCTGAAGATGGATGAGCTCTCCTGCTTCATGGACCCGTTCCCCCTGTTACCTGATTTCTTTGACATGCTGGCAGTTGCCTTAGCTGGGCTCTTGCTGCGAGACAGTCAGCACTGCACTCACAGCACTGCAGGAAAAATAAACCCCTTCAGACCAAGCAAAACACTTGGAAAAACATGCAGATGTCTTTTTTTTTTTTTGCCATTTTTTTTTTTTTTTTGGTGAGTTCTGAGTTGTGCTTCCTCTTAAGGCTTTGCATACAAAGACCTTTTTGTGAAGGTTGTCAGCTTTTGCAGTAGATTTGGCAATTTTCTTCTGCCGCCACTATCATAGAGGAGGAGAGAAGAAAGGGCTGATGACAGGAGCCCATTAATAAAAATTATATACTGTTTTAATCTTGGTCACTGTCTTGAAACCATGGCAATAGCAAAATTCCTTGGCCTCTTTTATTTTCTTCTTCACCTGATTACAACTAGAGAGGTCAGGATCTTCCCTGTGCTGCACCACCATCCAAAGCATTGAAATGGGAGTCTCAAGAGGTCTGGTTAGACTTTCTGGGTTGTCCAGGCAGATTGATGCCATCTGGAAGCCTGGCTGGGCAGAGGATTTGAAATCTGGACCCTGATATTGGATTTTTAGTCTTCCATTTTTCTAAAGTAGTTTTTCAGTGGGAGTAAATGACTCTAATTGTATTGAAGGAGCTTGACTAATTCACACCAGCTGAGGGACTGGCCCCTGAGGTCTGGGCTGGCCTGTTCTTTCTGTGTAATTTAAAAAAAAACACCAACTTTTTTTGGAAAATAGTTTAGAAATGGAAGTCCTCAGCTGCGTTGCGTTCAGTTTGAGATGGAGCAGCACCTTCTGGGAAGAATGTGTATTTCCATGGTGGCTCTGGCCAAGAAGATGTTTCCGCTTAGGGAAATGGGCATCATTTGCCCTATTCCACCACCATCCAGGAAAGGGATGATGAGGTGGTGGGGTGAGGCTCCAACAGCACCTCTGATGGTCCTTGCTGAGATGGGCCAAGTATGTAGCTACAGACAGAATGGGAAGCAAAACACATTTGGGTGTATTTAAGACTCCAGGCTGTGAACTGGGCTGGCAGGGTGCTCTTCACTGATTAGTACAGAATCTGCTTGCTGGGCATAGAACCCCCAGGTTGGGGGTGCTGAGGTTGGGATGTGCCCTGCCTCTCTGGTGTCCCAGCATGGTATTGGTGCAGCTCATGAATTTTATTCCCTCTTGGAAACATCTTGGAAATGGGCTTCTCTGTTCCAGGGTGCACTGAAGTCCTGGGATTCCAAGCCTTAATATTTCTGTGACCCAGATGAATAAAGTTTAGAAATCTTTGCATAATTTTTATGCAAAAATGTGTATGCAGAATTTTTATGCAAAAAATTTTGATGTGCACCTGAATACCCAGCATATTGGAGTTTAACACAACTAGAAGAAAGAACAGTGTGGTTCAGGTGTTAATACTGAACTGCATCTTTACTTTGGTTCTTTTTATTTTATTCTGCTTTAGCTGTAGAATCCTTTAAAGGAGGAAGAAAAAAGAAAACATGCTGCTTGTCAGTTTCTCAGATGATACTAAATGACCTTTCTGTGAAAGAAGGAGCCGATTTTAGGTAGCAGCACTGAAGCTTTATTGTCAAAGTCAAATCCTGTTTGTTGTTTGGGCCAAAGGAATAAAAATATAAATATACACAAATAGGGAAGCAAGAGAAGATGGAAAATAAAAATTGTGAAAGACAAGAAAACTCAGTTTCTGATGCTTATATGTTGCTTGCTGCAAAATCAGTGGGTGATATTTTTGCTTGATGTGGGCTTTGAAGGAATGAGACCAAAATCTCAGCATATGTATGTCCTGTTCCATCATACCATCTCTACCTGGGCTGCTGTCTTAGCTTGCCTCCCATCAAGGACTTGCAAGAGAGGATTTTTCCATGGCTGAACAAGCTTGACCTTTATTAGGCAGGAGGTTAAGAGGAGAGAGAACAGAAGATAGAAGAGACAGACCTAGAGTGACTATTAATAGGAATTGAGGTTTACATCTCAGTTGCTGCTGAGGGATTCAATAGAATCTGATAATCCCTACATCCTTATCTGGAGCAGAGCTGCACTGACAGGCATGCTTCTTGTTTTCTTCCCCTCAGGTGGCTGGGTTGGCACATCTTTTAATATCTGCAGGCAATGATATATGGCTGAGTACCAGCAGCAGAGATGGCAGGATGCTCTGCAAAATTGCTTGCCATCCACTGAAGCTTTTGAGTTGTAAAGCACCACTTGGTAATGCAATCTCCCAAAAGCTTGGAAGCGTTGCTCTAGCAGAGCTGCTCATAAAGCAAATATCGGTTCATCCTAGCTGTGGGCTAGTTTGTGATTGTCTTTGAGCCAGCTTGGCCGTGGAGACTGCGCAGTTCTCTGGTGGTGATGATGCTTCTCATCACCTCCATTTGTATTTGCATCTGGTCCTTGCTCATATACAGGCAACCCCCTCCCTGTGACCACCACCTTGATGTGGCTAAAGTGGTCCTCTGACCTCACTGCACATTTCTCAACAACCATGTCGTTTCCTCCGCGAAGCCCATCAAGTTGTCATTACTTACTTCAGTTTATTTTTGCAAATCATTTTTATATAGGATGTGTATGTGCTGAGGTGTCTGTCTGCTGCCTTTCACCTGCTTAGGACATGGAAAGACCTTATTTTGAACTTCAGAACAGTCCTTCCTCTACATAAATATTTTACAAAGCTTGCGAGGGTCTTTTGGGGTTAGGAATGATTTGTTCCGTCAATTCAAAATGTTACCTAATACCAATAAATGTTAATAAAGAGCTTGTAGCTGGCATCATATACCAAAGCACTGTGCATTCATTAAAAATCACCTATGCAAGTGCAAGGCCAGCCAAAATAATCTCCTAATCAGTTATAAAAAGTCCACAGTACTTGTCAGGAGTTCAGTGTGGGGCAATAGCATTGAGAGTTGTGGTTTCTGGCTGAGGCACTAAATCTGTTGCACATGGAGACAAGCCAGAGTAAGAAAGTCCTTACTGGGACACAATCTTTCCTATGTCTGGGGTAAAGGAATGGGGATTTGAATTTGAAAGAACAGTAAGTCCACAGATAGCTGGTATTTTGGGTTTATCACTGTTATAAAGGGAAAAGCGTATGTCAGAGGTCTACCACTTTTTGGGGAGAGTTTTGTGTTTTCCAAAATACTTGTCTCTTTCAGTATGCCAGAAGCCTCCCTGTATGCCACTTCTTATGTGAGTTCAATGGCATGTGTGATTTGGCATTCATAAGTCTGCAGAAGGGATATTTGGTGTGTTACATGTTTTTCCAAAGGCAGTCTTCCCACGTTGGCCAAGGTCTTCCCAAGTGAGGTAAATCCTGACCTTGCCTGTTGAAGTTGCTTCATGGCTCTTGGCCGGTAGTGAAAAGCTTTTGCAGTGAGGAACAAGCCACTCTATCTTCCACGCTCCACCTAAGTTAGTATTAAAACTTAATTTGTTATGTCTGGTGATTTAGAGCTTTAAAGACCCCTTTGGCCAACCATCACTCATGAGTAAATATGTCATCTTTCCGTGTGCTTAAATGGAAAAGGAGTTGAGGTGTCTCCAAAGAATATGCTTTTGACTGGAGCTGGAAAGCTTACATGGTCACTTTTCAGTTTTTAATATGAGATTAGATCAGGAAATACCAGAATGTGGCTCCTGAGGTGCATTCTGTAATCAAAGGGGAACATACACTTTTTTCTAAACGCCCAATCGCTGTGACAATTTATTAACTGAGTAATCTCTCTCCATCTCAGGGTGATAGACGTTTATGTCCAGTGTGACTAAATTCATCCCTGTCCTGAGGAAGCTCAGGAGTCCATGTGACATGGTAGGACTGCAAATGCCTCATTGCAGAGAGCGTGCCAGGCAGCAGGGAACAGTGCCTGGTGCCTTAGTGCCTCCAGAGCCAGTACTCCTTAGGGTCAGCAGCAGCTTTGACCTCTGGAACCAGGTGTTCCATGCTGTGGTTTAGACCCAGAAGGTCATCTCTGTCTTGCAGCTCCTTTCTACCACTATTTTTTTTTTCTTCCCCCTGTCAGTGTCCTCTTGGGATCTATGGGCTGGTAGGGTTTGTTTAGCTGTCTTCACCTTCCAGCCTAGGTCTCTCTTTGCAAAGGCACCGTGAGATGAGTGTTGGGAGCTCTGTTCTGGTGATGTGTCAGGTTGAACACGCCATGTGCCAAGAATGGTTGCACCCATGTGGTACCAGCTTTCACACTGGCTACGGCCAACAACACAGCTCTGCTATGTCTTGGAGATGCAGGAGTTTGACTCATATTCCCAAGTGTGTGGTCCTGAAACTATGTATTTGAGAAAACGATTTTGGTTTGGCATTTTTGAGTTGTATGCATGCCTACCCACCAGCTGAGGCAGTCTGAATGTTCAAGTTGTAGCTACTTTGGCTTTGCCAGTCTATAAATATTCATTGTGCTTCTTTCCTTGCACCAATAAGCTAAAAAGAAAAAGTAAAAAAAAGAAAAAAGTATTTTAAAAATTATTGCTTTTAGTGCAATACTTAGGCATAGGCATTCCCACACACCAAGATGGGTTGAAGAAGGCTTAGCCCTTGGTTTGTGAGACAAAGGTCAAACGTGACATGTTCCAAGGTACTGGATTGTCAGGATTGCTTTGCCAAACCATGTTACCAAAATTCTAGTTCTTTGTGCATCAGCACTGCATTTATTTAGGTTGTTGTTTAAAAGTACCAGAATGAAACCTGCTGCCTCTGCTGTTTCTCATGTTGAGTGTAATAAAATATGTGGTTGGTATGACTGGATGGTGTCTTTTGTGCAGCTGCTCATGTTTTGTTTTCCTTTTGTTGAGTTTTATACACTTTTCACAGCACAAGAGGCTTGTGATATTTGTGTAGGTGTCCATGAGTGCCTTGTGGAAAAGACACCTTGATCCTGGTTTTTGATGGTGCATGGGTGGGATCACTGCTCCAAAGTCAACAGTTAAGCCACAGGCACTGTGAATCCTTAAGATCCCCATGCTAGAGCACAGGCACAAGAAGTTGGGAGCAGTTGTGTTGAGAAAACTCTTCTTTAAATGCGGACAGAAATGCTCCCTACTTATTCAGCAGCTTCTGTGGTGTACTGTGGAAGCTGTAGTCCCTAATGGGACTGGGCAAATGGAGCTGAATTTGGAATATGCACCAGTGTTGGCTGGACTTCCCCAACTTGCCAAGTAGAGACTATCTACCACTTTCTTAACACTGATTCCACATTTCTTGCCTTACTCCTACTCTGGGCTTGGCAGACTGGAGCCAAACCATCACCACTTGTCTTTAGGAAAGTTGCCCAAGTTTTCTGCAGGAAAAGTAAGAATGACCCAAGTGGTGCTGTTACCAGACCAACACATGAAAAAAATCCATCAGTGTGAAAGGAGTGCATAAAGGAGTGGAATGGAGTGGAAGGGATTTTTCCTGTAGCTTGTCACAGGCTTGGTTAGGACGTGCTCCTGGTGAGGTTCTTGTTCCCATCTCACTATCGATGCACAGGTTTTTTTTGGCTAATCCTGCAATGTCAGCTCATGAATTGATGTTCACTGAGGTATGGTTTCCCATGCTCTGGTAACCAGGTATCTGGGTACTACAGGACTTCTCAATTAAATTGAAATTATTTTGCAAGACCATCCAGAATAAATACTCTGGACAACAGAACATGGTTGGTAATACGGAACATGTGATTTATTTTTTTTTAAGGAACCGATACGGGAAAACGTTTCCACACTGACAAAAACAGAACAAATGTAGGTCAGTGTCTGAAGGAGATGAAAGAAGCCAAGTGTAATGAGAGCCTATTGTTTCATGCTGACATATGCAGGAAGCTTGTGGAGAAAGAACATCAAACTAAAATGTGAGGAAAAAAGAATAGAAGGCATGAAAATCATCATACTCAAGAAAACAAAGAGATCAGAAAGTTAAGGGGCATGCTAAGAAATCTGCACTGGGAGGCTAAATAAATGAGTTTCATATTTCCCCTTCTTCCTTCCCTTCAGTTCCGGGTTTCTCTCTCCCATTCGTCTACTAGGTAGCAGCTCTTCTTCCTTCCAGGAATACTTTGATTTTTTTCCTTCCTCTCCTGCAGATGCCAGGGCCTAGAGAGATCCAGATGGCAAGCAGACCAGCAAAAAAAAGGCCTCTTTACTATTTCACTTCTCATCTTCCTCTCAAGTTAAAAACACATGAAAGATCTATTGAAAAGAACAGACAAGTCTTATTTACTTTTTAATAAGTAAATTTAGTTTATGTATTTAACAGAAGTTAGTACACTGTTCAAACAGCTGGAATAAATATGAAGAAGCAATTTAGACTCTAATTCTTTACTTTGTTCACCAGTCTTACACTGATTTTCTCGGACGTCAGAGGCGTTGTTCTGACTTGGGCAACGGGCATAAAGAATTGGTCCTTCATGCTAATTATTTCTGCCACCCATTGTCATCTGGAAACATCTTTCACAGCTCTGGCCAGCCAGTGCCTTCCCTAAAATTTCAGTGGATCTAGGAGTCTTAAATCTGTTCTCAGCTCTGTGTAGAGAAAAAGTGTTTCCTTATCCAAGAGGGCTGCACTGGAGTGAAACTGCTGCAAGAGTACATAATTATGTCCTGTGTTTGCACAGATGAGGCACTGGTGTTCTTTTTTTAACCAGCTATTTCTTTTTCATATAGCTTTCCCCACCTCTTGTAATAGAAAATTATATTTGTGGGAAACTGTCTGTCTGAATCCTATGATACCCCATAGACTTGGGTCTTGTCATCCAGGAGCTTACCCAAGGGGGACTGCCCTGGGCACTGTTCAAGTGTTCCCAGGATTATCCCTTCCCATACCCTGGCTTAAACAGGATGGATACCAGATTTCCACTCTGTCAATATAATGAAGGATTCCTGTGGCAGTCTGATGAATGTTCTGGGTCTGTTCTCTGTGAGCAGAGAATTCACAGCACCATGAGATACGTTGTCTGATGAGAGGTGTTACAGGGCCATTGCTATTCCTTAGGAGTTCAGTAGTTTCTGACAGTAAAATTGTGAGTCCTAGCAAAGAACAAAAAAATCTCCTATCTGTCCTCCTTACAATATATAGACATGAAGCCCAGATTTTTAGGTTGTTTTAGGGCATGGGGTGATGATGTCTGTTTCACTTAGTGATACATTTGAATTGGTGATTTATGCAGACCAACGTTGACTTTAATTTAGCTCATGTTACGGGTAGAGTAATGCAGTCCTTAATGAAGTGTACTTCATATGACATATTGAACATGGGATCTGACAATCAGTGGTTGAAAACCAGCCTAGGTTACATTTTCTTTTGTCATTGAATGTGGGCTGGCAGTTCATAAACTTAAACTGGGGCATGCAAACCGATCACTCTCTCTTAAGTGGTGCTGAAGACAAGAGACCTGTGTTAAAACAAACTTTCCTCATTCTTTTAAAGGAGAAGGAGGGAAATAATCTCCACATGGGCTGTGTTTTGCACCTGGGAAAACTGACATTCATGTATGTATATATACACACACACTTATTTAGTTCTCTGCTATGTGTGTACGTAGAAGAAAGTCTTGCTAGTAAAAAGATTCATGCCCTGACCTATGCAAAACTTTGGATTGTGTAGAGTGAGAGAATTTGATCTACATGCTCCTGAGCAGACAGATCCAGCTCTGAAGTAGTATAAATTACGCTTACATCAGCTCTTACAGGGGTTCAGGACAAGGCTGTTGGGTAAGCGATAGGCAGCACAGCCTGGCTGGCTTTGGGAGCAATTTGGGGGGGTGTGAGGGGGCCTTTCTATGTTTGCATCTGAAAGAAATCAACAGAACAGCCCTGAACTGTAAATACGCAAATCCTTTTTATATTTATGTTAAGAGATTTGTCCTTATTTTTCTGTGGAGAAGGAAGCAAAAGTTTTGAATGCTTCCAAGAGGCTACACTTGAAAGTGATAAAACCTGTGCTGCAGCAGGCTGAGTCACAGCTTTGTTTTTTACTTAGTGCAAAAAAGTTGACTTAAAGTAGCATGGCAAGTGTATTTGCTTTGTGTGCAAACCTTGTGCAGACATCTATATCATCCTCTTGTTCCCTTCCTTTTTTTACAAAGCTGTAAAAAGATGCTTTTAGTATTTGAGTGTGAGAGTAGGGGAAAGAATGGAGGTAAGCAAAGAACGTCAGCTTCTGGGCAGCTTGAAAATGATATATTTTTCCTTTTTAAAAAAATAAGGTGGGGGGGTGGGACAGATGTTATGTCCCATGTTTTCTGGGAAAAGGAGGACAAATGAAAGGACAGGAATAAAAAGTTGTAACAAGGGAGAGCTTGTCAGTCTGTGCTACAAGGGAGGAGTGTGGGAAAGATGCTAGTTTGGGTTAAAATAGCACTGCAACTGGACAAGCCTGAGTTTTAACTCTGCCTAACATGAAATTATCCCGAACATCCCCACCAGACTGGATTGGAGGTGCCAGTACCCTGACCAGCAAACTGCAGGTCCAGGGTCCCCCAGTGCTCTGGGGCAGCAAAGTCAGGTGTAGGGGCAGGGTCACTGGGTGTAAAAAAATAAAGATTCTTTTCTTTAAAACAGGCAGTGCACTGGTCATTTTAGGTGCTTAGCCCAAGGAGCTCTTGATTTTATACTATTTTTTTTTTTCTGGAGGGGAGGTATTCTGAGCAGCCTCAGCACTCCTCGTCTAGGAAGGGAATAGGGTTGACACTAGGGAAAACAGGCAGAAATTATCACCTTGAAAATGTTCAAGGATAAAGGAATGCTCTGACAAAAGAAACCCCCAAATTAGAAAAATACAGTGAAGGATTCTCAGCTTTCAGGCTTATATAAATTCTTGTCGAATATCCATTTGATCTTAAGCCTTAGGATTTGTTTAATGCAGTATATTTGATATCTTGATGTTTTTGTAACTCTGCCCTGAAAAGAATAGTAGGGGAGAGGGATGGAGGATCCAACACCAAGATTATGAGATTTTATTTTAATATTGGGCATGACATGGATTCAGTTTTCCAGGAAGAAAATGTCCTATCATACATCAGTATTAAACTGCAAAGTGGTCTAATAGGTAATATTTGAAGTATTTGTGCATTACTAACTAAATAGCTGATTGATCAAGGGAGGGATGTTTGACTTTTTTGTGGAGGACGCAGTAATTAAGTAGAAACCATACACTTCACAAAAAAAATTAAAACAATCCCAGGAATAGACCACAAAATCCTAGGTTCCAGCTCAGCCCAACACGATTCAATTTCATATTTGATTTATTATGTTTTAGCCTGGGAGCTTCAAAAGTGTCTAAAAGTTTGATAGGCAAACCCCAGTGAGATTCTCCTGGCTCCTTTGAAAATGGTAGGAATTTTCTATTTACAGCATCACTAGTGATCAATGGAATTTTTGGGACAGTTCAAGAAATATTAAACAGGCTGAGTTTGCTCTTTATGAATTAGTCTGGTGTTTATTCAGCAGCTCATTTTTCATCGAAGCACAGTATTAAAATTTCACTTGTTTGTTATAGGGTTGTCAGAATGAAATCTATTTCCAAAAATATACATTTCCATCTTCTCCTACCCTTTCTTCTTGCTGCAGCTGAGGTTATGTCAACACTCCCAATGTAAACCCACTCATTTCAAGGATTAATAATGCTGGCATCGTCGGCCCAGACTCAAGAATAGCAAAACCATGAAATAACCTCTCTAGGACAGTGTTTTGAAACAATTGTTTCCAGTGCCTTTGCCTTTTGTGTTAAGCATCCTTCTGTGTACAAAGTAGTGCCATTCAGCTTCTGTTCTAAGGTTATAGTTAAAAGAAAGAAATTGTGTAGGCCCTCATATTTTCATGACACCATTAAAACACTTGTGTCTCAAGTTCAAACTGGATGCCCAACTAAGATTTAAAAATCAGTCCCTGCTCAAGCTCAGTAACTTTTTCCATGGTGCTGTTTACCACATAGCCATAGTAACATCACAAGGGTCCATTCCAGGGCTCTTGGATGGAGCACTCCTCACACTTGTTGCCATCTTTTGGATCCTCCAATAACATATACATTTAAAACAAGTATACAGCTGTATATTTGCTTAATCTGCAAATGTTTTGGCATGGCCCATGGAAAAACAGGAGCTGAACCCTGCATGAGTCTTAGGAATGAAAGAGTGGTGCTGTGGAGTTTAATTCTCCTTCCCTATCTGCCTGGTTTCCCATCATCGAATGGGCTGAGCTGTGGAGCAAAGTGGTGATTGTCATTTGCTGTGCCCCCTTTTTGGTACCAGCTAAGTGGCTTAGAGAGAAGGTCTTAAGGCATGGCAGAGGTGCTGCAAGGTTCATTTTCATAATGCATTGCTTGGGCTTTAGAATGTTTTCTGTGTTCTGGAGAGCTCAAGGCTGGTCTGCCCAGCATTCCCTGGGGTCACCGTCTCTTACAGGCGACAAAACAGGTTTATAACACAGCTTGGTTTGGTTTACATGCAAAATTGCATCTCAGTTTTCCCACTTGATGATAAAGCACTGTTCTTCCCTGGCTGCCAGAGGTAACTTATCCTTGGCTGAAGCAGGTCTTCTACAGTCAGAGATCTTGGTGTGTCTGTGCTCTGCATGCCGTCAATTATCCAGCTGGATTTTGTACAAGAATGGATTGAAAGAGGCTGGCATGGTGATAATTAGATCAATGAACTCTAATGTTTCTGTTGCCCTAATTTTCAAAAGGCTGGGATCACACCATTAGAGCAGCAAGAGCTGAGGTAAGGAGTGTCCAGTGCTTGTCTTTGCATCAACAAGGCTTCAGAGCCAACACAATAAATTTTTATGGACCTCATTGCCAGGTCCAGTTGTGGCACTGGTGATTGGGCCACCAGGTCTTTTGTCATCAGCCTCCATGTGAAGGTGATGGTGAGAGCATAAAATAAGAGGATAGACTGGTTTAAGAAATTTTGTAAGATATTTTAAAAGAAATAAGCAGCTGGTGATAGAGAGTGGGCACTGGTGACATGAGCAAGGCTTGAACAGAAGAGCAGTGAAGAAAAGAATGAAACTTTAGGCCAAAGGATGGCTGAGCCTGCTAGACAGTCTTGGTCTTGGAAACACCTGATCAACAACCTTGGGAAATGATGGAAACTGTTGGAAACTGCAGGTGAATCCTCTTAAAGTGCCAAACTTTCCTGGGAGTGTGGAAGCAGGAACAGCTATTTTGAGACAAGAAGGGAATGCGTAGTCATGTAACTAAAGGCTAATGCTGGAGGAAAATGACATCTTACTGAATACCTGGAGGCTCAGGTGAAAAAATAATCATAGGAGTGGGAAATTTTGAGCCCAATTAACTTCCTAATCTGAGGAAAGACAGGGAAGGCAAAAGCAGCCACCTGTGAGAATTGCTACCAAGGAGCCAAGCAGGGTCAGACTCCATGGTGCTGTGGATTTGCCTCTGTAGCCACTGGACTGAACCGGTGTACAAAAGCTTGTACAAATGTGCTTCTGAATGCCAGCTTGAAAACTAGTCTGGCTTTCAAACATTCCTGCTTGCTTTCCTTTCTTTCATTATTATTGTTTTGAGTCAAAGATGTCGTTTCTAGATGCTCTTGACCGATGCATAGCCAGTGTTTTGCACGCTGTGCCTGGAGTCTCTGTGATTTTTGCATGACAACAGGATTACGTTTATACAATTAATTAACATTTGCTTGACCACTTTTATCCAATTTCTTTCTCTAGCACATAAAAGAGAACCTGACATAAATTTCTCTTTCAAAACAATTGACTTAGCAAGTGCTGACCTTCTGTTCTGTCATTCTGAGGATTGATTGGATATTGTTGAATTGTTTCATTCTGCGGTAATTAAACATAAAATTAATTATGCTAGTAACCTATTATTTCTTTGAACCAAGGACTAAGTCATTTGTTTTTGCTTGGTTACTCTGTGAGTTTTAACATCAGACAGCAAAACCTTACTGTTACAAACAAACTAAACAGTATAAAGGGAGCAATTTAATAACCAAAATAAAATATAAAGACTTCTAATTTCCGTATGGCTGGCCTATTGCATTAGGTTAATATAATTTGATCTATAAATCTTTTAAACCTTATGATTTTGTAATTTAAACATTTCCTGGATGGCTAATCATGCAGGGAAAGAATAATAATAATAAAAAAAACCCCTAACCTAAAACAAAACACGAGCCAAAAATATACCTCAAAAGTAGATTAAAAGATTAGATAGGAGGAGCGTTTGTCGAACACTTGGTGAGCCCTAGCATGTCTGAATATTTCTGGTGCTTGCTGCTTACACAAGTCTGTCTGCGTTCAGTCTGGTGCTGATGCAGAATTTCCTTTGTTATGATGAAAGTGTTGTTAGATGTTTACATTGCTGGTATTTGGTGTAGAAAGGAACATCAGAATGACAAGTTGATACTATCAAAATGTATGTGCTCATAGACACCAAAATAGTATTTTGTGGTTTTCATTAGCATGGCCCATATTAATTTAATTAACATGATTGAAAGTTATACCGTACCATGAAGCAGATACCCAGCCCAGGCCTATTACTCCCCCAAGGGCTGTAAAATACCATGGCTGACAAAAGGGGTGCCTGTTTGGGTGTGTGTGTGTTTCTAGCTGCAAGTTCACCTGTGTGCTTTGCCACAGAGCTGGTGGGGATGGTGTGACAATAATCATGCACCAGCGATAGAATGTGGGAAATAAATGTGGGAATATAAAACTGGGTAAGCATCTGGCTCCAGGGGCAGGTGAGCTTTTCCCAGGGTTGTGTACCAAGGTCCCTGTGAGGGGTGCTTGTCCTCTTTCAGGGCCACCAGCAGCTTCCCAAGGCTTTGCCTCCATCACCAGCACAACCTGGGAGGTTTTAGACTCCATGTTGGAACAAACCTGTGATGTTTGTGATCACCAGCACGAATCCTGGAGGTGGCCTCAAAGGCTGGCTCTTCATATCCCTGATTCCAGTTGCCAGCAACAGGGCCATCAGTCAGGATCCGCTGCCACACAGGAGGAAGGACACCGAGGAGAACGCTCCTATGCCTTTGTCTCCCTGCTGTTTTGGGCAGCAGTCTGCTTTGCTTGTAGCCAGAGTCAGCTCTGATGGAGTCCTGTAACATCTCCAGGTTGCTCTGTGTATGTCTCTTTCTTTGTTCCTCTCCTATTTCTTCTCAGAATGATTTTTGCTGGCAGCCAGCTTTTCATGATGCTCGAATCTCTCTGAAGTAGAGCTAAACTCCTGTGCTGTGACAAGGCATACGTCAGAGATGTGAGAATCTTGAACATAAATGACTTTTTAATTGTATGACTCCACATAGCCCATTGCTGAAAGATGTGGTGGGCAGGAGAGAGCAATCCTTTACAGACCAAACACAGATACCAATATATGAGCCCTTTGTTCTTGCTCCCCTGCCCTAAGGCAAGCAATACACTCAGGTCTGTGGACATCAAGCCTAATTTGATCACACTTAGCCCAGTGAAACTATATTGACTTCAGTGGAGACACTGCTTTCCAGTGATATAAATGAGAGCTAACTAGTTCTGGAGGGCAGTAGCTATTACCACTTGGGTTAAGAGCAGCATGCAGCAGTGACGGCTGCCTGTTCGTCATCAGCTGAGAAATGTCTGCTTTGTGGGCATGTCTTTCAAGGCTCATTTGTCACCTTTGTGTGGAGGAATTTTGGCCAATGAGTTGTGTTTCAAGTGCCTTAGCATTTCTGTGGGAAAGGTTTGATTAAAGTCCTGCTGTTAGCTCATAGTTCAAATGAGCAGTCTCACTGCCCGCAGGAGTAATGTGGAAAAATTTCTGAAGGATTCTGTTTCCTAATAATGTGGGGTTTTTTTTTCAAGACTTTGACCTGTGCTCACTCTGTGTGAGATCAGTCATCCCTGTCTGTACTAAAGGGTCTTTGGTCCTCTCCAGGCTCTGTTGGCTCCCATCCGTTCCAGTCCCTGAGCTCCATCCGTGCGGATGCACCTTGCTCTCTGCTTTTTAACCTTAAAGCTTTATTTGTTCAGGGTAGCCTCAGAGATGTTGTTACTCTAAAACTCCCCATTTGTGAGTTTGCTATGGAAAAGCCTGTCCCAGAATCTTTGTCTGCTTGCAAACTCACTGTTATAATCTAATTCCATAAATCAGATTCTCAAAGCTTTATCTTTACCAAGAGAATGCAGCATCCAACAGAACATTTTAGCATCCTTTCCTTTTCATACACAGGTATCCATTTTTTCAGCTTGCTGTCTCCTGCAAGGAGCTGGAAGCCTCTTGAGATAGGTTAAGCAATATTTTTTAGAGATATTATAGATGAAGGAAATCTTCTGCAGTTTTTGGATCTCCAGTCTCAAGAGCCATCTCTTATGCTTAGAAAACCTTTTACATGACAAAGCTTTGCAGCATGGGACTGTGAAGTTCTACCTGTTGTTTTCCTAAATACTATAGTCCAGATAGTGCTGGTTTTGATATATTTCAGCCTCTGGCCTTGACATCTTGAAGGATATGATCCTGATGATCCTCCTGCAGCCAACCAGCAGGGTGTGGTGAACTGAATGTTGTGCATCCTTGTGCCCACCTGCCCTGCACACTCTGTTCCACATCAGTCTGCTCCAGCTGTGCATAAACAGCTTGGCAGTGAGTTATGTGTTCCAGCTGACTGTTGCTGGTGATAAACCTGGAGTTATTTTTCATGGTCAGACCTTCTGAAGCTGCTCTTGGTGTCTTACTTGATGGTGGGAGGAATAAAACATGTTAGAAGTTTTCTCACAGGGAGTTACTTGCTGCTCCTTATGGAGCCCTTACGGATTTTAGGATAAAAGTCCTGACTCTGGCGCTGACCTGGCCCTGATTAGGGGGGGAAGCAAAGCTTGAACCAAAGCAAGCACATTTCTGGGGTCAGAAATGGAGGAGAATGAGATACATAATAATTTTTAGCAAATATAGATCAAAGTAGGTTTGTATTACTGACTGAAGCTGGGATAGGGCAAGTGAAATTAACACAGAACAAAAGTAGTAGGGAGAAGTAGTAATAGTAGGAAGAATGCTTGCAGAGTGAGAAAGGAGTGATTTCTTTGACTTTTCTAGCAGAAATTGGGAATTGATTTTTGTTATTGGATAAATGCAGGAAAATACTGGTTAGGATGACAGCTGAGTTTTGTGTCATAGGGATGACTATGCCTAGGCATTGAGATCAAATCATCTGGTGTTTAGATTTTATTGTGCCATGTTACAACTGCTCAGCCCTCTTCATATCAGGTGTTTTGCTTTCTTGCTTTCTAGACTGAGTTTGCTTGCTTGTAGAGATGGGAGTGCTGCAGGTTGTTTCTTCTAGCCTGACCTCTGGACCACTTGGGCAGGCAGCTGCTGCATCCTTCCTCGTGGTGCTTGTGATGGAAAAGCTCATGTTACATTTTACCACATGGATGGTTTATGGGGAATGAGAAACTATGACATTTAGTCTCTTCTTGCTTTGTATTTAGTTTTTCACTGTTAGTGGAAACTTTAGGAAAGAGCAGCTACTTGGACAAACCTGCTCTAAGAACAAAACACCTGAGGTTTCCCTCTGATAATGGGTGGCTCCAGGAAAAGTTAGCTTCAAATCAAACAGTGATGTCAGTGGTGCTCCAGAGTGGACAAAAAGAGACCTCAGTGCTACCATGTGGCGTTGATGTTCTCAGATTAAGATGGGAGGATTAAGGAATTTTACTCAGCAATTTGAGATGCTTTGTTAAGAATGGAGGAGATTTGGGCTGCTTTGTTCTCAAACCACATGTTAGTGAGAAAGCAAACAGGCACTTAATCCTGACAGACAGCAGAACTTGACATCAGTTTGTCCCTGGAGAGGTGACCAGGAGTTCCCCATGCCCAGCTAAAATGGTAATTTCTTCTTTTTTTAGGAGTCTTCTGTGAATCCTCACACTCAGGTCTGCCCAATACTGTGCCTATCTCTGTCGGAGCCTTGTGCCCCCCAAGGCTGGATAGCATTTAAAACCTCACACAGAAGGTGACAAAATAGTTACTGAATAGGGCTAAAATATGTTCTAACTTAAGGTCATGTCTTTAGTCTTAAACAGGAACACGCCAAGGGAAAAAAAAAAAAAAAAGGAGCTGATAATTTTCCCTGTTTGGGACTTTGGCTGGTTTCCTGTAACAATAAAAATATAGCAGTCGACATATAGACAGCTGAGTATATACACGCTTGTATACTGCCCTCTGACACAAATGTTAATGTCTTGTATAGATCTTCGAGGTTCTTTTAAACATCTAGTTACATTTTGAGGTCATGTCCTCAGAGGTCATTGATGTAAGCGTATTTGTAGAAAGAAACAAACAGCTCATTGAATTTGGTTTCCCATTTTAACATACATCAGTGAAATTAAATACGCAACGTTAGAATGTCTGGCAACAAACCCACTTTCTGATGTATAAAATTTGACTTTTCCCCTCTGTGTTTATGTCATAGCTAATACACAAAGATAAAGTGCATATACTATACTCTGCATATTTACTGAACTTTGGCAAGTCGCTAAGAGTCAGTACTCAAATCAAATAAGAGCCACCCGATTTATAAAACACCCTTCTAAACTAATCTTATTATATTAAAAAGGAACTCCAGGTTGATACCAAGCCAATCAATAACTCATGCTTCTCACTGTTCAGCAAATATCAACTATCCCTTTCTAATCTTTGTGTTTTGCCACCATTGCAAATCCGTTGTGAAAAGCTGCCCTCGTATATTACTTAAATAAACAATGTAAATGCTCCCAAACAAGAATAATCTCTGTACATGCTTATTTTCTCTGCAGGCATTGAGGATCAGAGCATCTTAGTTTTATACAGGGATCTAGTCCAGGTAATTAGATTCATCTTCCAATTTGTTTATCCTCGATTTGTAGCTGGCATTAATTTATTTTTTTTGTGCATTATTCTGCTGTCACCTACTAGACCATACACACTAATTTGAGTGAAAGAATTACTTACATTGGAAAAGCAGAGTTGGCTTTTGTGTTCAAATGTTTCTAAAAGATCTCCCATCTTCCTCCCAAAAATGCATTTTTTTGGGAATAATCCATAACCTATATAGGACTGATTTAAATTCTTTTTGCTCTTCCAAATTTCCAGAGAGCATTAGAAAGAAAAATAGTTAAGTTTAGGGGGCTAGGAGTCTTGGAAGTGGCTGTGAGGCAAAGGAAAACTTGACCTACCTTTTAAATTATCATATGAAAGTTAAGTTGGTAACGTATAAATTCAAGAGTTTTATCAGTATCACCATTTATTCCTTGTAAACAGCATGGGAAACCTGGCAGTGATGTAGCAGGATCTGAAAAAGAGAATAGCAATTTACTAATTCCCTTTTAAAGACTAACAGAGTTCCCAAACACAGCTTTGGCACCCTGCTTGATTCAGTTGCTTCATGCTTCTATGAAGGTTTATTGACTATATAAGGATCAAATAAGGGGTAAGCTGAAATCAGAAACACAGTATTCATTCATTTAACTCTGCTATAATAGAGTAAATTCAGGGTGACTCAAGGGACACAATGTCTTGTAAAACATATGTACTTAATATAAGGGTCATAAAATTTATTAAATTAAAAGCTAGGTTAAAAATAGGAAGAAAATTTATGCTGCTGTCTAAATGAGCAATAATTTCCCTTTGGCCTTTCACTTTCCACCTAATATGGGTTCTAGGTTTTGTTGGTTTTTGGGGTTTTTTGATTTTTTTTTTTTAATAGACAACTGGTAAAATCTTCATTGTTCACATGTGAATGCAAAGTCACTCTACCAGGTGAACTGGCATGCTAAACAAAGAGGAGGAGGTGTGGCCAGCTGGGAGGGCATATTGCATCCTAGTTGACCACACATGAAAACCTGTAGGTATCCATTTATTATTTTGGAAGGAAGAGTCACTTGCTCCAGGCCAACAGAGCATGCTGGACAAAATTATTTGTTTTGCCCTTAAGGCTGAAAAAACCAGAAATTTAATTTTATCTCCCCACAAAAATGCCCCATACCTGGTGGGATGTCAGTCAGGAGCCTCTTTCCCTAGTGATTCAATCATGGGTTGTGTGAGAAGACCCTCTTGTGCAAATGTTGAAGGGTTACTCCAACAAATGCTCCAGGGACTGTGAGACACCGAGAATCCCCTCCTGTCCTTGACAGATGTATCAGCAAAACCAAAGTGCTCAGATGAAGTCAATGTAATTATCCTGCAGTCCTGCAGGATGACAGCAGAATTTAGCTCCTTCGATCAAGACAACCATTTTCTATTAGAGATGTTGGGGAGGTGGGGTGGAAATAAAGTGTTGTGACCTAAATCCTCCTCTCTAACCCCTAAGAAATCAAAGTGATGCTGGCCATCCTTGACTCATGACACTGGCCAGACCATTCGTAACTGAGAGCTCTGCAATGCTTGCTCAATGGCATAAGTTGTTAAGGAAGGCCCTGAAAAGCTTGTGTCTGCTAGAAGGCCACCCTTTTTCCCTGTGTTTTTACACCACAGGATAACACAACCAGCCTCAATTCCCATCCCCTGTGTGCTATGAAGGCTTTATTTTTTTTATTTTTTATTTTTTTTTTGCATGCTGTTTAAACACTTCTGCGCCCAAATCTGTCACCCGTGACCTCATTAAGTTGCATTTAATCACACAGGGATGCCCATCAGGCCTAACCCCATCATTTCCTGAGGAATTTTCCCCTGATTTACTTAATAGCTCTCAAACACTAAGCGGGAGACCTCCGGGTGCTCTTCCCCGTGCATGTTGGGTTACTGGCATTCATACTGTGTTTTAAATAAACACTGTTTTGCAGGCACACTTGTTTTGAAAAATAAACTTCTGGGCAGAAAGAGCTAGTTCACATCAGAGCCAGACTGGTAGCGATTTGGCTCTCCCCAGCAGATGGGAAGAGGTCAGGCTTTTGGTTTTGGGGGGGGTGGGTGGGTAGGGAGGAAGAAGTCACCCTTTCTTAAATAGCACCTAGCATTTCACACGCCCCCAGGGAGAAGAAAAGCCTAAAACCAAAGTGGTGGCTCTTTTACAGGGGTGCTTTGGGAAGGGGGTCAGGTAGCAGCCCTGCAATGTGCTCCCAAAGGGCACACCATTCTCCATCTCCAGGGAGTGTGGCTTTGTCTCTTCCTCACCCCTGCCTTCTGCTGTACATGGTCCATGATCTTCAGCCTCATGCTGAAAAGCTTTTGGAAGGGCAAAGACCACTGCCCTTATCCTGCCTATCCTGCCAGCTTAGTTACCTATCCCCCTTTCCATTCACTTCTGGTACGGGAACCATGAAGAATGAGGGAGGTTCATGTCCTCTTGTGCAAGGGTATTCTGTGTGATTAAAAGTTTTACTTTCTCCCTAAACTGAGGGTGCCTTTAGGGACGCAAAACTAGGAAGTTTTGTGTGTGTCCTCTGTTTCTTCTAGGACTCTCAATGTGTTTATCACAAATCCTTTGACAGTGGGAGTAGCAAGACCCCTTTGACTGCAGGTCCCACTGTGAAATAACCAAGGGTGGATGTGGGCAGTGGTGGCAGCTTGCTGGGACACCAGTGGGACAGGAAACCACAAGGTTGTTGCACTGATCCTGAGCTGGATCTGGCCAACTTGAGGTGGAGCTGCCCAGCCAGGAGGGAAACCTGAGCAATGCTGCAAAGTGGTGTTTACAAAATGATTGTCTGAGAAGTATGAGATGAGGATCCCTCATGCTCAGTATGATTTTGTGCATGTGTATATATATATATATATATATATATATATATATATATCTACAAATATGTACATGTGTGTTTGTTGCCCAGTGGTTTGCTGCCATTTAAGGGTGGAAAATTGCAACAGGGCTTAGGAGGTTCTACTTAGAGGAGCACCATTGTGCCCTGGTGTTGTATCCTCTGATCTTCCACAAAAGACACTGGGCTTGGTAGCACAGTGTGCAGCCAGTGGAATTAATGGGAAATATTTACCCCATGCAGTATCTTACACACTATGTGGCCTTCCTCTGAGAGAGCTCAGTTTGATCACCAGCTCCTTGGTACCAGCAGTACCTTGTCCTGGCATTTGTGCAAGATGTATTTTAGAGCTGAACTTTCAGTCCTGCTGATAGGATCACAGCACATTCACTGTCACCATGTTTGGGGCTATTTCTTTCTTTTTTTTCCACTAAAGAGCTGGGGCACTGTGGTGGATAAATGGGAACCCTCCCCTATCTGCTACTTCACTGTCTTCTCTTAAATTATTGAGACAATTTATGAGGTGAAACAGATGAACAACATCCAGTTATTTTCTTTGGTCATTCTCAATAGCCAGCATTGTCTAAAATTGCTACTAAAGTCATGCCTATGCTGCTGTGCCTCTGGAGGAGGTTTGGAGAGGCAGTCCTGGTGAAACCAGGTGGATGGCATGGGTGCTTTTATGTTTTTCAGATCAGAGGCATCATGTCAAAAGAAGGTGTTCAAACTTCTGAAAAGACAGTCCTTTGAGAGTTCTGGGGCTAGGCTACAATGGGAATCATTTGTCTGTGGGAAGGGTCACCAATTAATTAGCAGTTTTATTTAAAAAAAAAATTTAAACTGGCAGCCCTTCTGAAATTTAAGCACATTGTTCATGGTGTAATTATAGATGAAATATTAGAGAAGTGGACTAATTACACACAATGCACTTGAGCCCAATTAAAATAGCATCTGCAGTGAACGTAGGGGTATTCTCTTTCGCTAATAAGAAATACTTTCTTAACAACAGAAAATAAAATAGCTAAATTGGATATGCAGTTGAGATTATAAATATCCTATTAGCATATAAAATGAGGATTAACCTTATTTAATCACTGCTTGCTTGATCATCAAAAGTCATGTTTCACCTCTATAATGTAGCTGTATCCTCTTTGAAGAAAAAAAAAAAAAGCAGCATATTAATAAATTTGGCTAATTAGGTGCTTTTTCTCATCTGCTCAGTGGAGCTGGTGGAGCAAACAGGCTGCCCCTAAGCACTTGGCTCTTTCACATCTTCAAGTTGAAGCTTATTTCGAGTAGACATCGATTGATAAAGACGCAGGGTTTAAGCAGATCTGTATGTGGGGTTCTGGCCTGTATGGCTTGGTGGGTAATCACATCAAGGAGCACTTTGAGCTGTGAAGCTGTTGGGGAGGAGAAAAAAAGAAGGGGATAAAGAAAAAGACTTAAATTACAACATTTATCCTGTGCAAAAAAAAAAAACCCAAAACAACAAGGTTCTGCCTTAAACATCAGGGTGTGGGGGCCCATTTTAATTTCAGATAGTCGGGAGGTTGGAGCAGGTTGGTTTGCTGCGGGTCTGTCAGCGGTGGTGTCCCTGAGAGCCAGCTGGCGCTCAGAGGAGGCTGCGCTCCCGGCGCAGCGGGGAGAGGTGCTGCCCGCCAGCTGGCTGTGCGAAAGCTGGGCAAGGGGGCCGGGGCAGTGAGCAAAGCAGTCTGACCTCCAATCTCTTCTATAAATATTCAGCTGGTCCAGTATGCACAAAAGGAGACGAGCTCCGGGCAAGGAGAGGGCTTTGAATCTATTATTTTGGAATATTTTCTGCCCGTGTCCTGTAGGGAATGGGTCCTGCTGTAGTGCTGCCTGTCATATCTGAGGGTCACTTGGCAGGTTTCAGAGCTGGCCTTGTTTACAGAGCTGTTCTTCCCCTGGCTCCATCACAACATCCTTGCATTGGGTCTGTGCATGGTGGAAAACAGCGAAGCGATGGTGGGGCAGGAGCAATGCTATGAAATATGGGCATAGCTTGATCTAACCCCGTGCAGCTCCGCTCCCTGGCTGTGTACTGTTTCCATTAGTGCCTGTGTGTTTTCCTGGCATGAGGGCCAGTGGCTGATAGCTTGCAGAAGCTGAGTTTTAAATGTGCCTGTTGACATATTCCCAGAGGAAAGGTTTGAGTAATACCATCCTGGCTGGGCTGAAGCAGGGCCCTGCAGCACTGATGGCACGCGTTTGAGGGCTGGTAGCTGTAATACGGGCTCGTGGCTCCTCAGCTAAAGGTGAATCTTATTCCCTGTGACTTGCCCTATTCCCAGGGACCATTTCAGCTTTTATTTCATTGTGTGTGTTCAGTTTCGATGTAAGCGTGGACCCAAACGCAACCAAAATGAGCCCAAGTCTAGTGTCTCAAAATACTTGATACTGCAATGCCTAAAATGAATAAAGTGATTTTCTCCGCAGTAGCAATGGTGAAAAAGAGGATAGAGGCACAGAAATCCCATATTTAGTTGCAACTTCTCTGTTGTGATTTGTCTCCACCAAGCCACACTGAAGCATGGGCTGCCTCTGTCCTGTCCCTAGGCAGAAGTGTGAATTTTCCCCTCGCTTCCACAAATACCAGTCAAGTGCACCGAGGGACGGTGGTTTTATTTATCGTATTCAAGGAGCCACAATTGGATGTTTCACAATAAACTGGGCTCAGCCTGTGATTTACAGTAATGGGGAAGAGCACTCTGCTGGCATGGCCCTGGTGTTGCCAAGTCTTGTGATGGTTGCAATGATTTTTCCTTACTGCCACAGAGCCTGGAGCAAAGTGTTCATAAGCATTTCAGCTTGCTTTTTTCTTTTTCTTTTTCTTTTTTTTTTTTTTGTTGGTAGTGGCAATGGAAGGCTTTGTTTTCTTGTATTAAGAGCAGCCTTCCATCCCTTAGGGCAGAACAAAAGAGCTTGGAAGCATGTTCTCAGTGTCTTCACAAAGACTCAAAAGGCAGTATGAATTTTTTTTATTTTTTTTTTAAAGGAACCCCCAGTTTGTTTTCCCACGATTGGTTTAAGTCACTCTGGCATGAGTTCATATCCTTTCTTGCCTGATTCATGGAGACTGGAGAAGGGCAGCAGTAGCAGAAGCAGCAGCAGCTACCTCCACAGGGCAGGAGGTGGGGTGACACCAGCAAATTAGGTCTGCAGGGGAGTTTCTAGATAATAAGATAGACATACACCTTTTGTTGCTGAGGTTCTTGTCTTTAAATCTCATTATTACTTATATTTTTAGGGTATATATGCATTTTTATCTAACCCGGTAGAAGAGGGTTAAAGGAACCTGAAGCTTAAATGTAGCTCCAAATATTAGAATCAATCTTGTGGTGGCCCTATTTCAGTTCTTTTCAAAACTCACTTCCAGCAACTCCTGGCTGTGGCACAGGCCACCTTCTCATTTGTAGCCTGCCACTTTCCCCCCTCCTCGTCTTTTGGTGCTAGAAATCACATTCAACTAAACCCTTCAGAGAAACACGGGAGGCAAATTGAAAGTGACTGGGAATAAAATAGACTTTGCCATGCGGGGGGATTTGAGGTGTTATACTGTAGGGGAGGGCTGTGGGTGAAGTGACTGAATCCAGAAACATATGGAGAATGGAAAGGTCTGTGGGTGATCGTAACATCAAAAACATGAAATGAAGTCAGCTGCCGGGGTAGAAATGCAAGTTCAGGGACTCTGCTGCAAAGAAATTAAGGAAAATACAAGTGGGAATGAGAAACATTTTTCTGGCTTTCATGGCTATTCATATGGCAAGAAACCTCTCTTTGGGATCGTGTTTTAAATTGTTTGTGTTTTTTTCACTGATGCTATAGCCTTAACTCATGGTAATATTCCTGAGCACAGAAAAGATAACTTGGGGGACTCTAGTTTCAGTGACGGGAGAATTAAACACTGCTTTCAATGTAGCTGCAGATAAAATCCTGCCTTTTTTTTCCTCCCATCCTGAGCACTGATTCATTAGGTAAACCCAACATTAACAGCAACTTCTTGCCTTGCCAGGTGGGCCAAAGAGTTAAACCAAAACCAAGCTGGCAGTTGACTTTTATCCATTTACATCAAATTAGGGGAACTCTCGGCTCTTCATGTGTTCTTATTCCCTGCAAAGTGAGAGAGTTTGGGAAATCTAAAATCCCAGAGTGCCACAGAAATGTTAGATTTGGGTCCGGCTCCCTTCAAAGACATCATTCATCTCCCTTTCCACTTAGCCACCAAAAATGAAGTGGCCCAATTTCCAGAACCACTTGGCAGCCAGCAGCTCCCTTTTGAGATTTGTCTTCTGCATGCTCTGACCCTGGAGCAAGAAGAGCTACTGTCCCTTCTGTGCTGCAGAGGGGAAAAATTTTGGCCACTTCATTAAGATGCCTAAATTGGGCTTAGAAGTAATTTACAACCCTAGCTCAGGCCGCCATGATTGGCTGTCACTTCTCATCATCCCCTCCACATCTTCAGGGGAGGTTTACACAGCAATTCAGCCTCAGCGTGGAGTTGCTACATTATGGGTGAAGGGTCCCGTTGCGACGCTGGATTGTTTTATGGGGGAAAGCAGAAACCAAGATGCTTCAGTGGGAGGGGGGAGAAATAGGTCTTTCCAAAGAAGATCAAAGGAGGCAAGAGGAGGGGACTGATTTTCGGCAAGAGGAGAACGGGGCTCATCTCACTGCCTCTGTGCTATAATTCAAGGCTTGTTTTCAAGACCCATCACACAATTTCTCCTGTAAAAGGATGGGGGAGGGGGAGTGTGGGGAGGAGGACTTGGTTAAGTTGTAAATGAGTATTTCTTCAAGCGCTCCGAGGAAATATGTTCTTTCCCCGTAGAGCCTATACATTATTTTCATGTAGTTATGGGGCCTCACATTTCCTGGAACTATCAACCAGACCTTAATTCTCCTCACAAGACATCCCTTTAAAATTGTGCAGCTCTCTTAATCAACCTTTGTATCAGCGGCAAATTTGCAGTATGACCTAATTTGAAAGATGTCTTGAAGTGCTGACTCAAAGGGTTGGTGAATAAAAGCCAGTCATTGCCGCTGTGACATTAATGTGATGCAAAACAAAATCGAGTTGCATCAGCTGAACATTAGTTTGCAAAAAAATATTAGTGATTGAAGCCACTTCCTGGTCATCTTTTATTTATACTCGTGAAATTTATACTTCTTGGGGTCTGAAACGGCTTTTAAACAAACTTCTGGAGGAGAAGCACGAAGAGGCTCTTAAATGGTGAAAAATCCCAGTCGGATCTATACATCTAAGCTGCATCATTTGCACTTCATAATCTCCTCTCTTTTATAGAGCAGGAGGCAGACACATTATTTCAGAACTTTTATTAAAATATTTATACAGCAACAGATGAAAATTCTCATCCTAATATGTCTCTTTGCATTTTTCGATTGCGTTCCAAGTCTTTATCTTTTTTTTCCTTCTCTAATTGAAACGCAGACGATACTCCTTCATTCTCTGGATAAGTAACTGTCTCAAAATGACTAGCAGTTACTTTGGGACTCAAAGAAATAAAAAGGAAAGAATGGATTTGGGCCAGAAAGTTTATGGGGGGAAAAAAACATCCCTCACAATGCAAGAAAACTCCATTCCACCATAGTTTTATTTAACGTCTCCAAAAAGAAAAAGTGAGTATAAATTATTGAGGGTTTTTTTGCTTTGATTTTATGGGGACATTGTTTCAATTTTTTTTCTTTTTTTTTTCCCTTTAGCTTCTCTTTTTCATACTTTCTTAAGGAAATTTATTTGAGCTAGAACAACCTGGCCAGAGAGGAACAGAGTGCATTTCTTTACCAGTTTGTCAAATATTGGCAGCTAATTTACACTCTGAAGGGTTACTGAAGAATCAGAGGTCTAGGGATGAATCAACTCAGCAAAACTATTTTTCCCTGCACTTTTTTTTTTATTATTTTACTTTTAAATTGAAATATCAATAATGAAAATTGTCTAATATGTGCTGATAAAATGTCTATGACTTTCCACTGAAGTGTCTGAAAACCAGATACATGTAGACATACAGAACAAGGGAGACAGGCCATTAATTTAAAATTTAGAGGTCCAATAAGTTTTTGATAGCAATGGGTTACTGTGCTAATGATTATTTAACTTGCTTCATGTAGGGTTAAGTGTGTATGGCTATGTAAAGTGCAGTGCCTTATTGAAGAGAGACAAATTTGCCTCTGAAATGTTATATTCAAAGCAGGGGGAGGAAAGCAGCCAGATTTTAAAAAACAGTCACTCTATGATGGGAAATTTCAAGCAATTGTGAAGCAGAAGCCACCCCAGTCACAGAAGTAAATTTTGCTACTGCAGAGAAAAAAAACCCAAGCAACCATACACAAAACCAAAATTTTTCTGGGTTTCCTCTCTGCTTCTTCTTAGAAGCTATTCTAGTATGGCTGTATTTACTGATGGGTGCAAGCACAGAACAGGGAGCATGGCTGGATGTCTTACCTTGCTGGTTATTCTCCTAATTATTCTCATCCTTTTCTCTTTGTTTGCCTTAATATTCTATTTTTTAAATTTTTTTTCCTTTTACTTATTCTCAAGATGTGTATTACCACAATAAGATACCATGGGATCTGGGATTTGCTTCTGTCTTTTTGAGCTTGAAGGGACTTCTTATTATAGACATATAATTCGATACTGTACATGTTATTCAAGAAAACACTGATCATTCTTTTTCAAGTAAAAGGTAATACCACTTCTAAGTTAAAAAAAAAAAAGCTAAAAGTAGCAATAAATGTTTGATAGCCTGTAAATGATTTACAGACTTTTTTTTACTCCAGCTCTCCTCAAGTACAGTATGTTTGTGTTTTTTATGTTGTTTATTTTGTCTTTCTAAAGGCATTGCACTTGCTAACCTCCCAATTTTGGGTTGTTTATTCTTTATGTGGCTGACTCCTTAACAGTGCTGCCATTTGTGAGTATTTTGTGTCCTTCAGCCCTCCTAAGAAGTTGTAGGCAGGAATGCTCTAAACCCTCTCATCGTTTCCTATGAGGAGAGGATGGCAAAGTAACAGCTAATGATCAGGGAGTTAGCTGGAATTCAGAGACAAATACTAAACATAATATATATCTATCTACCTATATATATATAAAAGAGATTTTTTTTTTCCCTAAAAAAAAAAAAGGAAAAAAAATGCAATGAAAATTTATGACCTTAACATTCCTTCAGGGTCAAGCAATTTATCAAATTCTCTCACTTTCTGGTTTCAATTACACAGCTATTGTGGAAGGAACTTATTTTAGCAGGTTCATTTGCCTCAGTAGGGAATACAGGACTTTGGCCTAATGCTTCACCTTTAGTGCAGGCCATTTGAGCCTTAGAACAAATACCAATCATCACTCTTAGGGAAAAAAAAAAAAGAAGAAAAAAAAAAAAGTAAAAAAATCTGCATCGGTATGGCCTATTGGAATGGGGTTTCTGTCAAGGTAAACGGTTGTCGGCAATGACTGTGGTAGAGTGGCGATAAATCCCATTTTATTGCTGAAAAATTCCAGCTTCTCTCCATGCCTGACAGCTCCCCACATTCTCGTACCCATTTGGGCAATTTCTGTACTATGTCCATCTGGTTCTTATTACCTCTCAACCTGCCAGTGTCTGATCCAGAAAAAGTGCAGGTCAAAAACAGGGGAAAGAAACCAAGGTGATGGACAAAACAGAAAGAGAGTGATTGAGAGACCGAGTCATGCTTCCTGCTCCTCCCTCCCCAGCCAAGAAAATATGGGTTTGAATGGAATAAACAAATTTAAGGGAGGATATTAGCTTAATTATGAAGTTTCTGTCAATGTCCTTAAAATACAAAATTAAATAAGTATTAACCGATATGCTCCGAGCTTTGGTATTGCCACCAAATATTTGCCCAGGACATTGATAGCATCTGCTTAAGTAAAACCTTTCTGGAGAACTGGGGAAAGTCAAGATTTCAAACCCTTAAATCTAGGAGTACTGGTGCATTTCATCTGCAGCCTTTTTCTCTCTGCCCTTGGCATTAAAAAGAGGACGAGACTTATCTCCAAATTTTCATTTGGGGGTTGCAAATTGTTTTAGGAGGGCATCAAAAGTATAATTAAATTTAAATTTGAAAAAAAAAAAAAACCAACTAAAAAACCAACCCAAAGTAAAAGTCAGGCTAGCTTCTTGAAAGAAAAATCAAAAGAAAGTCTTTCTTTCCATGTGAATTTAGTGCATACTGCTGAAATCAGGGTTAAGTTAGAAAGTTCTCAAAACCCACTACAATAAGTAGAGGGAAATTTGATAATTTATAAAAATTTAAAAATCAAACAAATTAGCCCACCACAACTGAACTGTCAATATGTCAAAACAAAAAAAACCACAAACATGGGAGCACTTGCTCTTTTCCCAGCTAAAACTATTTGTGTGGCATCAAGGACCCCTTTCCTATCAGGAGACATGCCCTGCTCCACTTTCAATCTCTCCCTTCAAGGGAGCCCAACGAATTTAATTGCAATTTCTGTATTTATTCTACCTGAAACACCTCGTTTCCCACCCAAAATCCTGGTCACTGTACCTTTTTAATCCGTAGATCATCACTACTCAGGTCCTGTGGTCTCATGTTAGCTTACACAGCCTCTTCTTGCATTCCCTGAAGATGCAAGGGAAGTCAAACCCAACTTTTTTTGGAGCTAAAAAATCCTAAAAATCTGACTAAATTCTAAGCATCAGAAATTTCAGAGTGTGCCCTACCATCTGCTCTGTGATCCTTGGGGAGGATGGCTCTTGAGCATCCCACACTGGCTGTCTCCTATATGGTAGGGTTTGCTGGCAGGTGTAATGGCCTGATCTGGCACCAAAAGGCTGGAAATTGTGGGAGATATTAGGAATTATGACCCAATGTCATGTACAAACTTACTGGCTCCCAGAAGCTCAAGATGGGGCTCTATCTGTGAAACAAGACTCAGGGGTACAGTTTGCAGAGGAGCAGGAGGAAGATGTTGCCACTGAACAAGGAGACAGAACAGAGTAGGAAGGAAAAGGTGGGGGGAGTTCAAGATCTTGCTCCAGAATGGGTGACCTAAAAACACCATGTGCAAAATGTGACATCCAGCTCACCACCTGTCCTTTCAACTTTTCCCTCTGCTGCTGGTGCATCCATTCAAAATAAGAATTTGGAGGAGATGGCTTTAATGGGAAAAGTCTTCCTCTCTGTTACCTTTTGGTGTCAGTAATGGCACTGAGAAATCTGACCATCTATGCTTAGGATTTGCTTGCATTTGTCATGGATTATAGAATTAGATTTTTTTAAAACGCGTTATTTTCTGCGTGTCTTACTCTTTGTTCAGTTGTGGGGGGCATGCTCTGCAGATTTAGATGCCAAGATATAAGAGTGTGGTTTGAGACATCTACAAAAGCTTTGGCTTGAGGAACCACTCAGCCACACTGCTTGACTTGCCTGTGCAGCCATTGAATACAAAAGAGGCTGACGTGAGGGAAAGCCCCAACTTCGACAATAAAAATATGTCAGCATGAAAATGGTTAATGGTGAGTATTATAGCTTCAAAAGACCCCATTGGCTACCCCTAAAGGATGCCCTGCAATTGTTAAACTCATCAGATGCAACTACCCTTCCTCAGCTAGCCCTTACATTTGTCTGGCTAACAGTAAAAAAATACTATAATAAATCGGTAACATATGTTGCCAGACAAGAATAAGTGATATAAATAAAGAGTCAAGAGACATAGCCCCTCAAGAACAATGTGTAAAGATTTAAACTTCCAATGTATTAGTTAAGCTAGGAACATTTTAGGAGGAACTTGAAAGTGGTGTACTGTTTGTTTATATCATTCCTTCTCTCTCCTTTTTCCCCCCCCCACCTCTTTTTTCTTCTCTTCAGATTGCATTTTAAATCAAAATGTTCTCCATGACTGACTGCTTTGCAGCACTAGGGTAAGTCCCATTTTTCCACAGCTTAAACAAAAAATATGCCTAAGAAATCTATGCCAGAAAGGCATTTTGCTGGGTTTTGGTTTAGGAAATAAGCACAATGTTGTTGGGAAGACAACCTCTTATTTTTTTTTTTTTTCTTCTTCTCCTCTTCTTTTTATTTTTTTTAAACCAGTTATAGAAAATTGTGCATGTGCAAACATAGCTACTATCAAGAAAGCCAATTCACTCTAAAGGTGACAACTCTCCAAACTAGTCATACATTAACAGCTGCAGCATTAAAAAAGAAAATATAAAACCAAATATGTTTTGAAACTTAGCTGGATGTTTTATTTATCTTTTACTTTTATTGAGACATCCTTTGAAAAATGGCATAAAATAAATAGTTTTACAAAGCAACAACATAATCAATCTCTAAATGAGAAGATAAATCAAGGATTTCATTAACTGCTGGTAGCCAGTTTAAATTGTAGTCTTGTCCATAATGTCTATCTATCTATGTATGTCCAAGTTATATTAAAAACCTTTAAATGGCTTTGTAATATCAGCTACATCTAGCTATTATAATAATTAATGATACTGTTTTATAAATCAATATATGTATTCTTGATAAATTCATATCCAGTTAATGGTGTAATTTAAATAAAAAATTAATGTAATAAAGGACATACTGGAATAAGCAGGAAATCTTTAAAGGTTAAGAGGCAAATTTGTCTAAATTCTTTCCTTTGTACCTATTTTTTGAGAAAGCCTCCATTGAAATGCAGCTGATAGCAGGCTGGCTCTCCAGATTTCGCTCTCGCCATTAGTTTTGTTTTAACAGCACCCGGTGAGTTTTTGCAGCCAAAGGAAAAGGGAAAGCCCCTTCAGCAGCAGGAATACTTTCCTCCCTGGTTTCTCATCCTGCTGCAAAACTGCAAACAAAAACAAAGACAAAAGCTAAAAGAAAGAAAGTAAAAAAAAAAAGAAACCAACAAAACACCATTCCGGCATTTGGCCAGAAGCAGAAATTATAAAAATGCTTATTTTTTACCACTTCCCATTGATTCCACATTTGTATTAATACAAAAATATTTTGCTTGTTCTATACGGTGTCATTAAAAAAGGTAAAATATGAACATTTTGTTCCAGGCATGAAGTGCATTCAGAGAGCCTGGAAACCCTGCAGACTGTTCAGTGTAATAAAAAGCTGTTCTTTATCTCTTGTTTTAAATACAGTTAATCCTGTTTATTCAGCAAACACATTTAAGAGCAACTTTGAGGGGAAAAAAAAAACCAAAACAGAAAAAGCTAGAAATTGTCTTTTTCTATCTGCAGTGGTGAGAAACCGTGGCTCTGTTCCTTTGCTTTTATTTATAGTCAGTAACCACAAAATGTATCTCTAACAATAACAGAGATTTTAATAGGCAATATTAATTGTTCTTCCCTTAACTTTTGATCTGAAATGTTTCAAACAAAAGCCCGTCGCCTGTTTATACGCTGAATTTGTTTGAAGAATATCTTTCTGAAATGATGCAAAACACGACACTTCGTCATTCGGACTGACATGGGACAGAAATGTCATTTTAATCCATTGAGTGTTCTTTTTTTTGGGGGGGGGTTTGTTTGGGGGGGTGGCAGGTTTTTTTCTCAACATTGCTCTGCCTTATTTAGAGCAGCAGTGATCTGCGCAGTTTCTTTTGACACTGATGGGTATTTCAAACCCCTTACGCTGAGGGGAGGGAGAAAAAGGAATTTGCTGCCAGTCACAGCGGCGATGCAGCTCCATGAGCCATCGCTTATTTGCTAAAAGTTAACATTTCAAATGAGCCTGAAATGTAAAGGTGGGCTTTTTGATGCTGGGACTGTGTTTAGGAATGGAGAGAGAAAATAGAGGGAAGATGGTTGTGCTTGTATGTTAAAGATTATCAGGGTATTGGTAATGCAGACATTTAAAATGTATTTTGTTTTTTGAAGCAGCGAGGAGCAGGAGATTCACAACCAAATCTGGGATTCTTAATTTAAGCTTTATAGGAAAAACATCAAACAGCAGCTTACAGTAACACGCTGAAATACATTACACATTTTAAATATCTTCAGTAGGAAATGCACGTTATATTTTTTACCTTCCCCTACTGGGATCACTAACATGCCTCTCCCCAGACAAAGCAAGGACAAGTTCCATCTTTAAAAATTATCTGCCTTACAGATCACATTCTCAGGCATGTTCCCCGCTTTTTATTACCACGGATAACCTCTTAATGCTATCACAATTTTATACTTGTTAAGTGGACATCTTCCCTATATTTAACTGCAAACAAAGCGACTTCATTTTGGGGGGTGGGAGGAAGGAGAAATGCTTTGGGATGATTAAAAACATAAGTTTTTATCTTCTGTCACACCAGCCTATCAATTATTCAAAACCCTACTAAATTTAGATGTCTGTTCCTAAAACGTTGTTTGCACTCGTTCCCTGGGAAGATGGAGGCAGCTGATAATTTGGCTAAATTATGCGTTTGAGCCCAATAGTTACAAATGAAAAGAGTTGAATTCGGCAGATTTATCTGCCGCCGATGAAAATTCTTGGTAGCAGCAATCCAGACCTCCTCCTTCAGGGAGCAAATGGAGGGGTGAGGTGGTGCCCACAGGTATTTATGTGGACCAAACCTCACTGTTAACAGCAAATATCGCCATGCACCGGTGGCTCGGTGGGAGGCTTTACTGATCAATTAGAGACTGGCTACTGGGGGAGAAGGGCCTAAAGCAGCCCCTGAGGTGCTTTGTGCCCCAGGTAGTCATTACCTGAGTGTAAAGACCAATAAAAGGGAAATTATTGCTATTACAGGATGAGATGTGAAGGATGCGGGGTGGACGACTGTGGATCAGGCAGGGTGTGACGCGCTCAATCCCAAACCTGCGCTTTGATCCTCCCCGCTGCAGCCCGGCTGCTGTGCTGGTGTAAAATATCTCCCTTTCCCAGCCGTGTCGGGGTGTGATTGGCAGCAAGTCCTCCACCGAGCGTGGGCGTCCTCCGGTGTGCACCAGTCACAGGACGTGAAGGGGGAGTTTTTGTAATTTATTTTATTTTATTTATTTTTTTTTTTTATAAATAGATAGGCTCTGACAAATAACACCGCCTCTTCATGAAGCTCCTTCGCAGCAGCAAACAGACCTCTGCTGGGTTTATCAGTGGCAGAACCTCCTTTCCTAAAGGAAATAATATTTTTGGTGAAGACAATTGGGCTGATACTGCAATAGCTTAGGGGGGCAAAAAGCTGCAGATGCTGGAGCAGGAGCAGAGCTGGTTCCAGCAGCCCTGGGCATGGGGCAACACTGATTGCAGCACCGGGCGTGTTTCACAGAGCCAGGCATGAGAGCAAGAGGAGAGCTGAAAGAAATGCTGCTGACTGTGAAAAATAACAGAATAAATAATCAAATAAAATCAAATCCATGCGACAGAAACACCACCCTTCCTCTTGCAATGACAGTTGGTAATTGCCAAAACACAGACAGCCTTAGGCTAAAAAAAAAAACAACCAAAAAAAACCAGAACAACCCCCCCCAAAAAATCCATAAAGAATTTAATTTATATTTAGAAACCAAAATGTTTCAGGCAAACAGCACACAAATTGCAGCAGCCCTGGTGTCATTCCCCACTACCCTGTGCCGACTCTTTAAGTTACACTGCTAAGGAAGGTATCCCCATTTTTACAGCTCTGGCATAAAGGCAGGCGAGCGGCCATGGGGAGGGGAGAGAACCCAACCCCCCAAAAAAACCCAAAACAAAGGACGTGTGAGGGCTTTCATTTATTTTGATAATCCTCCTCCTGCTCCACAGCGTTTTGCTGTCTTTGTCAAAGTGAATGACAACAATTTGGCCAACTCTCTCTGAGCTGCACTCAACAGTGACAGGCAAATTATCAGAGGCCCTGCACTCCTTATTATCAGAGGAGAAGTCATCAGGAGGACGTGCGGAGGATCCCTCTCCCCTGTCACTATTTGTCAGTGGGACAAGGGCCACTGCTATGGGTAGCTGACAGGTAATTTCAACAATAACAATTACTCCTATTACTGGTGTCATAAACAATTCGCCCAAGGCATGACAATAGCAAAGCTTTATAATTCAATGCCATATAAATAAATGCCAGCAGGTAACAAGTAATTTAGCTCCAATCAGGCCTTGGCCCTGGCATTAATATTGTTATTGCAAGAAAATGGAAAATTGAAAAAATTCAATATGTTAATGAATTAAGAGGGGTTCAAAGGCTAAGGGAGGGGAGGCATGATCCAGAATGGGGGGGGAAGGAAGAAAACAAAAACAAAAGATACAAAATCATGCCTTCAGAACCAGCACAAATATGTGTTCATACAACCTTATAAGTAGTTTTTGATATAAAACATGGTCTTGCTATGCTGCTTTTCAGGTTAGGGCAAAAGGCATGCAGGAGCCTGAACCCCACCCCTTGCCTCCATCTGCCACACTGAGAACGACGTGCATGAAAAAATAAACTGAATTTAATGGTTTTATTAAAAACAGAATCATACTCGAAGTCTCACGCAAGACATAGATTTAACAAAGATTAAAGGTTTATTTACAACTCCATTGCTTTATTGTCCACTTCTTGCATGCTTTAATCTTTTTTAAACAAGCTCTGTTAAATCATTGATTCTCTATTTATCAAGAAGAAGGATTTTATTGCACTTTTTCTCTCCCCAAATGCCCTTCATAGGCCACAACACCCTAACTCTTTTACGAAAATGATGATCAGCATCAAACAAGCTAAAGACCAATATCTCCAAGTCCAACTTCTTGATCAACCCAATTTGCAATTTTACTATTTGTCCAGCAAGACAATGTGGCATCAGGCTGACAGCAGTAAAAGAATTTGAAAATCTCTAATTAGGAGAGCTGCGGAGCAATTAACGCATGTCAAATTTCACTTCATCAAGTGCCACTCTAATTTTCCCACTAAAAATTAATGGACTTTTTTTTGGTGTGTCTGTGTCTCTGTGTGTGTGTGTGTGTGTGTCCCCTCAAGGCAATGTTGATTCAAATCTGCTCAAGATGCAGCGTTGCACAGCTAAGCATCTTCTTGATTACAACCCGACACACTTCTAACTGCTTTCATTCTCACTGCCACAGATACTTTGTCAACAGTCAAATTACGCCATGCTGATAACAATGCATAATGGTCTTCCTCAAAGGAGGCTCCTGTCATGGAGCAGCCTTTCATAAAAACCCACCGGTTTCTTCTCTGGGAAATAGATCTGGATGAAAGGAATTAAGCTTTTGTGGTTTCTGCCATGGTTGCAATGAAATTTATTTTTCTTTTCTCATTTCTTCTTCTTCCCCTTGTGCTATAATTTATTTATTTTTGTACTCACCTGAAATTACGGCAAGGGAACTGTTTAAAGAGTGATACAGAACGGAAAATATTTATAAGTCACTGTTTATACAGGCTTTGCTTTAAACACTTTGCTCCAAGACATTTTCAAGAGCAACATCCTCCTTCCAGTACCACTCATTTCTTTTATTTTATTTTTTTTATTTTGCCTTCTCTTTCTAAAGGTGCAGGGCAGCATCCCGCACTCTTTGCATAAGCACAAGCCCCGCTGACGTCAATGGGAGTTTTTCCGGGGCGAGGGCTGAGCGCCTTGGCCCGCTGCTATAAACACGTTGGGACTTTCTCTTTTAATGGATGGTATTTAGATTCTGAGTGGGGCTTGTTTAACAGGCATGGCTTCCAGAGTCCTCAAACATCGTGGGGCACACAGGACAAATTGTCTTTTTGTCAGAGCAGCATGAGGGCAGGAGAGAAGCACTGAGCGATCACAGGCAGTTTTTACCTTCCACTCACCGCTCCCTGATCCCCACCTCCCTTTTTCTGGGAGATCAATAACAGCAAAAGTCAGAGGGTGTCATGGGGCAGGATTTCCAACAAGTAGAAGTGGAATTAATAACATCATTCAGAGATATTAATATTTTTTTTGCCTGTAAATTTCAGAGCTGGAATGTAGCTGTTTCTCCCTTGGAGAGAAGAAGAGTTAGCACCCACAGCCCTGTCTATCATTGGGCAGGGTACATAATCCTTGGGGTGTGCACACTACAAAACAAAGCCAAAACCACACATTGCCTTTCATCTGAGCCATCTTCCCATGAAAATTTTATTTCTTGCCCCAGATAAATGACTGATGCTGCAGTGCCTCCCAATAATTTTCTATATGCTCCCCAACTATATTCACCCATGCCCCTGCAGGTATTAGCATTTTGCAATTAACTTTGCCCAGCACACTAAGAAATGTGAAATGCAGGGTATTTGGTTCCTAAATTCTGGATGTTCCCCTCTTTGTGTCCTCCACCCAGGATGGAGAAGTGAGTCTTCTCCTAATGACACAGCCCAGTGCACTCAGAGTCCTCGAGCATCCCCAGACCAGCGGCATGGCAGCTGCTGGGGCTGCAGGTTAATACATGTGCAAGTGCACCTTCTTTTTTGCCATGTCCTTCCCTAAACTTAGAAAGCTCTGATGCTGCTTTTGAACAAAGCAGAGATTATATACTTTGCCTCAACAACCTCTCCTTTTTTTATTAGGGGATGCCCTCCCCCCACTCCTCAAAAAATGCTGCCATAAAAACAATAGGCGAGGCCGTAATTTAAAGAGGGAAAAATGTGATTATATAACACATCCTGCAGTAATCAATTTTACCTCCAATATCTGCTTTTGTTTTCAAAATGCTAAATAAACAATACATAATGCATCCCTCATCAGCCAAAACCATGAGGGCTCTGTGCTCAAATAACAGGAAACATATTCAATTTTCCTAACAGAAGACAGTTCATTAAGCTGTGCCACATCAAATAAAACTTTAATTTCTCCAGCATCAGAGTCGCAATGAAAGCAATTGAGGAAGATGAGCCATATGGTACTTCTATCAGCAAACACATATTGCTCATTCCCCCAAAGTTTTCTAATTCTGCTCCCCAGACCTGTGTAATATAGATAATGTGCTCTGAGCGCAGCAACCATGAGCTATCTGGTGTACACTTCTAATACTGTATTTAATGGGAAATAATGAATCATAAAAGCCTGCAGAAGACGGCTTTTGCTAACCTAAATCTCAGCTGTAATTTCATTGTTCTGTGCCTAAGATGCTGTTTGCCCTTTTCAAACAGCAGCAGTTGAACATAATTATGCTGCTACAAACCTGGGCTGCAAAAAAGAAAGCCTTCCTAATAGAACCAAGTTTTTATTAACTCTTGAAATCCTGAGCTTGGGGCAACTGCAGGCAGAGAGCTGCTTGTCAAGTTTTAGGGTTCATTAAAGCACACGTACACATATATCTTGATTTTCAGTGCGCAGCCCTACAAATTAAATTGATGATTGCCACATCGGGCCAAAAATGCAACAGGAGAAGGCTGTGAAAAATTAGGAAATCTTCTTGACATCGGGAAATCCGACACTTGTCTGCTCTAACATCTGTAAGTGCCAAAGAAAGGGGGATTTTTTTTCCTTAAAGGTAAGTCTATTTTTCTTCTTCTTGCCAGATATAAAAATTGTGGTTAGTGCCTGGAGTAAGGGGCCCTCTAAACTTTATAGTGTTTACCCTCCATTTATAAATCCATAATGATCTAATTAATGATATCATAAGGTTAAAAGTTAAACAGCACTGTATTTTCTCTGCCTTTTAGAAAGGCAGGTTTACCTATCTCCGAGAGAAGATCGGTCGGGGCTGTTTTCTGAAGAAGCCTGTAGGTAAAGAGGCATCCATACATTCACACAGGAGGATTCATAAAGGCAAGGACGAGGAGATAAAGGTATTATTTTGACATGATGACCCCTGCAAAATGTCTTTGACTCATCCCAAGTAAGCCTCTTTCTTTCCTTCCTCCACCCTCTCTCCCTCCACCCCGCTCAAAATACGGGGCTAATTTAAAACATTTTCTAGATATGCTACTTATACATATTGAAAACATATTTTAGTGACTGTGTTTGTTTTGGCAATATATAAACCAAAAAAAAAAAAAAAAAACAACAAGAAAACCCAATTAAATTAAAAAGAGAGACTTTTAAAAGTTAGAGATTGCCTTTTAAAAGCTTATTAAAATCAGCATGTTAGATGTCTGTCTTTGAATTAGCTCTGAGGCTTGATTGCTTTCATTAAAGCTGCCTGTTTGGGTGCTGCTTGGTGAATGTTCAAGTCTGGATTTTTTCCCCTCTTCTTCCCCCCCGGCCCCGAGCTGCTTCGTACTACTTGTCAACTTGGATTTTTCCCTCCAAATTTGAAAGCAAAACTTGGATTTTTTTTATTTTTTTATTTTTTTTGAGAGGCAACAGCCACCCCCACCCTGCCTTCCCCCTTGCAAAATATCACAACCAAAATCACCAGCAACCCGAGTCAGAGAGAGACCAACAGGTAATATATATACTAATATATATATATATATATTAAAAGATAGCTTAAAAAAAAAGACACACCCCAAAATACCCACCATGACCAAACCGACACCCCCAAAAAACCCACCCCAAGCCACAAAAAAACTCCAAACTATCACATTGCTCATAGCCCATGAATGCCTTAAAAACAAATGTTTAAACAGGTTTTCTTTTTTTTTTTGAAGCGGCAGAAAACCTCTGCATGCTCCAATGGGTTACAATAACAATGCTCTATTGCAATGTAAAACAAGCTGGAGGAGAAAAAGGTGCTTTTTGTTACCATTTTATCAAAGCTGTTCATCTTCTAGCTGCAGGCAGCATTTTGCTGGAATTGCAGATATTTCTCTGTCCGGGCTCCTTTGTTTGTGCATCTCATTTGCATATATTTATCTCCAGCTGAGGGTGCTTTCAGCTCATTAAGGCCTCCCCTCACATTATTTCATAAGCCAGCTGCTAGGAGGGATTTCACCTGTGGTGACTGAGAAAAGAGGGGTGAAAAAACCAAATTCTTCATTAAAAAAAAAAAGAAAAAAAAAGAAAAAAGAAAACAAAAAAAACCAACAACCAAAGAAATCTTCTGACTCTCTTCCCCTATAAATGGGCACCATTTGTGTTAAACAGCCTCTTGTCATGATAGATGCCTCCTGGGGTCAGGGGGGAAAGTTGATTTGAAGGTCAGCAGTAAAACAACAGACAAACCAGACGCCAAACTGGTTCTTTAGCTGTCGGTGGGAGCAGTGGTACAACCAGGTCTTGAACCTTTTTCAACCTCTAATAAAACAGGGGAAGAATCTGAAGTGGAGCAACCAGGCCCCAGAGGAAAAAAAAAAAAAAAACAACCCACAAATAATATCAATATCGAGCAGCAACGGGAAGCAAGGGGGCAGCTCTCAGCGTTACGGGCACTCTGCTATTGTTTCAAGAGCTGGGGAATTAATTCCACTTATTTATTTAAGGCGTGTCAACTCACTGCCTAAACCTGTTTCGGTGTCAAGATGAATAAAACTTTTATGGCTCATAAAATAGAGCCATTCATCTCCATGGTGTTTGTGGTGCCTGGGTTGTTGGGGTTTTTTTTTTTCCCCCCTTTCCTCCTGGTAGGCTGAGCTGGGCCAAAATCTCTGTGTCCCATTGATACCAACTCACTCACAGGAAAAAAAAGCAAATTTGGATGGGGTATCTCAAGCTAAACTTCTGGGTTTGATTAGAAATTGTAAATGTTAATTCATCATAGTCGTGTGCAAACCCCCCCATCTCCTCTATTTCCCCAGCCTAAAACCTACAATGAATTTACATCATCTGTATGGAGCTTTGGACCAACAGGTAATAAAATACAATAAAGCTTGCTTTTTATCAGGACACACACACAAAAAAATCCCATTAATTATGGTTCATGACTACTCTAAACCAAATGTTCAAATAGTAGTTGGAAATGATGCATAAAATCTCAGCATGTTCTGATAGGTTATAGAGTCAGTGGTTTATTGCAATGTAAAACAAGCCACAGGAAGAGAGGGTGGTTTTGTTTACCATTTTCATCAAAGCTGTTCATCATGTTGATATACTTATGCTATATTGTGACCCTTACATACGTTGCATTTCATATATTTATTTTCCAGGTTGTTGCCACTTTTGCTGCCTTTGCCTCTGAGAAGTTGAGTAAATGCTCTGGCCCCTTTCAAATATTTTCTCATCTGCGCTGAATTTCTACCGACAAATCAACTGATAGATACGGACCTAAGAAAAAATTATTATCATTGAGTAAGCTTTCTTTTTTTTTTTACTTAATCTGAGGCAATTAGTTCCTGAATAAACACAGGCTAAGTAATCTACCTCCTCAAAAGGTAATCAGACTTGAAAAGCGCTGTTTGGCTCTACCCAAGAAAAGCGCAACTTGATTAAATTGCTTTGGAGATTTGCTTTCATTTCTTCCCTTTTGCCCTAGAAAACATTTTATAACATCCCAATAACTTTCATTTTCTCCCCATGCCAAACTTGGGGCCTCTGTTGGTTGTTGCTGTCCTTTTCCCCCACCTTCCCTAAATCTTTAACCCCGCTTCTCATTTTTCTTTGCCTCTAATCTAATCACTAATTCCTTGGTTTGGCCAAATAGTTAAAAATGTTAAGTGCTGCTCACAATTCCTGCTGCCTCCCCCACGTATCTGTCTCTGTTTATGGAACAGGCCCTGGTTTCCTCCTGCTCTTGTTCAGCTGTAGGTCTGCAGGTCAGGAGACTGTAAATACACACAGTGCTGCCCCAACCCATAAATCTGAGCAAAGGGCAGCCTTATATATTCAGATAAGGGATGTAAGGGGAAGGCGGGGTGGGGGGGAGGGGGAAGGAATAAAAAAAAACCATAAGTGCAAGAAGAGAACCAGGAGAATCCGTGGTGAAGGAGGTTCTCTGCCCGAACCCAAGCTGCATGCTCTGCTACCTTGCAGGATGTTCCAGCCAGAGATGAATCCAAAATATTCACCCTTCTTCCCACCCTGCCTTGTTTATATATAAATCATGACAAAAAGCATTTTATTACCTTTGGGGCAAAGAAATTAAACATGAGATTTCAATGGCTTTCTCTCCTCCAGATCTTTGTTGGTCTATTTCCTGCCCTGCCCCCCCACTTTATTTCCTGCACCTCTGAAGCTTTCAAGGGAACAGTCCCCCTGTTATTGCTTCTCAGTTCCAAGGTCTTAGAATAAATAACATTGTTATTACTCACTTCACCAATTTCCAAGAAGAAATATTGCTGCAGCAAATGCAAGCAGCACTAATATTTGCAAAGTGATAAATGGATTGTTACATACCTTCCCGTCTGTGTGGCCTCCAGCCATCCTCCGGCCGGCTACATCCCTCCTCGGGGTGGGAGGGAGGCTGCCTTTGAACTTAGCAGGGTCCAGGCACTTAGTGCCTTGCACCAGAGCCTGCCCCCAGCCCCCTCCCTCCCTCTCTGATGGAGAGATAATTCTTAATGGACCATGCCAGAGATGGTACCGGGACTGGGGGAGAGCAGGAGCCACGTACCAGGACCAGGTGAAGATGCTTTTGGTGCACAATCAGCGAGTGGTGGGTTTTGTTAGTGTTGGGTGCTGCAGGGAGAGGTGTGAGAGACTTGGGATGTGCCCAGGAGATGACTGCTGCTCCACTGCCCTCCCCAGCTCCTGCACACAGCTGCCCTGGTGTGGGTACCACATCCCTGGCGCCGCAACGAGAGCCACCTGCTCTTCTCCAGCTCCCACTGATGTGAAAAGTGGACACAAAAAGGCCTGCAGAGAAGAAAAATTATTTTTCAAGTTCTCCCCACTCTGCCCCCAAAATGTCTTCAGTGCCTGAATGGGAACTGCAATGGATACCTGAGATACCAGGGTTACAGATGTTCTGTGGGGTGAAAACTGGAAAGACATATTTCCAAACACCACCATCCTCACTGCTCATTAAATTTCATTAATTCATATAAAATTTTCAGCATACTTTCTTAACCAAAGCTGAGGTTAGGGAGGTGCTAAGGCCAGGAGGAATCTCCTGACCTCCCCATCCCAAACCTGGTTACTTACCATGTAACTTCTGAGCTTAAAAAGAGATGGCAGTTGGAAAATTCACATGAAATAATTAAAAAGCAATATAATGTTGGATTTCCTTTTTAAAGCAGCAATTTATATCTAGCTTTGAGACATGATTTGGGCTCCTTGATGTTATTAAAAAAAAAAAAAATTCTCCAAATCAAATTATTCCTGGGCTGCAAGTCATGCTGGAAAAAAAAAACTCCACCCTGAATTTGCGGTAATTAGAAACAAACCAGTGCATTTTCCTTCAGACCAACAGAGAGTAAGTTGCTGACATTTCTTAGACTAAGCCTGTTGCATTTCCATGCTATGGCTCTCAGGGTAGGGGCTGGGAGGGTTTGGTTGGATGTCTTGAATTCATTGGTGTGATAGACACCCCCCATTAGGTTGTTCAGGCACAAAAGGTGATGTAAAAGCTTCTTCTTCATGGGCAGAGCAAAATGAAACTGCACCAGGAGCACCATCCCCAGTCTGCTGCTGCTGGTGTGGCATTGCCTCTGTGGCTGGGGCACCACCAGGAGAAGGGGTGAGAGCACCCTTCCTCATGTGCCCTCCCTGGCCTTTTCTTCCTGCACTCCCCCTTCCCTTCTGAAGAGGTTGTCGGGAGTCTGAGGAGATCCTTGCGGGTGTGTGCAGGTCTGGTGTGGAGGTTAAACACAGCAGGATGTGGTGCCAGCTCCAGGTGTGGGGAGGTGAGGAGTGAGTGCAAAGGTTTCAGCCACCTGGGCTGGAGGTGTTGGCATGGCCTGGCAGTGCTAGCGTGTGAATTCTGTGCCCAAGGGGATGGGGAAGGTGGGAGGTTGAAAGACTTGAGCTATTTATTAGGTTGCTTTTTCCTAAGGGGTGCCTTGATCCATAGAAGAACGAGCAGAATTCAAGGACTGCAGGAAGAAAGTTATTCAGAATCTGTGAACAGAGGTATGAAAGGGTCAATCAGAAGAGAGGACAAAAATATATCTGACATGTTTTCTTCCTGCCCAAGGTAGATACCATCTCCATTTTTGTTTTTAATGTAAGATAAGAAATACTGAAAAGAATGTCACAAGTTACAGGTAAGTATAGAAATTCCCTTGAGATAGGCTCTTATGCAAAGTATGTACAGTTCACTAGTAACAAAAATCAGATAGCCTGTATTCGTTTTTAATAAAAGAATTAATAGAATCATGAAATTATAGAATCATTAAGGTTGGAAAAGACCTTCAAGATCCTCTAGTCCAACCTTTACACAAACCATCCACAATACTCCCTCATAAACATATATTTGTGTATGTTTGTGCAGCTGTAAATAGGCATGTGATTGTGTACATACATGTGGGCATGCATATATATCTAAAATAAAAGCCCAATGTGCATCAAATGAAAAACAAAATGAGCTGCAAAACTATTTAAGGAAAAAAGTGATGAAAGTGGGCGAGAGCTGGGGCAGCAGTATGGTGAGGAGCTATCCCACTGCTTGGAAACCTCCAGAAACCTTCTTAAACATTTATCAGCAACTTTTCTAACTTTAGGAGAAGGGCTGGGAGCGCCCCAAAACCATGATTCTTCAGGATATTCCTGTCAGGCAGGAAACCTTGTGAGAGCAGCATTGCTTGCTCTCTGTTCTGCTTCCAGCTCCAGAAAGCACACAGATAAGGAGAAAAATCAAAATAATTGAATATATACAAGACATCCACATTTGTATAAACAACAACCTTTGAAATGGGAAAAATGAATCAGGTCTTAATTTTTTACGATTTCTTTTTCTCAAACTAAAAAAAAGAAGAAGAAAAAGTCAGGCAGTTCTTATTTTATCCAGACCAGTTCATAAATCCCAAGTCATAAATCCACATGATATCCCGGGCTGCTGGATTTTGCATTTGGAGCTCTGAAAGACTGATAGCTGAAAGATTTATAAAATCCCAGGTAGCCAGAGTGCTCCCTATTGGCTCCACATCTGAGAGGTCCCTGCATCCTGCTTAGCCCAGAAAGCTGGATGTATGGGATATATTGTGCTCAAGAAGCAGCACACCCCCACCCTGCTATTTTCAGATGTGACGAAGGCTAAAAATCTGATCATGTGAGGTGGATGGGCCCTGTTTAGGGACTTTTCTGCACAGACATGGGGACAGCCACAAACTGGGGCTGCCCAAAGACTGCTGCCACCTTCTGCAAAATTACACCATGGTTTATGTCGTAGATGTATGATTTACCTTGTGTGGTAGACCTGACCATAAACAGCAGAATTGTTTCAGCTGCTTTGAATGTACGCTTAATTTTGCTTCTTGTAATATCACTGAACAGGAGTGACTGTTCAGTAAGAGCAGGGGATCATCAGAAGGCCAGAAGATGATGATACTTAGAGGATAACATGACCAGCCCCTTCACAAAAAAATGGTACCCGCCATGCCTCAGATTAAATACAGGTTGCAAACAATTCAAAGCAAAATGTCAAAGCAGCAAGCTCACATTTCCCAAAGAGCTCTGAAGGATGGTGATGAGAGGTTTATCTCATCAGTTCAGAGGATGTTATGCATGTGACCATGTGTATTGGGGTGAAGATTCCCCAAAACAGACCCTCTGAAGACTGATTTGTGCTATTTGTCTGTATACACAGGATGCTGAAAAAGTGCTTAAAGCCTTCCCTCCCTTACTTTCATCTATCCTTCCTCAGTGACCTTATTCAAACCTAATTCTTTTCTCCAGACTTGTAATGACAGACATTTTTAATATGCTTCTGTTGAATTAATAAAAAGATTTTAGAAATCCCTCTTCTGCAGCTACAAGATTTGTTTTATAGCTGTAACTAACATCGTTGTTACTGAGAAATTAAATGATTTCCTTTACATTTCATATATTTTTATTCATGAGTCTGAATATATTGAAGTCCATGAGGAAAATCCTCCTTCACCCTCCTGCGGAAGGATGGTGGAATCCACCTGGGTTTTGCCTGTTTGGAATTTTATTGGAAGGACATTGTCCAGATAAATTTAGATAATTGTTGTTGTTGTTGTTGTGGTTTGTCTGACTCTATTAGTGGAAATTAAGCATTGCAATGCTTTATGTTCCCTGTGTGTTGTGAGCATCTCTGAGCACCTTGAGTGGCTTGGCTTGCACACCATGGAGCTGCCTGCCTCCAGCATGCCTCTTCCCCATCCCTGCCCTCACTAGAAACAGTCCTCCTTTAGGAGACCAAACCAAACCAGACATAAACAGACCAAAGCATTTATATGAGGACTAAGTCAAACTCACATCTGGAGAGGTTTTTCTTGGTTATTCTTGAAACCCAAAGCTTTCCCAAGCCTGTTGAAGTCCCTCACAGGGTATCATCCCCTTCCCAGGCAGAACATATTTCTTTCTAAACCTCAAACTCCTGTGGACTGTATTTATGCCATATTTCATTATTTCTTCCTGTTTCCTTACCCTTTATCTCTCTTTCAGCTAGGTTTGAGACATCCTGAGCTCACAGCTCTTGAGTGCAACACCATAGCCAGGGATTGGGCTGCCTACTCTATCCACCCAGGCTTTGTATGGGTGCACCATTATTTAATCCAGCCTGGCCTTGTCCTGCTTCAGGAGGGTGAATTTGCTACGTTTTTCCTCTTTGGCATTTCAAGCACCTTTGACAATGGGATTTGGTGCTCCATAGCCACTGATTTCGGGAGCTTTGCTTCTGTAAATATGCCCAAGTCCCCTGATTTTATCATCTCGAAATGCTCAGATGGGCTTTGCTGGCTGCTCATCAAGAAGATTGGGCTGAAATGAATCCCCTGGTGGAGGAGAACTACCAGAGCAGGGTGAAGGGCAAACACTCACTTGTGTCTATTGATCATCCCCTTCAGTCTGCATTACACTTGTGGTGCCTTTGGAAGGAGGAAGTTCCTTTCTCTTTACAGAGATTTGGGGTTTAGAACCTGATCAAATAATTACATGTTGCAGTTCGAAGTGTGAAAGTCATCTTAAAGTTTCCTTTTATTAAAAGCATCTACAGAGGCTCTTTTCTTATAATTCTGTAACCATTTCACTAATTAAAAACGCTGTGCAAGGACTAGTATTGAGCTATAGAAATGAAAGGTCAATACATGAACAACACTTCATTTGTAAATAATACAGCTCTGTAATCAATTATCTCATTTTCACAGAAGACATATTAATCTACAAGCAAAGAATGGAGACATTTAGAGGATGTACAGAGGGGATCTTTAAATGTTAAATGTTCTTTAGCATGTGCTAAATAAAGAGTTTGGCAGAGTGAAAATGTAGCACACAGCACTGACACTCCAGGGAGAGTCTTTAGGTCAAGTGATTTGTACCTTCAAAATAGTTCTCCATAGCACGGTAAAGGTTCTCCTTTGGTAACAGGGAGGTGGGTTAGTGTTATTTAGGATGTTAATTTTAGCAGGGAAAATACTGCAAAAATTAGAAAAATATAAGGCAAAGAAAAAGGTGCCTATTTTAATAGATGAATCAGCCCTCTTTGCACTGACATTTGCTTGCTGTCAGTATTGTGAACTGAGTTTCCTTACCCCTAATTTTCCATAGAACCAGGCTGCTGGATGGCAGGTTGGATCTCAGTCACACTTATGTAAGCTGTGGCCAAGTGCCCTCAATACCCCAGGCACGAGCCAGGAAATGCTGCTCCAGGTAACAAACATCCCACTGAATCTGATTTTTAAATGAAAATTTTAAAATTAAACTAAATTTAAAAAAATTAACAGTTTATGGGTGTTGGAGATCCTGTGCATGACTTCAAAAATATCATTAAAATATCATTAGGGAAAATTACTAGAAGATCCATTCTCTAACCTAAAAACAGCTTATGTTTTCCATCAGATTGAAAGGAAAGGCTCTTGCCACCTCTGTTGGGAGCTGCGTCACCCTGTATGCTTGTTTACTGAATTTGACAACACAGAGGTGGTAGGAAAGCAGGGGATGGATGTAATTTCATTTTCACCTTGCCTGTTTCATTTGTCTGTTTGCATTGGATTTGCCGTACATCCATCCCACTCCTGCCCCTGATTTCCAGCTTTAAAATTTCTATCAAATACCTGTTGGGATCTGAGGGTAAAACACCTCACCCCAGCACCCTCAATTCTCCCCACACCCTGTTCTCATCATTCTGTTGATTTCATCACATCCCCTGTCTTTCCCTCCTCCATCCATGACTGGGTGGGAGGAGAGAAGAGTGGGGTGATGGGAACAGTCCCACCAATGTGAGCCCTTGCACGAGGGGAGGGTCTCCCTCCCATTCCCCTTTGCCACAGTCCCCTCTTCCCTCCTCCCACACCTCCTGCCTGCCAAATACATTGCCTAGGCCAGGAGGAGGCTGGAAAAAAAAAAATAAAAAAAAAGAGGGAATTTTTTTCAGCACACTTCACAAGCCAAAGTGGACCTGGGAAGGGTGGAGGCTGGGGAGTAGATGCACTCTTTGGCATCAGTGGAACTTAAGGCTGACTCTAATATTTTTCCTCACTCCCCTCTGTACTCTTTTCACAGACAGAAATACACACTTGTCACAGGTTGATTGAGCAAGGCGCAGTCCCAGCTCCCTCCCACATGATGGGGGTGGGACCAGAACAGAGCCAAGACCACCAACACCAGCAGTGTGAAGGAGGAGAGGGCAAGCCAGGGATTTAGAAGGGCTTGATCCCCTTCTCTCCATTTGGCTGATACCAAGGTTAAATCACCAGCAGCAGCAAAGTCTTCATGAAAACCTTTCCTGGCTCATGCAGCAAGAAAGATGGTTATGGAATTGGCACTGCCAAAGGAATGGCCCATACCAAGGTGGCAAGCCAGGAGCCCTGCCTGCCTCATAATAGATATTGCAATGAAGTATGAAGATATTTCCTTCTTCTTTAAGAACAAAACTTAGGTTAAGATGGAAAAAAAATAAAAGACCCCTGAGCCTAAATATTTCCAGGTTTGCTCACCCCCGTGGGTTTGGTGCACTCTGTAGCTGCTTGACCTGCAGGGCCTTTCAAAGCTCTCTGCGAGTCTCTGTGCCAAAATAAATGTTACTTTACCATCAAGTAGGCAGAAGAATGAAAACCGTAAGATGTGTGAGTGAGAAAAAAAGAGCCCAAACAGGAAAACCCCTTTCTTCTGTTTAAAAGTCCTGGATGATCAAGGATGTACTGTTCACTCTGATTTAATCAGCTTGCAGATACCCAAATACACATCCAGCCATGGAAAGTGCTCTCCCTTTGATTCCAGCAAAATCCTTTCTAATTCTCTTTAAATGTTCCAGGGCTTTTTGAAATGATTGCTATCAATGCCAACCAAATGCTTTAGATCTCTTTTTTTTTCTTTTTTTCTTTTCTTTTTTTTTTTTTTTTTTTACTTTGCCTGTCTTCAAGTACTTGCTTTATTTCTATGCAGCCCAGTTACAGCTGTACATGGAAAAAGTATCTAGAAAACAGATCTGGTTTGCTTTAGCCTTTATGCCATATAGAGTTAGACATTTTAACCTTCTTTACATTTACTTAGTTGCTTTAATATGATTTCTGCAACCCCTATACTTTCTTTTTCCATATAATTTATTAAATATTTATAATACAGTAGCCCATACACATTGCATAGGTTGGATTTTTATTACGTTAGGCTCGACATGGCTATCTAGTAAATCATAAGTCATGCTCCTCCTAAAAGTTAAAGTTAAAAAACAAGATTGTTCAGCTGAGCTTGGACTGAATTTATGAGGGATCAGCTCAAAAAAAAAGCTGAGATGGTTAAAACAATAGATAGACTTGTTTAACCAGAAAAAGATTTCTGAAAGCGCTGGATCTGCAGTGTTTACCCTGGGTAGGAGCACCAGGACACGAACAATATACTTGGGAGTCCAGTGCAGCAGCTGTGGGTGCTGGTGACTGCTTATGCCAAGGTCAGCAGCTCTTGCAGCCACCATGAGAATGCTGCTGCTTCTTCTGTCACTGCTGCTCCCTTCCCTCCCTCCCTTCCCTCACCAAACCATGGCTGTATGTGATTTCTCCCCAGCATGAGCCTGCATCCCTTGCTACTGCACTGATGCCTCAGGTACTCCATGCCAGTATGGAAAAAACCCCTCCCTCAGTCCAGCCCACCTCAGTGGTGGTGCCTGGAGCGAGGGTAACATCTCCACCACCTGGAGTCTGCTGTCCTCAGGTAGGTTTGGGCAGATGTGTGCTGGGGTCCCAAGCTTAGACACAAAAGCCTCTTCCAGGCTTCCTTCCCAAAGGGATCATTTTTGCAGCTAACGTTCCTTCATGCACTTCATGTCTGTTATGCTGTTTTTAAAACACAGCTTTCCAGCAACTGGGGAAGAAATACACTCCCCACTCTGCCACGCTTCCTTCGCCCAGCTCGGCAGCAGGAACCGGGCGGCTGGGTCTCACCCGCCTTCCTCCAGATAAACTTTCTCTGTGGAATGAAAAATGGACATTTGTGTTTCAGCAGACCATAAAAATGCCTTTTGAAAACTTTTCAAGACTTTTCCAAGCTGGAGCTGCCTTGAAAGGCTTCAGACCACATTGCCATATGGATTGGTGGCATATGGTTTAATGCACGCAACACTGCTGTTCCTGCGTCACCACCCTCCCCTTCCACGACGGGGCCAGCCATCCTGCAGGGATCAATTCACTTTAGGATGGTCCTTCACGTATTTTTGCACTTTCTCCAGCTCAATGCTGGAGCTTTCTTCAGTCACTCACACCATTTATATTCCCAACCAGCCAGGTACCAGCAACGTAATACGCACAAAAACAAGGGGCCTCCTCCCCACCCCATGCATGTTTGTTTTTATTTCCTCATTCAAAAACTTCCACTGGAAGCATTTAGAAGCAAAAAAAAAAAGCATATTCTGCTCCAGCTGGAAAGTTTCTTTTTATTTCTTTGTTGGAAAGACTTTTAGGATATTTGACTTTTTTCTCCTCTTTCCTCTCGTATTCCACACCTTTTGGAGTGCTAGGATGACAGACGCTCATGATGCTGCCACTTCTTCCATAGCTATTCCTCCACTCAATCTCCCCTTGCTGAGCCATAGGCATGTGAGATTTGTCCTCAATATGAGCTTTTATCCTTTGTTGCTGCTCTGATGCCTCATGCTCCCCATCCCAGTACAGATACATCCCAGTGAGAGATACAGCTCTGAATAAAACCCCTCTAGATTAAATTTTTTTTTTCTAAACTTCTTTATTTTTTAAACTTCTGTTTCTCTCCTTCCTTTTCTCTTGCTCCCTTAATTTTACCTTGCTTTTCCCATGCTGAAAAACCATATATGAACCTATATAAAACAGTATATTTTCCTCTTTGTGTGGTTTCAAAAATAAAACCAAGACTAATTGAAAAAGATGATGGAACACTTTATTTGGGAGGAAGGTAGGAGGAATTCTTATTTTTCTCATCTTGAAAATTCTCTCCCAGCTGCTGGGTTGGGTTTATATTAACTTACACCACATAACATAAAGAAATTGCAGACCATGGTCCAGCTCCCCACATTTTTGCTTTAGACTGCCCAAATACTACCCACAAACAGACCACAAGAGTACAAGATATTTATGCCCAAGGGATTTAATGTTGATCTGAGAGAAAACTGTTATCTGCAGGTGGAGTTGTTCAGGTAAGCAACATATGCAGTTGCAAAAAAGAGCAGGTAACCAGACTGTGGAGGAAAAAATAAATTATGATCTTTGCCAACAACAAAAACAAACAACCAAGAATACCCATCAACAGAACATCAAGGTGAAATGACACCAGACAAGTCTAATTTTTATGAAGACTGTCTTTCAGGCGAGATTTCTACTGAAGTTCAGGCTGAAATTTTTGTTGAAAGGCAAGGAGGACATTTTGATTTCCCCCTCCTCACCTTCCCCTTGCTGGGCATGAGCAAGTGCTACCCAGGCACCTATTTCCCAGAGCTCTCCTTCTTCACTCATAACAAATACACCTTTTTTATAGTCATTTAAAACCAGTACTTCAACAGAAAAATCGCAAGCTGAAGGTAAAAATAAGAAGACATTAAAAAACTTGCCCCTCCCAGTCTTAACAGGTTAAGAAGGATTTGTTGATACACTTGTGTCCTACACATGAGCCTTGCTGCTCATGTTTTTCACCATCCAAATGCCATATGTGAAACTTAACTGTTTTCCTCTCCCTTTTCCCCCTTCCCCTGCTTTTTTAAAATAATTTTGTTTGGTTCAAGAAAGAGGATAGATGGGCTTTCACTGAAATCTCCATTGACCATATTGAGAGTAGATTTTCCTGCCACAGACTCGTGACCCATCAGATCCCATTGGTCTGGGACCAATGTGAATTTTTTGGACCATATTTGTCTCCAGATTTTTGCTGCTACAGGTTGTCAGTGTGTTACCCTGCTCAGAGGTGATATATGGCACATGCTTGAACCTGGCTGGAGAATACATTTCCATGGCATAATACACAAAGCATAAACAGGCAGTCTCTGTTTTTCAAACCTTCAGGAGAGGCAGGTCCTATGGGCTGAATATTTCTTTATTTCCACATACCAGTCTCCCCTTGCTTTCATTCTGCCAAAGAACTTTTCTATCTTACCACATCTCCTGAAAAAAAAAGTTTAATGAGAAAAGGTCTATGTGGGTAATGCATAACTACTTTAAAATTTATCATATCTGGGGTTAAAAAAATAAAAGATCCCTTTTTTCCCCCCTTCTAAAAGGGGATTTTATATCCAAAGACACAAAGGTAATACTCTTTGCATTATAGCTTCAGTATTTTTCTTTTTTTCTAACCCAACAATAGTGAAAAGACGTGATTTTTACATGCAAATAGGAAGAAAAAGCCTGAACACACCATGGGAACATGTTTAAGAAGTTGATTTATGTTTCATACTGAGCCTTACACCTGCAGTTCAAGCAAAACTCAACTTTGCCGCCCCACAGAGTCTAGTTTATTAGGTATCAAGGAGTCACAAGAAGCCATGTAATTAAAACTGTAATTAACTGGAAAAGGAAAGTGCCACCTGAGTTTTGAGAGGCTGTCAATTTTCTTTCCATTACAGCTTTCCTTCTGCTTCTTTTGTCTATAGGGTGCGTTTTCCCCTCATCTTGATAAAGAAAAACAAATTTGGCTTTTTTTTCCCTTTCTTTATTAACTGGAGAAGCCACCAAATTCTCTTATGTTTTTGCTGTCGGGAAAAAATTGAGCCACTCAGTTTTGGGCTCGGATGCAGGTTTCTCTCAGCAGCATTTGCAGCTGTGTTTGCCAACAGGTGTCAAGTGTGGTCCAGGCGGAAAAAAAAGCCCTGAAATATCCTACCGGCGCGGGGTTAGCCGAGTTCAAAGCCTATTTTAACAAAACATAATCAATGCCCTTTAAAAAGGGGACTGGAGGTGCCTTGTTAAAATGCATGACCTCGCTGCAGCGGGCAAGCCAAGCGCCAGGCGTCCCTGGATCCAGCACGTCCCTCTGGAGGCTGCAGGATCCTGGCGGAGACCACCGCGGAATTCCTGCGGGCAGGACAAGGCCACACGCAGCAAGACAAAAACACGTCTGGGAGAAATACGAGGTGACGTGATGAACTTTGTCAAGCAGAGAATTTTAAAGTGAAAAGGGGCCCAATCCCCTGGCCAAAAAACAGTAAGTCTCCCAAGGATTTGGGTGAGATGTGCGGACAGTCCTGTCCTACCTCTGCCTCATGCACCCACCGGGAGCAAAGTCCCGGGGAATTAGAAAGAAGTGCTGGAATAAACAGATAATTATTTGATAAGATTTAAAGAAGAGAAGACTTAGGTAAACTTGAAAGATAGTAATAGTAAAACTTAGTTGAAGAATAATTACCTAAAAGGGTAAAATGATGAGAACAAAGATAGGATCTATCCTAAGGTTCATTATGAGGGAGATTTATGAACATACAGAAAATTTTGCAGAGGAGATGTTTGTCTTAGGCTGGTTCATGAAAGGGGTGACTGACATTCTTCATTTTCCATTTAACAGGTGACAATATCCCATCAAGTGAAGTACCATTCTTGAAAAGGGAAGTTGTTATTGTAAAAAGCAATTTTTCTTTGGGGTCATTCTGATAGGCTTAGGGTCTTTTCCCCCAGCCTTAATTATTCATATCTTCTTCCCTCCTGAAATAGTGCCAGCTTGCAAGGCAAAGGTCTTGGGACCCTCTGGGTTTGAAGGCAGATCTCGATCAGCACTAATTTGGGGAAGTGAGCCGGAGGTACCTGCAGCAGATGACACACAGGGCTCAGCTTCTTATTCAGCTACAAGTCAGCAGGGGCACCCCCTGACCATCTGTGGTCTATAAATTACAGTAACACCGGCACACACTGCTTGTAAATCACCAAAGAACAGGCTTTACCTTATGACACATTACATGAACCCTGTTGGATATTCCAATAAACTCCCATAAACCATCCGATATAAACTCTGGGTTATGTTTCTTTGGGGGGCAGGAGAAAAACCTGGGCCTTTCTGCACTTGCACGAACTTCTTGTGGGTGAAATGAAGATGTGGCCTGAGCTGTGTTGTGTGTTTATGCCCCATGTTTTCCTACAAAAGAGATTTCCTCCTCTCTGCTATTCTGCTATCACTATTACCATAAATATTTCACTTTCCAAGAGTGCATCAGCCTTGAGGTGACCAGGCTTGCCATTCTTCTGAAAAAAGAAGCCACTACTCATTTGAAAAATGCAGTTTTATGTGAGCCTGCGTGCCTCCATCCTTGCTGCACCAAGAACAGGTGGGCTAACAGGAGAGGCTCTCCCATGTCCTTTCCTCTTGGAGGAGCAAGAAGATCCAACACATGACCTCAAGTCTTTGGATATCTCTTCCCTGACATGATGGAGCCCAGGTCTGCCAGGATACAGTGTGAGCAGATGTTTTGGCACATGGCTGGTTGGGACCACAGAAGCTCTGCCAAGAAACCTGGCACTTGACTTCAAACTTCCTCCAAAGGCTTGACAAAGGACTGCTTTTGAGAATTATATCAGTAATATATTATAATATATATAATAGATATGTAATATATATAATATATATGTATTATATGATATATAAAATATATAATAATATAACTGCATTTAGCCTGTCGTCTGTAGAAAAAATAATCTGTAAAACAAGTTATTCAGAATGTGGGGCATAGGCCAAGTGAAACGTTATTTTTTCAGCTTTTTTGCTGACCGTGAACAACCGTGGGCTGTGGTGTAGACGGCCTGCAATGGCTGTGTCACAACTTCTTGGCAAGTTCCTGAGCTGAAGCCGAAATCACAGCCCCTCCCAGGAGGCAGTGGGAGCCCTGCAGCCTCACTCACTCACAGCAAAGTTTCCTAAGGTGACATTATTTTTATCTGGGTTTCTAAAGCTGCTAGAGCCGAGTGCTCGTCACGATCCGCGTGGGTGTGTGGGTGCGTGGGCGCGCACCTGCATCAGCACACGTTTAAAGTCATCATTTAAAGGGCAGCTGCAATCAAACTGGCCAGATATTCCCCACTTCATGGAGACAGGCAACCAGGGCAACCATGTCTGCCTCCCCCAGGGGCAATGGGATGAACTCAACTGTCTGTAGACATCAGAGAATCCACATCTTCAAGAGCAATCCATGGGGAACTACCATCCCCTGCTTCCTCCACTTGTGAGCATAGAGTTAATTAATGCTCAGGACCACCAGCCTTGCATGATCCCTGTGCTGCCCAGCAAGGCTGCACCTGACTGAAACATTTTGAGCAGTCTCAGGAGCAATTTTCAACTCACCAGAAGTGTAAATTTGTAGCATTTGTTGAATCTAGGTTGGGCCTGTCTAGTTAGTTTAGTTTCAGAAAAATTGGTGAATAAAATGAAGTTGACTTTTAAATCTGTTTTGCTCCGAAGAAAACCCACTTCTATTTGAATGTTACATTAAATTTTCCTGGAGGAAAAAAGAGACAGTTTAATACAGAAATATAATTAATCTTTATCAGCACGTAAAAGTGCTCCATGATTTTCAGTCAGAGAATTTTTGACTTTGTAAACTTTTAGATTTATAAGTAATGTATAAGGAGCATTTTTGCAGTGTTTTTCCACCCAGCAAGCGAACCAAAACCCCACAGTGAGGCAGTGGAAAGCCCTAAATCAGGTCTGGGCACCGGATCTCTACTGGGCTCATCCATGAAGTCCCCCCACGGGGAGTTTCCAACCATTCAGCCTCCTCCTTTACCTTTCCATAGCCTTCTCCATCAGTCCCTTTCTGTGCACTCTGACAAGAAGAAGTGATAGTGCTATTGCTGGTTTTTAACAAGATTTGGAAAGCGTTCAAGTGCCTGACTAAGTGGTTGGAAACAAGGAAGCAGAAGGATGTTTTGGCATCCTGCGATGTGTGCATGAAGAGCACAGACACAAACACATTGAATGCACATACTGTAAAACAAGATAACAAGGAAAGTACAAACTAATAAAAGCCTATTAAAACATGGTGGAGGCTATTGCTGCTCGCCTGCATGCCCACGTATTTAAAAAACAAATATTTCATGTGAACGTGCAATTCAAACATGACTGATCACAGATATAACTTTCAGCAACCTTTAAATGCATAATGCCATCCTGTAATTAATGTAGCCTATCCTGAAATTTGAGGGATTTATTGATACTGGCAGAAACATTTGCAAATAACTTGGGGAAGTTCATGACATACCTTTTGTCTCAAGGGATTTCATTCATTTTTTCTCTTTTTTTTTTTTCCCACAGCTACCATCAATAATTTCATTCAGAGCCCTTACCATGTGACGACAAATGCTGTTGGAAATCCTCAGCAGAAAGTTTGAAGAAAGCACCAGCATGGAGAAAGAGCCTCATTGTGTTTTTATTTGTTTTGTTCTCTTTCACTTACAGTGAAATATATATAACTGTGTCCAAGGGGATTGCTCTTGAGGTCTCAAATGAAAAAAAAAAAAAAAAAGTAAAAAGCAGGCCATAGGCATAGAAAACTGCAAAAGGATTTTATTGAAATTTTCCAGGAAAATCTATGGCCATCCTGTTAGTTCCTGCCTGAGCACAAGGTAGGCCCCAGCACTGGAATGTTACCTATTGGTATGAGCAGACACAAAAGTATGGAGGTAATACAACTTTTGTAAGGCAAGCTAACATAGCAGGGTGAAAAAATGTTTGCATAAAGCCCTTTCCTGGGGGAATGAAGGTGTCAACACACTCATCTTGGGAAAGGTGCTGTTTTGAGGGGTTGACAAGGGGTAAGACACAAGTCCCAATACTGTGGCACATGTTCCTCTTGTTCTACAATTGCTGCAACTGCAAAGCTTGGCCATGACCCTACAGACTTGTATTTAAAATTCCTGCAATAACAAGGATAAGAAATTACCCTTGTTATTGAACAAATAGAAGGGATACATTGAAAAAATACCATTTTTCAATACCTGAAGTCTGCCCAGTGCCAGCACACAGTCACAGCATCCAAAGCATCAGATGGCTGGCTATTCTGCTGTTACCAAGCTGCAGCTATGTAGGTTAGTGGAGCGAGCTGGCACGTGTTCCCCCTCGCCTGATTTTCAAATTCCTCCATGGTTTCTCTCAATATTATAAAGAATTTCTTATGTGGGACTATTTTATCATCAGGAGTGTTTTTGCCTGTGAATAGGATTAGTGTGATAGACACACTCATAAAATTAAACATGGGAAGGCAAAAGAATAACATTTATTTTAGGAAATTGTTCAGGATTTTTTCGGTGTTGTTGTTTGTTTTATTTTGCTTTGGTTTTTAAAAAAAACTTTTTTTTTTTCTTGTATTTATTTTCCTAGGGTCTAATTTTGAGGTACTGCTGTCACATGACATGCAAATCAGCCATTTGCACAAAAAAGAGCCAGCAATACCTGGGAAAGTTCCCCAAAATGTGCTTCTCTGTTACTTGTTTCATTGATTTGAACGCACTGGGTGAATTTCAAACAGCAAGCAGAGACATGCTGAGGTATGAATGGCCCCTCTTCAAATACTGGGGGGAGCCCAAGCCATCCCCACGGCTTCTCCAGCCCTTCCACCTGCTTCCCACTGTGCTGCATTGAGTGGCCTGGTTTCCTCACACTTTACTCTGCCACATCATCAACATTTCCAATAAAGCAGTGCCTCCAGCTCAGTGTCCACAAGCCCCCACTCCAGTAAACTGGGGCTTTGTTTTTGTAGGGAAAAAGCATAATTTTGTGCTTTCTGCTATGTTTAGGGAGAGAGAAGGTAGGCGGTGGCCAAATGGAACATGGCACTTTTCCCCTCCAAGGCTGAGGAGGAAAAATTTGCAAATCAGGAACATAAAAGCTTCTCACTGATTCCTGTCTGGCTCTTGTGGAGGTGGGCTGACCAGCCAAAATGGGCATCCCTCTTCCTGTGATTGGCAGGAGGGCTCCTGGTTGCCCTGAAAGATGAGAGAGCTGTGCTGACACTGAGGTTGGGAAGGGTTTATCCCACCAACAATGTGCTCCCACCCCAAAATGGACATTGGAAGCTGCCGGGGGAATAATCACATGTTGATATTTTCCACCTCTCAAGGGAAAAATCAACTTAAAATAGGAATTAAAAATGGGATTTCGCTTCTCACCTTCTCCCACTCTTTTCATCTGGTTTTATATATTTTAGTGTATCTACAGACAATAGTTAAAAAATACTTATGGTGTGATAAGCCATCTCTCCAGCTTGTTTAGGCACCTGACCTCAGGTGCCTTCAGGGTGAAGCAGTGTATCAGGATGTGAGCTAAAGTCACCATCCAAGGTACCCTGCAGAAAGCAAACAGCAAATGGGATTGACCAAATCAGTGCCTCCCCTTCCTACAACTTCAACATGAGAAATTTTTCTTTTGGCTTTTCTTACAGCAGGGCCAGGGATAAAACTGATGCTGTTTCAGGCAATAGAAAAAAAATAAATAAGTCAGCTAAATGAACCCATGATTGGGCATTTCTGTTGCAGGCAAGCTCAGTGCTTTTCCCACTGGGAGTGGAGCTCTGTACCCCAGCCCAGCTTTCTCCCAGCCTCTGTCCCCACGCACCAGGAGAGCCCCAAAACCCCCCACAAGCAGCATGGAGGAGCCTGTGGTGCCACCATCAGAGGGTTGAAGCTGTCAGCTGCAGGGATGAAGAATTTGAGGCTGGCTGTCGGAGCACTCCGAGCTCGGGAGGGGTTTGGAGAAATGCAAGCTGGGGTTACATAAAACACTGACTCACGCTGAGAAATCACGAGTTTTGAAAGTTTCAGCTGAGGAATGAGCAAAACCTCAAGCTGCATGTTGCTTACAACTCAACAGGAACTGGGGGATGCTGGGGACCTCTCTAAATCTGGTCTTGGCTCAGGGTTTTTTGAAGTTCTGCCACTAATCCCAGGAGGAACTGAGAGCCACGTACACCTGTCAGGGGGAAAATATGGCCCTTTGATATTTCAAGGGAAATCAGAATGGACATTTCAGCTTCACCCATTGGAAAGAACTCCTTAAGACAGAGCAAACAGAAGTTAATTTTTTCCCTCTGTTTTTTTTTTCTTTTCATGCCACTGTGTAAGATATTGAAAACTACATCATCCAGAATATATACTTTTTGTCGGGGTATCTAAGCATGCAAATCATTTTTGGTTTCATTTACTGGGCAAAAACAGCTGTGGATTTTGTCAGTCTGTGTTGGTCTATGGTTTCTGTGAAAGCCTGGATGTGGTTCTTCCTGGGGCATTATGGGTTACTCAAATCCTGTCCCGTTTTACAGGTAATTTGTGTGCCACAAAGATGGTGTGTACATAAGAAGTACAAGAAGCAAAAGAAGTACAAGACTGAGACTTCCTGCCATGTGTTAGAAATACTGGCCAAAATCATTTGCACTGTGATATTTAAATCAGACTTTTAAAATCCCTGGTTAGAGACATATGCAAGTAGTTGATTTTTGGATCCTTTACAATTTTCTCTCTCTCTCCTTATTTATGGTAGGTACTCGGCATCTCTCTCTCTCTCTCACACACACACACACACACACGCACATAAATTATTCAGGGGCTTTAATAAAGCACTGGTTGCCTGATTGTGTTTGTCCAAATTTGAAAATAATGTTGCCTGCTATCAAACCTTATTTCTCTTTTCTCTCAGTCACAGTCTCTCTCTCTCCCCTCAAACACACTGATGGAAAAAAATGAAGATGTGCAGATGGGCTGTTCATTTTCAATCAGGTTGCTGTTTAGATATGGCATTCAGGAAAAGAAGGGTGTTAGAAACAGTTGCACATGAGGCATCCCAAGCATCGTGTTTGGGCTGCCTCTGCATCACTGAAGTGTTGATTATCCATCCTAAGCAGAGCCATATGAGGCCAGAGGAAATTTAGTTAATGGAGAAAAAACTATTGGCAAATTGCATGCCTTTCAACCTTGCACAATGGGATAAAAGAAATGTGGATTAGTGCTGGGGTCAAAGTTTTTATTATGTGAAGCACTAGATGTGCAAGTGCCTGAGTTTCAGATGTAAAAGGAAAAAAATGGTGCTAAGTGTATAAATACACACAGATGCATATATATATATATATATGTGTGCGTGTATACATACAAAACATTTATACAAATATTTATTTGGGCCTTTTTGTCTTGCAAAGCTCCCTTCAACACACTCCCAGCTAATTTCCCAGTCTGCATTGCAATTACTAACAATTAAATCACCTTATAAACTTTTGCAGTGACTAACACCACATCTATGCTTTTGGCACTCCATGGTCAGAAAGTTGTTTTAGCAACAGCGGTATGTAAAGCAGACACAGTATTTGTGAGGCTCAGAGCCCTTAAAAAAATCATTCCTTTCTCTCTGGGCTATCGACATTCCTGAGCACTCACGATGCAGCTGCCGAGCCGCTGGACAGCCCACATATGGCTGTGTGCTGAACAATAGCAACTCCTTGTTGTTCTTGTTATAGGCATCACCATATGTGTTTATTAGAAACAGCAATAAAATGAAGACCGGCTTCTTCAGCTATCCCCGCTGCTTGGGGAAAAGAAAAGCAAGGGAGAGATAAAATCAGAGGGTCCTCCTCAGCTTTGGGGAGCTGGGCAGTGGGGTGGTGCAGTCCCACTCTTTAGGGAAGCGTGGGTGTTTATTTATTGGTAACACTGCTAAATAACTACTGGTCCTATAAATGGACATTGAACCTAAATTCTTTCATTCCCTTTTATTAGAGAACTGCTGGTGACTTGGAAAAACTAAATCCTGAAAGTGTTGGCATCTGAAGTTCTGTTCCAGTGGGGCCCACCTGTAAACAGCTTGCCAGGTCAGGAAGGAGAAACATCCCAGCCTTTTCCAGAGCTTTGGATGAGAACCACACTTGTCATGCACTCCCATCACAGATAGTGTAGGATCACCCTCCTTGTTGGGCTGCCTTCAAAGTATGTTCAAATTACAGTAATTTGTACTGAGGATTCAATATTTTTCAGATGGAGGGGTTGAGGTGGGCATCAGGAGCCAAAAAAACCCACAGAAATGGTTTAAGGCTGTTTTGATATCAGTGTGAAGACAAAGAAGTCCAAGGGAAGGGGTGTTCAAAGTTGAAAGTGGAGATTAACTAAGACACTCAAACCAAACATCGAATCCTCATGTTCCAGGTTCTGTACTATTTCTTTATGCTTGCACTGTTTGCTATACTTTAAAACAAGAAGAGAAGAAAAAGGAAGTTTGTGAGCAAAACCAGCAGTTAGTAATGTGATGTACCTCAATATGTAGCATAACACAATTTTGATATCCCTGATTGTTATAAACTGTATTCAGACACATGGAAATCAATGGCATTGAGTACTTACACCCAAAGAGAGATGTGAGCCTCTGCATGCATGATCCATATTTTTCATGTTCAAATCTTGATATTTTCTTGATAATTAGTGGTTTCCTACTCATTGTCTTTTGAGACTAAAATAATAAATTTTGGCCACTGTAAAAAAAACCAAAACAAACAACCAAACAAACTAGCAACAAAACACAATCAGTTTAAAAAATGAGTTTTCAATTATGACTTTTATTGATTTTACTGCGACCTTCTAGCTATGGTAAGAATGCCATTTCCACTCTTACTTGACTTATTTTTTACTTCCTACCCATAAAAGTAAACAGTTCTAGACGATGTTTTACATCCTTGAAAAGTTCCCAAAACAGGATTTTCCACTGAGGCTTCAATTCCCTTGTGTTTCATTTTCCTTTCTTTCCTTTCCTTTTTTTTTCTTTCTGTAGCACAAATCAATTTTGTGACTCTACCAAAACTGCAATGCTAAATTCTGTTATCTTTAATTGCATTGCTACCAGACCAAATTGTGTAGTAACTTGAACCTCAGCACAGTCCCTGCCTTATTCCCCATTTGCTCATAAGTTACTTTTTACAAGCTATTTTTTTTCTGTCCTCAAAAATTCAAACTACTTTTTCTTTTGGACGAGCCCATCTACTACTTCTCCACTTATCAGTTTGGAAATATTGCTGTATTGGTTTCACACCGTTTGATAACTTTTGCTTGAATGGCTCTCTGTCTTGGCTCGTTTTGTCAGAAGTTGTTTTTCAGCAAGCACCTTCAGTTCTGCTTCCTTTTGTTTATTGTCTCCTGAAATATCAGCATGTGCATTAAAAATAACCTGTTTATAACTCTTGAAGGGCAACAATGGATCAACAGCTTGTTGTACTTGTTTATTAGCAGTAATCCCCATTCTGCACCTACAAAAGACAATCAGGGCTTTGCCACTGAGTGAAATAAAAGCAGCATGAGACCATATGGTTCTTGTTAAACAAGCCTCATCTTCCTATTGTTGATACTTATCTCCAAAATAAAGTATTTCTGCAGAAAGCATATTCCCATAGTATATTCTCTTTCCAATGACCAGCTGGTTGCCAGTTTGTTATTTGCACTGCAGTAGACCACTTTCATCTATTTCTATTTCAGTCCAAGAACACCATTTGTACATTGTCCAACTTGGAAATGTTAATCTGACACCATTGGTCACGGGCCTTTTAACTTCAAGTGGCAAACTTCCAGCTAGCTGCCAGTTGAGTATTTACATTGGAATGTTTCTTAGCCCAGAAATAAACTATTTGCTCTCCATAAGCATCAGCAACACGCCAATAATTTCTACAACACATATGTAGAAAGGTACAACCTACTCCACTTTGCTGTTGTCTCCTCAATAACCTCCTAAGTAGCTCCCTGGGGAGATGCTGCCTGTCTTGAGCCAAGATAAATGCATCTATTTCCCTCTCTATGCAAGTACATAATTTTTATTTACATCCACGGAAGTTACACATGCATATTAAACAGCGAGAAGCAGGACCAAAGTTAGGATGGTTGGGCAGGACTCTCACAGATTCTCCCAAGACCCTGGGCTGCCATAAAAGCTGAAACACCTGGAAGACCCCAGAAATATCCAATTGCTTTGGCATCATCCAAAGCTCCCTGCACTCAACCACGAGAGCAGTGTTCAGGAAAGAGGCAAAACACTGCATGTGCTTGAATGCAGTTTTCAGAAAGCAGAGTGGCATGAGTCTCATGGGATTTTGCTTAGGAGATTGCTATTACTTCCAGCAATAGAATTTAGGTTTCCTGAAAGAATATTATACTTTGAGCTCCTTTCAATGAAGTAAAAAAAGGAGGCAGGAAAAAAAATGTTCTGCTTAGTTCTGGGATTTAACTTAAGGAATGTTACACAGTGGCAAGTGTGTGTTTCTTGTACTTTGTTTGACTCTGTTAAAATAAAACATTTCCTTTTTACATATTCCTGCGATGACCTGCGGATGGGAGAGGCTAAAGAAAGACTTTAATGAGTTCAAATTGTAAACTTCATGAATAGAAACCTCCTCTCTTAAGGAAAAAAGAACAAGGACAGTAATGTCCTTTGTTTTTCCTATTTAGTCAGATAATATACCCATCAACTTTTGTATTAATTTCATTGTTCCAAATAAAAAAAATAAAATAGCAGTTTACAGGAGAATTACCAAGGGACCCTACAGAAGTACTTTAACAAAACCTCAGAGGACTAACTGAGACGTATAACTTACATTATTTCTTAGCACCTACCCGTGCATTTAGCTCAACATCTCCATCCACCTCACAACTGTAAGGAAAATGAGGGTTAAAATGAAAATACTGGCCAGCATGAAGAGCAGCATCCTGAAAATGCTTGTTATGTGAGCTAAGAGAAAGCGTTCACCCCACATCAGGCTGGACTCCCTCCAAGGCTCCCAGACTCTCCTCCAGAATTCAGAACGGAACAGGGAGAATTTTCAGTGTTAGGGACATGATTTACAAAGTGTTTTTGCATCTTAAAGGCTCAGATGCTAAAAAAATTCCCTTTGCCATAGAAGTCATGTAAGAAGGGCATTTCCTACCCACCTACATGACTGGACAGAAGAATGATAAGAGACTCTCACTGTTGTAAGAAACTCCAACACCTTGGGTAAAACACAGCTGTAGTGTGAAACCAAGGACTTCTGTTTCCAACGCTGCAGCCCACTTGCTCCTGCAGTCAATGTGATTTCTATGTAAGACAGAACAGTTTTCATTCTGACCTTTGCTAAAGTCCCACTGCTTGATTTTTCTGTACCCTCAACATTCCTTTGGGTGGATGAAACATATACAAGCATGCAACCATCTACTGTGCATCAACATTTTGACAAATACACATTTTTCTTACCTCACCTAAGGCTCCTCTTACAATCAAATGAAGGCGAACAAAATATTTTGACGTCTCGAAATACATTGTCTTTTCTGGGAGAGCAAATAAATAGACGTGACAAAAAATAATGTCATAACAATCAGAAACTACAACTTGATCCTTGCTGCTGTAACTTGAAACTTGTAAGAGAAGGTTAAAGTAACCAAAGTCTGAATTCCTGGCCACTATAAAAGCATCTGCTCCTTTTGTCTTGGGGTTTTTCTCCATGTCTAATCCTACTTGGGGCAATCCCTGAGCTCGATACAATAGCCAAGTACTTCCCCAAAACGATGATGAAAATTTGACCATTGGAAATGAGTCTTGTTGACTGCAGTCAAGCAATAAGAAACAGGAGCAGGCAGAACTGCAGACCAGGGGAGGGTGCTTGGACACTGAGGGAAGAAAATCAAACCCCTCTCGGAAGAAATCCCATCAGGAAAAAACAAGAGTCTGCAAAAAATGTAACAGGCCTGAGCAGAATGATGAGGAGACTTGGGAAGAACCCCAAGGACACCAGAGAAAAAAGGTTGAGATGTTGAAGAAAGATTCAGAGAACTTAAAAAGAGAGGCCTGGGGCTAATCTTTCTGCTGGTTTATTTTTTCCCCCTGTTTGTTTATTTGCTACAATTCAGATTTTAGAGCAATTAGTAAAATATCATGCAAATATTCCCTGTGTGACTGCACATGAATAACTTTAATTTTGCTAAACATTTGTCTCATTCCAAAATACATCTGCTGTTTGCATTGAGATAATCTGCTGAAATATTGGGAAGTAAATTACAGTTTTTATAAGATATTTATGAAACATCTTCTTATTTGTATACTAAATATCTTTGACTATCTCGGCCTGTTTTTTTGGCTGCCATTTGCCTTCCTCAGGAGCATCCATGCCCTGTTTCAATTACAGACTGGGCTAAGTACCATCTTGTGGAAAAGCTCCAATTGGCTGGGAATGGCTCAGTGTACACTCATAACAGGCTGAGGGAGTAGTACTTCATCTGCCAGCAGCCTATGACAAAAAAAATAAAAAAAATCTGACCCAAAAACAAAATACAAGGCTGCACACGTGCACAAATTGCATGGTTTTGTAGAAATTCTGATGCAACATCACAGGAATATGTGTCCCTCCACTCAAATTCTTCTATATATGCCCTTACGGAGAAACAACAATTAGGCTTGGAAACTGCTCCCAGTCCCTGCTTGGTGAACACACAGCACACAGGGAAGTAAATTAAAACCATTTTTGACTGTTTCATTCTCTCAGGGTTGTCCCAGTCTCTTCTCATGCGGAGAAGTCCTAAGGGGTTGGTTAGTGTTGCCGCCTGTTTATTTTGTTCTGATTATTAATTTAAATGGTTTGCTCTTAATGTTGTTCCCCCCATGATTTGCAATGGTTTTACCCACTTGTCAGTTTTGTAAACCCCTCCCCTTTTTCCTGAACCTTCCTTGTCCATCACCCTGTTCCTGCCCCTGAACCCCATCAATCTATGTAAACCCCACCTTTTGTTCTAGCTCCTTCCCTGTCATTCATCCCTCACTCGAGGCCCCATTGGCATTGTGATTGCCGCCCCTCCCACAGGTTATTCCTATTGGTCCCCAACATTGTAAACCCTCCCCCCAACTCCTCCCCTGAGATGCCTTGATTGGTTCTTGTGTTTGTACCCTCCCCACCTTAAATTGGAGCGCACGGAGGTGCTCCTCGCTCAGACCGTCCTACCCTTGACCTTTCCAGTCCTTCCCCCATCCACTGCTCCCGACCCTGGAATAAAACCTGGTTTCTGGAGAGAACCTGGGACTCTGAGCCTCCTCCTTGCCTTCATCGGGCACCCACGACGCACCTGAGACCGCAGAGCTTAGCGGCTTACAGGCTCTGAAGGTTCGGTCTGGGACAACGAGCTCCCAGACCGTTCCCCACTCCCGGCGCTGCCAGCGGCTAGGGAGCAAGAGCTAGCCAGGGCGAGGAGAGCCGCGGCAGGGGCAGCGTCAGGTTAGTATTGCCACAGCCCAGCTGAGTTTGTGCGTAGCTCTGTTTCCAAGTTTTCAAAGGAGATGTGAAAAATCAGGTAATTTCTTATCTTCCAGCACTGACTTTCGGGGGAGGACCAGTCCTCATAACCCTAAGGGGTGCCCCCAAGAGGACATGGGGTAGTTGAAGAAGGTGGAGGGTAACAAATGACCAGATCTGTGTGCCGCAGGAGTTGGAGAATGTTGCTGCTGTACATACCTGCAGTAGCTCCAAGCCTGGGTAGATAGAGCTGTTGGAACTCAGGGTGTGCAATGAAACCCTCCTGAGATGCAGATAAATCCTAGATCTTTGCCATGGCTTGCTCTATGCAGAATCTGCATTGCTGGCAGCCCCCAAAACACCTCATGAAAATTAGTTCATGTGGCTGAATGAGCTGTAGCCATGTGAACATGGACCATCAGTAAAACTAAAAGTTATGCCAATGTATCCCTTAAAACCCAGTCTGGACATCTCAGGAGCTGCCACAGCCCCACAGTCAACATGTAGCTGTGCTGTGTGCTGTCTAAGAAGTCACCAAGGAGTTCTTGACCCTCCAAACTTCTCTGACTACCTGAGACTTTGTGCCCATTCATGGATAGTGGCTTAGTGCAGATTCCTTGTCCAGACACACAGTGTTTCTAGCTTGGAGGGTTTTGAGGATTCAGCTCAGAGGTGCTGGCAGTGGAATTTGGATGTGCAAAGCAGATTAGTATTGTGTCTCTTTCATTCCATTCAAAGCTGCTGCTCCATTCCTACTTGACAGGTTAAAACTGAATGTCCATTTTAAAAGCAAATTAACTGAAAGGAGAAAAGGAAGCCAGGGGCACAGGGGTTTGCATTTAAGTGATCTAAATTCTGGATGAAGAAGTCTGGGAAAGAGATAAGGAGATGGAAACACTTCAACACCACTTGTCATCTTAACTCACAAATCCCACTTTTGTTTGCTGTTAACATTACCTGCATGGGGTCCAGCATTAAAAATAATAAAAGGATGGTGTGACCTGAGTCACCCTTCTCTTGCTTGTTCCCCACACAGTAGCCATAACACCGCTTGTTTGGCCACACGTTTGATTGGCCCAAGGACCCCCAAACTGACATAAGAGCTCAGGGAAGCAAGCAGGAGGGGGTGTATCAGCATGGATCAGCCCTCTGATTCTCACAGCAAAATCCTAACAGCCGGTGGCTGTGCTGCCAGGTCCAGGCTGCCTCACCAAGCTCTACTGGTACCCACACGCCGTGTCGAGCCCTGCCTGCTGTCCCAGCTCCATGGAGCCAAGGGCTCTGGCAGGGACCACGCTGGCAATTGTGCAACCCTGCTCAGCCACAGATTTCCTCTGGCAGCAGCAGCAGCACAATAGTGGGCCTGATGGTAAACGGGAATTGTTTCCCTGCCACAATAGGGCTCTGGATGAAATCATTCCCCGATACCAGGCAGCCTCGACGTGCCTCCTCTGCTCCCCACCCTGGTTTAGTTGGTAGCGCCTTCCTGCTCCCTGTGGGCCACAAGTCCCTCATAAAATGACAACACAATAAAACAAAATAATAATGGGATCCATATAAAGCTTGATGTCTTCATTGCTTCTAAGAAAAAGTGCCAAGGGAGTTTCACCTGAACAGAGGCAGCAGATTCCCAGCACTGGCAGAGATTTTTTAAGAGGAGGAAAGAACGTTTTTCAAGCCCTGGATGCCAGCATCCGTCTCACACATCCTCAGCTGTACACCTACATAGGAAAAAAGCAGGTACTTACAGGAAATGAATCCCTGGGTCTGGCAGATATATACAGAGTTAAGCTCACCTGAACATCTAGGGGCTGCCTGAGAAGGGAGATGACTGCTGGCAGCCCCATCGCAGAGGCTTTGGCAAGGCTGGCCTGCTCCCAGCATCTGCCTTCCTGGTGGCATTGGGGACCATCAGCCTCCAGCAGAACATTTTGTGGTCAGAGTAATTGCATTGTGTTGTCTTAAAACTGCCGAGGCGTGGCCCTAAATAAAACCAGAGCCCCAGTCTCACTGCAGGCACAGCAGCCCCCAGCTCCCTGTGCCTGCAGTCTGATGCATGGCACAGTCCAACCCTGCTGCCCTGCTCTTATTTTAGTCATATAGTTATTAATGAACTTTTAATTGCACAGAGGGAAAAAAGATAAACATATGATTTGGGACAAATACATACATGTCACACTCTCTCATATCCCTCTGTATTTTGGTGTCCTAGAACCTAAATGCACCATTTAATTATTTGTGGTGGCAGTGCCAGAGGAACCTAGCGTTTATTTATATGGTTAAATCAGCTGCAGATGTGACTGTGCTTTTTCCTTCATTCTTTCTTTCCTTCACTGTTGGCACTTCTGACATCTCCAGGATGGCTCCCCCACCCTCTCATTCAATGAGGGCATCTGAAAAGCGTTGGAAAATGGTCTGCTGATCCCAGTTCTGTCTGCAGGGATGGGCATCCCACATCACTCTCACAGGACTCTGCTATTCTCCTGCTCAAAAGCAAGGGCTTGACAAATTAAGACCTCAAACACCAGGAACTGAGGGGAAAAGGAAAATTTCCTGTGCCCAGGAGAGCTCCTCTGGTGAAGGAATTCCTGCAGCTGAGACCTCACAGCTCACAGCACCTGTGGGCACGTGCTGGAGGAACTGGGCACCACAGGGAAGTAGAATCATGCTGTTTCCTGAGAAGCCCAAGCCAATTTTTGTCCCTACCAAGAAGCCACACCTTCTCTTTTCTTTTTGAGCCTGTAAGATATCGAAGTGATCTCTGTTTTTCATTTTTTGGGGGGGGCAGGGACTGTATGGAACCTCTGTCTAAGCTGGGCTTTGGCAAAACCTTTTGCCTGGGACTTGCTTGCAACAGCCATGTTTTGTGGTTTGGGTTTATCCCTGTGAAAATCAGGCTCAGCATTAGCTTTCAGCATTAGCCAGGTGACACAGTGAAGCCAGAGATGCTTGTTTGGCTTTCAGAAACGCTATCAATTTTCACATTATTATTTTTCCACCCAGTATCACGTTTCTTGTCTTGAATAGAATTTGCATAAGCAGGGTACCAGCCTCTCCAAGCAGCATGCCAGCAATTGCCACCAGAAATCAGGACAAATATTGCTCTACCCCTTTTGGCAGGAGAAGGCAATCTCTTTTTGCTTTACCTGGAAGACAGTCATCAAGACTAAGTATGAGAAATTTAACACTGCACCCAGAAAATGCACTTCAGATTCTTTTGGCCAGAGACTGATGTTTCCTAGTCCCATTCTAGGATGCTTAAATGATGTGACAATAAATGGAGTAGAAACATTTAGGAGGTAGGACTGCTAGGATGATTTGCTTTTAAACTTCCAAATGTATCTTCAGCTGATGTTGAAACCGCATTTCCTGTTGGAGAGCTGGAATGTGAGTGGTGCTGGAGGTGTCAGGTGCTGGCTGCACCACTCCACCAAGGCAGCCCAGACACTTTTCAAAGCCAAACAGCATCCCTCTAAGGGCATTTCCAAGTATCACTTGTAAAACTGCTCTTGGGGAGGCTGGTCACAACATGACTGACACAGCCTCTTTAAATTGACCCATATATGAGGAGGATAACTTGGTTACTCTGATTCTCTTTGAAGCAATTATTCACTATGAACGCTATGTAATCTGGTTCATCCTGTATTACGTGAAAAGGCAAAATATCCATGAGACTGTTTCACCTATACATGCAAAGGCTCAATATTTATATTTATTATATTTTGTTAGTTATCTACATTTAGTTTTTCTTTTTTATGTTTTGTTTTTCTCATAAAAATGCACAGAAGCCTAAGCATATATACATATACATATATGCATATGTATGCATGCATACAAAGGTGGAGCATGTATATTCAATAACATGCAGTGTGTCTATAAATGTATATGTACACATTTATGCATATAAAGATTTACACAGACACATATAAATGTACATGCATGTCTCTACCTATCCATATGTATGGGCACATGCTGGGTGTATAAAATGACTGACTACTCGAGCACTGTTCCAAGGCACACTGAGTCCCATGGTACAGACTTTGAGCCTTACAACAGCTCCCAGGTTAGACAGGCAAGCAAGTCCACTGCGACGTAGCAGCATTCTGCCTCTTACATATGATGAGCTGCTTGCATTGAAATTCAAAATATTTTTAAAGAGGTTTGTTGTTTTTTTTATATTTTGCAGCCACTATTCACAAGTCTGACTCCTCTCCTGCTCTCAGTAAAGCCATAGTCCTCTCTGCCTGGCCACCAACTTCTCCTGGGGCCAGGGCAGTGAAACCAAAACAGATTTGGTTATTTGGTTATTTGGTATAAAGCACCGACTGCTGGCTTTATTGACATTGATCTGGCATACCCAGAGAACCTGAAATATTTCAAAATTATCTTTAAAATGACCTCTTACGTCTTATCCCACAGTAGGCACATTGCAAACAGCATGCAGGTACCTCAGCAGTTCACTGCACCAGCTGAACTCCATATCTTTTTTGTGAGTTTTGAGTGTGTAGCACAGCCTGTCTGCTAGTTGATGATGGCCTTGCTCTGCAGTGTTTTGGCACCTCCCCGGTGCGGCTGCGCTTGCCGAAGGGCCGTGCTCCGGCTGCACGCCTCGCTGCTGGGAAAACTGCCGGGGGCTGCTGGGGACAGGGTCCTGGCCTGCAGCGCTGCAAGGCACTACAGTGCCATTTTGAATTAAAATATTTATTCCTGACATCTTGCAAGAGGGGAAGGAAAAAAAGAAAAAAAAGAAAAAAAAACCAAGCAAAAGCTGGCCATAATTCAAAGTCTCTGCAAAGTCACTGGGAATCTTCCAAAAGGCTTCAGTGAGAGCAGGATTAGCTCCCCTCATATATACATAAAATTTGTTGTCTTTTGCATATCAAAGTGGTGAAGCTTCTGTTCTCTTCAGCTATTGCTTTTGAGTGTGCTATGAACAGAACATAATCTGTCCAAAAAAAAAAAAAAAAATAGTCATTGACAAGGAAGACTACTTGAAATGCTGAGACAAACTTGGCCATGTTCCTGCAGTGAGAGCAGCACCAATAAAGACGTGGGCTGGTCTCTAGATGCCATCGATAATGTGATTTGGACGCTTGTTCGAAAACTCTTGCTGCATCTCTGTTGTTGTTTATTCTGATAAACCCTTCTTCATCCTCTCCTCTCCCCCCTGGCCCTTCCTCCCACACGTGCAAGGATGCCATATCACAGCCAGGCTGCAAAGGGCTGGGACACCTCGAGGTTTCTCCCAGCTGCAGTAGTAGACACTAAAGAATCCACAAAAGCAGGAAAAAATAAAATGGCAAAAGGAAAACTTCCCAAGCTGTGGTGCTTGTTGAGCTGAGGGGCTTCACAGAACTCTACTTCTCAAATTCCAGCCCTTCAATTCTCCATAAACTCAGTCAAGTCTCTGTAGATCAGATAAGACTTTACCTAATACGTAATTTCTGTGGATTTTTCTGCATGCCTCCTCTCCTCTGGGGAGTTGTTCACTGATGCTAGTGTTCACTGATACATTAAGTCTGGAAATCTGGTTAATAATAAGGCTGATGAGACAACCTATTAAAAGGTTAAGGTGAGTGAAGGTCACCCAATTCCTCATGAGCTTCTCATGACCAGAAGGAGCAGTGACAAAAAAGTGACAAAAAGCATTGATCACCACACCCCGAATCCTCTTTTCTCAGAAATTTCACCACATCCTGTCTCAACCACATGCAAGGAACCTGTATGCTGTTCCAGAAAAAGCACATTCATTAAATGGGGATTTACAATGGCATTGAAGCAAAGAGTGGAATGGGGCACCAAAGCGCTGGAGAAGGATGAGGCTGCTGATATTTCTCTGGTCTGGCCACATCCAGGCTGGGTGGTGATATCCAGCAGAGTGATGAAACTGGAGCAGAAGATACACTCATATCTACATGGACACACATGTACACACAAAGTCCCACTGTGGATCTGTGAAAACCCTGAGGATGAGCACAGCCTGGTCTTCGTTAGCATTTGGACAGAAAAAAATCCACTTCCTTGTCTTATTTCTGGACACTGAAAAACATCAGCACTTTTTTTGCAACTTCTTGAAATATTTTCAGCATGTGCCTGGCCCAGCTTTTCTATGCACCCAGGGAATTATGGAAATACAGAAGAGTGATGGAGCTGCTGGAGAGAACAGTGGCATGGTTATGCCCAGGCTAGCAAACAGAAGAGCATTTCCAGTGCATGCTGAAAATTCAGATTCTGTCCAAGTCTTCGGAGAGCAGATGTCAATTATGAATCACATGATTACTCTGCCATATTTTTCTGGGTTATGCTCATTGACTTAGATAAGGTATCATTTTTCACCTACAAAATATGCTGCATATACAATAAATAATATGCACAGTACCATAATAAATATTCAGTATATATGGTGTGTGCATTATAGTGGTCCTGGTAGAGTTATAGCAGAACAGTCAAGGCTGAATTGGCATTTTCATTATAAAGGCTGATAATTCAAGATCAGTAGCAAAAGACAATGAAATACCATCTGCTCTCACACAAACAGCTTTTGCAGAGGGGTTTTAAGGTCTTGATGCAAGCAGTTCTGCAGAGAGGACAAAAATGAGAGAGCTCCTGAGACACTGTCTCTCGCTGTCAAAACCTTTCATCTGATTTTGTTCCCACTTAGATGGCAGCTGATGATTTTCCTAAATCTCTGACTTCTGGAGCAGGAAGATATTGTGAGCACTAGTGTTCTCCTAGGAGATATAAAGAAGTGTTTCCTAGACTTACAGCCACAATAAAAAAACTTGTAAATGCAAACGCTGCAGCTCACCAACCAATTCAAAGATGGGGTTAAATAGTCCTCTCTGCCATGCCTGGACACTGAGGAGCAGCAACACGCCCTCAGCACTTGCTGAAGGCCCGGATGATGTGGGCTGGGGCTGGTGATGACCTCTTCCAGTGGTACCAGGTTCAGTAACTGGACCACTGAAATCATTGTACCATGTCACATATTTCCAAAGATCTGGCCTCTCTGAACTGAGAATTACTATCTTTCTTTAATGCTGTTTCTGTGGTAGCTTGTATGTAATGGCATTACAAGGACTCCATTAAATACTACTGACCCAATCATATCACTGGCTTACACAAAGCCTTTTTGGTAGCCTCAAGGCAACCCTTTTATGCCCTTTCAACTTTTTTTTTTTTTTTTTTTTTTTTTTTTTTTTTTTTTTTTTTGTGATGGCTGCAGCCCTTCAGGTGGAGGTTGCACAGGAAGGGCAGAAGTTTTTGGAGTATTGCCTGGCAGTGTTCAAAATGGGGCTGGATGGACCCAGGTGAGCAGCTTTGCTGGTGGGGAGGGACAGGAGGTGTTTTCCACCAGAGGGTGTTAAAGAAGAAGTGGGAGGCCTGGTGGTGGGTGACAACCTCTTCTTTTAGCATATCTGCTTGCAGAGGGCATGTCTGTTTACACCTTGAACTAATCACAGTGACAACCAGCAGTGAAAACCTGGATGTGGGAAAATCCACAGGAATTTTGCCCAGACTTTTCCCCTGAGCTGTTAGACCGACACTTCAAATGTATTTCTCGCAGGATGTGGTACCTTTCCCTCCAAAAACCAAATTTATGCAGACTTTTTAGCTCAAACCCAGGAGGCACCTAAGCATCTTTCCCCCCAGTTCCTAGGGCAATAAAAGGAGGTTGATGCTGCAGGGTGCAAACCCAGGTAAGTGGAAGGACCCACCTGTGACCACGTAAAAGCTCCCAGCCCATCCTGACATGTCTAACAGGTGAGTTCTGCAGTTTTGTAATTCCCTGCTTTGCTGGCTGGCTCTGTATTGATGATAAGTATTATTCACACATCATCACAGTCTCAGTTCGGCAGCCCTTGAGCCTGTTTCCAAAAGAAGCTGTCACAGACAATAAACACCAAAGTAACCCCACTTCCAGTTTAATTGTTTTCTCAAAATATCACTAGCAATTAGACTATATTAGCAACAGATTGTTTGCAGTAGCTCATTCTCTCAGTCAAAACTGGTTTCTTTCTCTTTTACAATCACACAAAACATCTGAAACTAGAAAGTACCTAGGGTGGTGGTTTGGATTTTTTTTTTCTTTGAGTCAGAATCAAGTAAACAACTGACATTACTTCTACAAAAGCCAAAATATCTGGGAAAAAAAGCAGGATAAAAATATGGGATGGCTGGGACTTTTTTAATGTTTACAAATTTATGGTGAAAGTTTTAAGAAAATACAGTGACAGCACTGCCTGCAGTACAGTAGGAAATGACAGTCAATAAATAAAACTAAAGGACTGTGCAATAAATAAATACAAGACTAATATAATATGTTTGCAGCAGGCTGATCAGTTTTAAATCCTTTGCCTAAGGCTGACTTTTACAATAAACAAACCACGCCTGTATGCTTTTCTCTATTGGTGCTGGATGAGCCCAGTTATTTATGGTTGGGCTCACCTTATTCCCATGAGATTTTTTTGCCCATCTCAGTCTTTTTCCCCCTAAAAAAAAAAAAGAAAAGAAAACCCAAAGCAGAGTAATCCCCCCCAGAGGTAAGGTGCACCTACTTCATTTGTTCCTATATGTGCCCTTTGCTGTGCTGCATGTGTCAAACTGTGTCCCATGGTGTCTCTGGGGATTTTTTTTTCCGAGGCCAGCTTAGCCAAGTGACCGCAATCTTTTTATTACCTTTGGTGAAAAACATTAGCCCTTTCTTTTAAGCAGTGCTGCACGGTCGAGGGGGCTTTGAGGGCTCCAGACAAACGTCTGCAAAACCATCTCTGGCTCAGTGGCTGTGATCATGGGCTAGGTAATTTGTTTGATTAGAGCATCCGTCTAAGACAAAGAGAGTGTAGTGGAGTGAGTCAGGCTCTGGTCTCATTTACAGGTCTGGAGATGCATAGAGAAGCTATTACAAGTGACCTGTGACCTGGCCCACCCTCAGGTGAAACGGCTTTGCCCAGTCACCTCCTGTTAGCCTCAGTCAAATGATAGGCTTCGGGGAGCCCAGGACGCGCCCATGGTTCATCAGACAGACAATATCAGCCCCACCGGCCCGGCCCCGAGCTATGCAGATGCAAAAGCAGATGAATTTTTTAAAAAATAATGGGCTTTCAAACTTGCTGTGGCGATAGTGTTACTTACAACAAATCTGTCTGCAGTTTTGGGGCTGCAGAGATAAAAGCCCTTAGGAAAAATGTCAGTGGCTTGAGTTTATTTATATGTAAGGTAACCATGAAAAATGTCGGCATACCACTAATTGTAGGGCATATTTATTCTGCACAAGTTGTTTTCCACATTAGCACAGTTGTTAAAATGCAGTTTTGCCTTAGGAATATTATAACTTTATCTTCTGTAATTATAAATGTGGATGTTGCTGGGGTATTATATACGTTGAAGAAGAAACGAAAGAAATGGGCACTGCAAGGAAGAAAACAAACATAATTAAAAATGCAATGTAGTAATTTTATGTAGCATACTTGGGAAGTGGGGACCTACAGATAAGCTAGAAAAGCAGCTAACATTGTGTTAGATCCTGGCTTTAGATTTGTCTGCCTTCCCACTTCAAATCTCTCCCATGGTTTTCCACTCAAACCAACTAACTAGGACCAGTTGGCAAGGCAAACATTTATGTGCAGCAGCACATTAATCTGCCCTGTGCAGTCACAGTAGTGTAAAACCCATTTTACTATGAGCAACTAAGCACAGAAAGCTGGAATGCAATGGCACAATGGAGTTATCACACAGCAAATGTTTAATGAATGACGATGTAAGAGCATCTTTTGATAAGAGTACTGCCTTGAGAAAAGCTTTGAAAAACGCTTTTGAGAAACTGCCTTGAGTCACTGCCTTGAGAAACGCCTGGAAAATAAAATTGGGAGTTTTCCTTGCAGTGTGAAGAGGCAAAATTTAGACATGATTTGCTCACATGGTGCAAATTCCCAGCTTGCCTGGGAGTCAAAGTTTTCTCTAGAAAGTTATCGCTGAGAGTGGGACTGTGGTGGTGACAGCAGCCTCCAGAGCAGCAGGCACATGGGCTCATCCCCCTGCTTCCACCTCTTCCTTCACATTATATGCACCCCAGGCATGCACAGCACAGAAATGTAGATGGACACACACACACACAAAAATTTTCATACTGGGACCAGGAAACACTTTCTTTCCTCAGGGAGGAGCCATTCAATGGCGCAGGAAAGCACTTGGTAGCATTTCAAGGTTTTTTGGGTTTCATTTTTTTTTTACTGACTCCTGATATTTATGCCAAAAAAGCAAATCATGCCATCCTGAGTTTAAAAGAGAGATCACACCAAATTTCCACTAATATCTTGGCAGGGGCCAAGTAGAAACATATTTGTCATACCACTGCTATCCACCTGAGCTTATCAGCAAAAGCTCCGTTCATGGGCATTATTAGAAATCAGTCAGGTATAAAAAATACCTGGGAAATTCAGTGTGGTCACGAGGTTTGTCAGCCAAAATCCTGGAATATTTCCATCTCTCATCTACTACAGTCTTCTTTTTTTCCCCTAATTTTTCCCCTCCAAGGGTTCTTACTGCCCTCTAAAGGCTCCTGATACTTCAATTTCCTTTCTCCTTCCACTGCATTTCCCCCCATGCCCATCCTTTTTTTCCCTCTCCTCAAAGTTTTGGCAAAATTCTGTTTTGCTGAACAGTGCAAATGGAACAGTCCAACTCTCCTACTTTTACCCTCAGGGATATCTGTGGCAAACAAGAAAGCTGGACGGTGATGCACCCTGGGAGCGAATCAGGAAAACAAGGAGAGGGTCCATTGAAAGACTTGGACTTCATGGCACCCAATTTGCCTAAATTGTTTTTTCCTGAAGCTAGGCATGCTAATGTGCTCCTTCTCATTTCCTCCAAACACACTTAGCATTCTTTAGACCTCCCCAGACCTAACAACACAGAGGTTCTATCACAGATGAATATCTCCAACAGGCACATCTCTGCCAGAGCTTCACATCGCAGACCATCCCAAAGTGCATAACCCTGGAAAGTCATCACCTCAAAGGGCTGGAGGGGATTTCCAGAGGTAAATAGTGCTGTCCCTGGCCCATGGCACCTGTGTCACTCCTGACAGAATGCTTATCTTTGGGGTTTTAAGGCCTTCAGTGCTGGATATGCTGCCACCTCCCCAGGCAGTGTCTTGCAGGGCATCGCTGTTCTTATCACAAGAGGGTTTTAACCTGAATCTTTCTTACTGCAATTTAAGCTCATTACTTCTTGTCCTATCTTCAAGAGGCTTGGAGATCTGATTATTGCCTTCCTCTTTGCAGCAGTCCTTTACATTTTTGAGGGTTGTTTTGTTGACACAGACACTTCTCTGCACCATCTGAGGAGAGGTTTATCTCTCCATTGCTGAAGCCAGCATACTTTTGGTTATAATGTCCACTGGAAGCACTTCTATTGTAAATTCACTTTACAAAATGAACTGAAAACTGAAATGTAACCTCATTGAAAAGCTCACATTATGGGAATTTATACTCCCTCTTTACTGTGCCTAAAAATACAAACAAGACTATTTTTGACTTATGTGTAATTGAAATAAAAATAAGCAGACATAGTTTTACCAAACACCAGCACTGAATACTCATCATTTAGCACCCCAGGAATTATCATGTGGACTTAAAAATAATAAAATTTCAATGATACATCTGAAGCCCTTTGTAATTGCCATTTGGGCTAGGTTCTCTCAGAGCTTGACCTGGTCTTCTATTCACTTGAGTCAACTATTCATGCACCAGAAAATTAGATGTCTTGTCATTTGCTGTGGGCTAATGGGTATGGAAAAGCCAACACATCTATTTAAGGTGGCATAAATGACTCCCTGGAAATGCCCTTTTTTTATCCTCCTAAGAGAGTGCCTAACATTAAAGGCTTTCAGAGCAAAAACCATAGTGGAACAGGGTATATTTTCACAGACTTTCTCCCCAGTGAAGCAGCATCTCTGTTGGTACACTTGTTTGATTCAGACAAAAGCTGGGGGATACTCACATCGTCTCACATCTCCCAGGTCTTCAATAAAGATGACAAATATTAAAATACCCATGACAAATTCACCAGGAGGTGAATAGCTTCTAAAGAATACTGCATTTCTTATTGCTTTGAAGTATTTCAGACTACAAAAAGGCACGTTCACTTCAGTGCTCTACCACTGAATGTCACTGACTCAGGCATATATTCCTGTTGAGGAGCAGCCTGATGAGTATTTTTCAGCCTCTACAGGCACTTTCTTCTTATGGAACAGTTTGAAGAGCTACAACCTTTATAACATGAAGTTGCCTACATTTCAGAAGAGAAATGGCTGCACATCTGCTGTATTGATGCCCAAATTCTGGTTGATTTTCTTCATCAAGAACTGAGTTTGCAAATGCTGCCTGCTCTCGATTGTGACTGACAAGTTCAGTACAAGGTGTCTCTTTTAGAGGGCCAGGTAATTTTGAGGTTTGGTTTGACCACAGGTTTGACCTAAGGTTCTTGCCTTGGGGAAAAAAGTAAAAAGCTGCATGGAGAAAAAAAGAAATAAAATTCTTACATACCACCACTGGTGGGAGCGAGGAAATAATGAACTAATTAGCTCAGTAATTAGGACTTTGAGAATGGTTCAGGAAATAAAACAGTCCACATCATACAGGAAATGTTTCCTCTGTTTTGGAAAACAGCAAGCTACTTCTTCTGAGGTTGTAGTCAGGTGGTTGTATTTACTAATCACCAATGAACATATCTGCATGAACTTGTCTGCTTGTTTTTAGAGAAAACTTATATAATCTTTCCTGATGTGTACAGGCTCCTTATGGAGCCCCCTAAGTCCAGCCCTAAGTGCCAAAATACCCAGTTTTGACCAAAATAGCTTTCATCATCTCAAGAAGGAGGTTGTCCCTGTCCTCTCAGTGAAGTTAAAATGTTAACAAGAAACTTCTAGCAAAGTGACAGAGCTCTGGTACTTGCTATTAGTGAAAGGTTCTTAAAATGTGTCTAGTCATTTCCAACTAAAAGCATGTTTGAACTTAGCAGTCTGCTCTTGGGCTTTCCACACTGGTAAAATTAGTCAGATAAACTTTCTTCTCAACAGATTTCCTTGCTGAAAAAGCAAGCCAGAAAGTCATATTTCATATATATGAAAAATATAAATATATTTATTTTTTGGTCATGTTTTTTTATACTGTGCTATCATGATGCAAGATGAAAGAGTGAACATGGTTCAAAAGATACTGCTTGGATTCCAGACCTCCCTGAATTTTTAGGAAAAATCCAGCAGGGAAGATACTGGAACAAGAGGATAAAAGGATAACAACAGTTGTACTAAACTGTGGGTGTAGCCAGGCCGTAATAGCTCCTTGGCTGTGGGGTTATTGAGGCAGGGCTGATAGTTTGCTGCATCTTGCAGGAATAAAACAAGCAGCTTTGATTTTCTTGCCCAGTGCATGCACCGCACCCTTTGAAACCCAATCCAACCAAATGAAAAGGTTTGGATATATTGCCATTTAATAATTGCCTCCTGCTCAGTGAGGAGTGAAGCTTTTTCTTCCCTTTCTTTCCTTTCCTCCACAACAAATTCTCACTAGGATTTTTTTTTTTTTCCACTACAGACAGCAAACATAATTATACAACAGATCATAACAGCTTACATAATGCCCTTTATAGAAACCTGCCTTACCTCAGAGGCATATTAGCATTTCTTATGGGTTTAAGGGGTGAGGGATTAATTACAGATTTTCAAAATATGCCTAATTACATATTTACTGGTGGAATAAATAATTCATATTTCATAACTCGCCATGAAATGACTACTTTCTTTTGAAGATTAAAAATTTGAGGCTTGAGGAATGTTAAAGTTCAAACTCCAAATAAAGACTCCTAATCCTTTATAGATCTGCCTTTTACTCACATGAAAAACACAGCAGAAAGTCACTCTTTCACCTGAATGACTTGTAGACCCCTTGAAATTTCTCTCTTGGCAATCTATCAAACAAAACGAGCAAAACATTAAAAATGTGATTTGTTCATTTACTTTGGCGCTTGGATAGATCATGTAGGATTTCAGGAAGCAGATAAATGACTTGAAAGCACGAGTTCCCCTGAGCCTTGGCTTGTGCAGTGGGACCAGCAGCATCTCTGTGTACAGGATGGGGTGGGCAGTGGGTTGTAGCCTCCTCCCAGGGCCAGTGTGGGGGCTGCTGTGCCTGCCAGTGGCAACTGAGGGCTCCTCACATCTCCCTGCAAGCCAGTGTGCCTTTAAATGCTTCGTGGCACTGGATCATTTGGAAGCATAAATCAACTTGCCCCTTTCCTGACCTGCTCTAACATACAGCCAGTGGTTTCCTTCCTTATATTTTATATTAGCCAGAGTTAGCAAGAAGAATATCCCTATAGCATTTAGGGAATATGCTAATTATTACAGAAGGGTAAATATCTGCCTTCAGAAAGGATGTAACTGGTTTTGAACATTTTATTTATTGAAGAAACAAAACAAATGGCCTTCAACAACAATAAGTACCATGTTTAATAGCAACAGATACCAGGAAAAAGGAAAGGGAAGGGAAGGGAAGGGAAGGGAAGGGAAGGGAAGGGAAGGGAAGGGAAGGGAAGGGAAGGGAAGGGAAGGGAAGGGAAGGGAAGGGAAGGGAAGGGAAGGGAAGGGAAGGGAAGGGAAGGGAAGGGAAGGGAAGGGAAGGGAAGGGAAGGGAAGGGAAGGGAAGGGAAGGGAAGGGAAGGGAAGGGAAGGGAAGGGAAGGGAAGGGAAGGGAAGGGAACTTTTAAAGGGAAAGATATACAGGGAATAGTCATAGTATGAAATACTGGAGCCTACCTATCCATGTCAACATTCCAGGAAACAAGGAAACAAACACTGGCTTATAGCATGGACATATTTGTGATTAATTTATAAACATAAGTCCATGTGTTTTGCATGGGTATATGAAAATAGCAACCTGCTATTCTGCATTTTAACTCTTCAAAAGAAGAGCTAGGTATAAAGCACAGAACCCAAAACAACCTAATGCTTGGTCCCAGCTCAGTGTTCAGTATTTCCTTTTTGTGCCACCATGTGTAAACTTAACCTTTCTATGCCACACTTCCATTACAATTCTTTCCACCTAAAAGCTAAAATGACAGTGTACAGACAAGTTATTGATTTAATTGAAGCAGGTGGAAAAGTGGAAACCCACTCTCATAACCAGTTTGGGAATAGAAATGCTATTTTGATTTTGGAGCCAAGGGTCTATATTTCCATACATTTTACATTTCCAGACTTGCACATTTTTCAGTAGTCTAAAATCTAAAGGCCTATGGAAGAAAAAGGTTGGGTTTTTCTTGTTTGTTTGTTTTTGTTTTTCTTAGAATTATGCCTTACTTTCAGTTCCGCTTTCAATAATAATTTCCATGTCAACATAAACTTTAAAGCAGAAGAAAATATTCTGGGAAAGCACTGATAAGATTGGTTAAACCTACAGAGGTGGCTTCAAATTTTGTCTCTCAAAATTCTCCCCATTCCCAGAAAAGAAGCTCACACATTTGATCAACAAGGAACTGTTTCTTTTATTGATAATTGCATATCAAGTGTAAATACTTAATTTAAGGTCCAAATTATTCAAGGTAAAATACTCAACTTCATCAAACTGGAGAAGGCAGTCAGTGGTATGTTGTGGAAGATGAGGGGTAGATGAGCATCCTTAGCCATAACTACAAGCAGTGAACACCATAGAACAGATTCATGAATGTAATGCAAGCCATTTAAAAAGTGTTCTCCCTCTCTCGCCCACACAATATTAATTACCTGTGCCAGCTTTTGCTAATTCATTTTCCTTCCACCTCAATAAAGGAGCACGGTGTTCAAAATAATAGTGTGAAGATACAGCATAAAGTAGCCATGGATACTCCAAAACTGCTTTTCTTGGGGCAGGGGGGCTGGAGTGGGGAGAGAAAGAATAACACCTATAAGTTATGCTTCCAACTCAGTTTCATTCACTGAGTCATGTAAATAAATACCCAGCCAGTTTGGTCCCCATCCCACAGCCTCAGCACAGCAGCTCTAATTACTCATCTATAAACAATGCAGACAAGCCATCGCTCACCGCCACGCTACGCCTCATGGCCACACGCTTTGTATCCTACCTGGGTAAATATTAAAATGAATATAATCGCCTATATTTTAAGGGTAAAGTTATCTGCAAAGCCCAGTGATTCATGAGCTCCCCAAATGTACATAAAGTGCTTTAGTGAAAGCATTTCCTAAGGGCCTGATCCAGTCATGTTTCTCAAACCCTCCGCAGCTGCCTAGACAGGAACAGAAAGGTCATTCAGCCACTGAAGGCCAATCCATCACTCCTATTAAAAAAGAAAATACCTAAACTGCTCCACAGGTTCAGTTTGTGGATCTGATGGGGAGATACTGAAAGAACAGCCAAGGTCCCCTTCCCCAGGGGGATGAGGGCCAACACAAAGCCTGTACCCTTCCTGGGGCCCATTTTGAGGATATGAGCGAGAAGCCAAAGGATCCCAGGAAAATTCCTTCCTTGAAGTCCATCTCTTGTCATCCTCTTGTTTTTAACACGCCTGTGCTGCAGTGCAAAGATCTGTTGTGCTTTTCCTACACCACGACTTTTCTCTCTGCTTGCCTCCTTTGAGTGTCAGGGAGTTTGCGAACTACAGAGCTCAGGTCAGTCCCACGGTAAGAAAAGCCAATACTCATCCCAAAAGACTGCAGCTTTAGGATGGAGGATCTCCCTCTCTCCAGGCTACATGTGGCCCCTCCACTGCTCTAACCACGCTGAATGTCTGCCTCAGGAGTGTCCCATGGTCACACTGGGGATGGGTGCTGCTGTCGCCTCTGCGGAGATTTCCAGGGCACAGCTTGGAATTGTTCACGCATCCCTCTGTCATCCCTTCAGCAATGGAACACCAAGCTGTAAAATACCCCTGTTCCTTGGGGATTCCCTGCACACTGCAGACTCAGTGGGCAACTTCAGCCTCATTAGGTTTGGGCAATCGAGGCTGAGGGAGCTTCTGCAGGGGGCAGCTGTGAAAACCCAGAGGGACGCTGCACTGCCGATGAGAATGGGACATTTTCCACCCTGAGCACCAGCAGCTCGCTGAGCTGCCATGGGTCAGCAGTGAAAGGGGCTGGATATCATCGCCCCAGTGAGTTCCCTCCCTCCCCAAAGTAGGGGGGAGTCAGAGCAGGGACTGACAGTGCTGCTTGAAAAATGTATTCCATCTGGTCTCCTTAAGCTGTAAGCTACAGCCCAGTTGTTTGTGATCACAAGGGTTCCTAAACAGACATTTCTGGGGTTTGATAGGACCTGCCTCCTCCAGACATGGAGGTTTTGGAAAAAAAAAGAGGGAAGAAGAAAAGGATCCTTCTCCTGGATCTCATCTTTTCCATTCAGATTTCAAGCACCAGAATCATTACCAAATAAAATGTCAACTTTTTTTTCCTCTTGTTCATTAACCTTTGATGCTTATTGTACAGCCAGTTTCAGTGCTCACAGGGGACTTGGGAGGCTCAAATCACAGGGCTTTTACTCAGGGTTTATGCACAACTTGAACCACAGTCCAGAAAGGAGGGAGGGAAAGGGAGGGAAAAGGCTATTAGCCCAATCCTGCCTCTTCAGCGCTTTACATGTTTAATAAAGATTGAATTCAGAGAGAGGGGGAACCCCCAACTTAGTAATAATTCCCTTCACAACTTCTACTATAATTAAAAAATAGAGGCAAGGTCATGACGAGTGCTATTGAAAATAACAGACAGACCTGTAATTATAGCAGGGCCAGCTAAACCAAGGGTTAAAGGTCTCTTAATACTCTGTCAGCATTTCCACTATAACCCCTCAGTTTCAGGGGTTTACAGCTCACACATAAATATTTGCTGCAGGCCAAAAATGGCCCTTCAAGGGGTCAGCAAAAGAAAGTAAATTTTATTTACATATTTATAAAAAATGTCCTGGCTCCACAGAAGCAGCATGTCCCTCACCAGCCCCACCAGTGCAATCCATGCAGATGAGGAAGAGGCAACAGTCACGACCATGAGAGCATAATAAAGGGCTGGGTGGAGGAGCTGGAAATACATTTTACCCAGAGAAAGTGGCTCCAGATCTACAGAACCCCCTACAGCGGCAACAGTCTGCAAATATAGAGTATATTATAAAGCTGAATCCTTAAATAATAGGGCCGTATTCCTACCATGAATTATACAGATAATCACTCCCACTGTTCAGCCAAGCATGCACATAAGTCTTCAGAAGATGAAAACCTAAGGTCTTGCTAGCATATTGGTTTAACTTAAATCAGTACTTTAATTGATTTATTTAAGCCAGTGCCAAACCCGGTGTGACTCCCTGATTTCTGATGAAGAGTTGCTTATTTCAGTTTAGTTTAAAAACCCCCATATCTCAATTTTTTTCCCCTAAAGCATTCCTTCCTCCCCTTTTCCTATCTGTATTTACATGACCCTGAGTTGACATTAGTTCGGTGCTTAAGGATTAGAAATGGCAAACTGGCTATGACCTTTTCCAGGGCTCCTTTCCTTCAGGGACTGGGTTGCTGCCAGTGGTAAATGGCCAGAGCAACCACTTGCACCCCATATATACAGTAGTTTACTGGTTGGGGGACCTAAGCTGCTGCTAACATCTCTGCAAATCCTATTTTCTTTAAAAATCTTCTGAAAAGTTTCTGGTGCCCAAGAAATAAAAAAGAGGTTCACAAAGCCAATGTAACATCATCCAGAAATCTCAGAAAAAACACATCGACAAACAAAAAGGGTCCTGAATTAGGCAGAAAACAGAACACAATCCCTTCCTTTATATTGGCATGATATACAAGCCAGACTCTTATTTTTTTGGAGGTTATCACACCATTTTCCAATGTCTGTCATTGGCAATCAAAATTAAGGCAGTTTGGTTTTCAGAGGGAGTTTTTCCATCGCCTGCTGGTTCAACTGGACTGTCCTTCTCGTGTGTCTGCATATCACCCTGGCTCTTTGCTCATGGCTTCAGGCTGAGTTAAAGGGAATGGAGGCAGAGCAGCAAGAGCACTAAATGTTCTTGGATCTACTGAAGTGAAATTCTTTCACTGGAGCTTTCACTGGATGGTCCAGAAGTGAAGAGAGGAAAATCTAAAATGGCAAACCCTTCCAGTAAGCAGTATTTTCACCTGCACCTAAAAATGTCACAAAATAATACATTTCTTTTCCTCTCTAACTTCAGAGAGAGTATTTTTCAAAGTGATTCTAGAGGGTCTCTTTTTTTTTTTTAAGTGAAATTATATTGAGAATATATAACTATTTTTTTTTAAAGTTTCTAACAAAATATTTATTGTGCAAGACCCAGCAGATAAAAAAGATGCAACTCTTTTTCTTGGTTTGTTTTGAGGTTATTTACTTAGGACTAAGCACCTCATTTTTCTTGTGTAGAAAAAGTAATTATGCAGTCAAAAGAATTATGACCCACATACTTCAAAACATATGAAAAATGTAAAACTTTATTACATACATTAATTTCTAACAAAAGATGTCTCCAGCATCAGTGTAACTGGTATAAGGCAGATAACTGATGTATGGTATATTTGTTGATGTTCCTCCCAAATGGGTTTTATAAAGGCAAACAAACAAATAAACAATTTCTTTCGTTATGTCTCTCTCTCTTGTATAAATTTCATCAGTCTCATACAGAGGACTGAAATCTTAGAGGACTGAGCTGTCTGTGGGTTTGTTTATTTATTTATTTTTATTAAGCTAAAATATTCTGCTCAAGCAATCTGTTCCCCATGCTTTCCTTTTATTATCTTTCCATCTCCTCTATTTCTCCAGCCAGACAACCCCAGCTCCTGCCCATACCACTGCTCAGGCTCAGCCTCCCTACCCTGGGCAGCTCCCCCAGGCCCCTGGCTGAGGGGAGGCTGCGGAGCCAGGATTGCTCTCGACATTCCGGTCAAGCAGTTTCCTACGTGCATTTGGAGCAGAGGTCTGTGGAGTACTGTTATTTTCTCCCCTCCTCCTTTCCCCCCCTGGCTGAATTTCTGTGAGCTGGGCAAGCTCATTCCTACTAAATCAGCTGGGCTGGGAGGCCAAGGCAGGAGTTGTAAAACCGAAGTTCACAGCATCCTTATCTTTAGCTGAGCCACTTTAACTTTCTAACTATACATCTGGGTACCATATCCAAGAGGAAAAGGATGGCCATTTAAAATGTCAAGAATAACTGCAATCAGTTCTCCTCAGTGCCTCTCTTCAAGAAACAAAACAAAATTGAAGTGTGAAAGACAGATTCAAGGTAGTCTTATAATTTTCAATGAATGAAAAAAATTAACCCTGATTTTTTTAAAATTAAAATAGTGACCCAATCAAAGGGTGACCTAATCTCTTTCTAACTCATGTGTTTGTCCTTGCCATTTTCAGTGCAATATTTGAATACAAATATGTAAATTTACTGTGTTTAGGCAAACCTTCTATTCCATTGATAGCTCTGAATATTACTAATAGTCCAGAGGAAAAAGGATTCATGGCACCCAACAAATAACACACACAAATATATACCGGAGGTTTCTATTTCAGCCATGCAGAGATATCACACTGGTTCAGCCAAATGCAACCTCCTGCATTCTGATTTAAGTACAATCCTCCTCCAGAAAAGATCATTTCAGTATATCACAGTGCCTTGTCAGGGTTTAAGGACTTTAAGGAGAAGCTTGGCAGCCTCTCTCGGAGAAAAGGGCTCGGCTCATGTCTCCTTGTGGTCTGGTCTTGGCATGTCTGGACACCAAATGGGAAAGCTGCAGGAATGGCATAACTAAGGCTTAAGATCTTACATTAATAATGATGATGCAGTTCATTTGTGTCTTGGTCCTCCTTTATATGGCCTGGGCTGAGCCAGGTGTACGGAAGTCTTCAAAAAGCATAGAAATCCCCAAATAAAGTTCTGGGTTTGACCTCACTAAAATCGGCGGAAGTCTGAACTTGGTGTAACCTTGAGGCCCATCTCTAATTGAAGTGTGGTATTTTGGGAACTCAGGACAAAGGGGAGGGAAAGACCTATTTTAAGTTATACCTAACACAGGAGAATCAAAGCAACCCTGATGGTTCACAGCTTTAGTCCCAGCGAGCCTCCCCCAGTGCCTGAGATTTCCTAGGGTACTTGCTACCTTTAAAATCAGAAGCCACAAGTCTCTCTGCTCTTTTTCACCTTCTTTAGTCCTCTCTCTCTCCTCCCACTAACCATGAAAAAAAGCTTTCAGTGTTTCAAATGTGCTCATCACAGGTATCAGGAGAAAAGTGGACTAGTGCCAGGTCTCAATGGCTTGTTTGTTTGGTGGTGGAAATCCATCCACTTCCATTTCAGGCGTCCATCGGCTGAGCCACCATTTGACATGCCCAGCCCCAACAATCACAGGGGCTTGGTGGGTTAAAAATGCTAGGATTTCATTTTATTGCAGGGATATTATTCATTCTTGGGAAGGTTCAAAAGTACATGCGTCAACTTATGTCATCAGGGTCAAACAAAGTGGCATGCAGAATCCTAGCCAGATTGCATCGGCGGAGGCGTCTGGAGGCAGAACCAAGAGTAAGGAGAAAGAAAAATGTTTTTTAGGACGTACTCTGGATCACTTCATCCCTTGGAAAGAGAAGCAGGGCAGGAGGTAAAGGATCCCCTCTGAGCACATTGCCCTGAGCAGCGTGAATTGAAATCAAGTTGTGCAGATTTCACTCTGCATTTCCACTGCTGCTTGCCCAGTGACATGCCTTTGGGTAAGACTATCAAACAACAATGCCTCCTCAATTGCCAAAACGTGCCTCCAACATACACCAGCAAGCCCACGAGTACACACAGACTTTCACAATAATAGCATTAGATGCCATTAACAGGCTTTAGCCTTGTTTCTTTTCAATGGAAAAACTATTTGACATCTCTCAAGCCCAGGCTCAGCACTGCTTGACCCTTTCCCTTCCCTGCCTACATTAAAAGAACAACTAAATAGCTGCGCACAGTGCGAGCCAGCCCCTCCTCGCTCCAGGTGTCTGTATTTTACTTAGGGCCCCAAGCTTGATTCAGCTCATACAGTTTCTGACAAGCTTCAGCTGGCCCTCGTCACCAGACAGGCAGATCAATTAACAGAGGGATTTTTCTTCCCTAGCTCTCTTCCTGGACCTTTAACCCCTTGTGTGTCCTAGCGCTCTGTGAAAGAAGGGCAGAAAGCAAAAGGAATTGCCATTTACAGATTTTCTTTTTCCTCCAATATTCCCTCTGCTTTTGCTTTTTCTGCTCATCTCAGAACCTTACCTTTTCTGCAAATATACATCTGTTTGTTCAAAACTTCGATTTTCTTTTTCCATCACAACTGAAAGTTTTAAAATTCCCTTTCTCTCTTTCTCTCTTTTTCTTTTTTTTTTTTCTTTCCATTTCTCTTCGTATTTTGCAACTAAAAATAGTGTTTTATTTGAGGTGGAAAATTATTTTTCTCTCATTCATTTCACCTCCTCTTTTTCCACAGCACCCATTTTTATAAATTGTAACATGGAAATAACATATTTTGGCTAAAGAGGCAAAGGACAAGCCTGGAGCTGACGCTTTGCAAGATTTCTTGAAAAGTTATCAGAATACAAAGGACAGTTTGTGGATAGGAATGAATTTAAAAAAAAAAAAAAAAAGGAGGGGTAGAGGACACCAAGGCAAAAAAAAAAGTGTGTTCAAAAACTATGAAATAGAAAACAAATGGAATAAATTTCAAACTGGACAAAAATCAGAGATGGCTACAAATTACCTTATGAAAAAGAAACAATGTCAACATTGACAATGTTTTTGGAATTTAATTATACCTCCATTCATCTTTTGTGAGAGTGTACAAGAAAGCATGTCAAAGGCATGAAGAGCTCCTTCAGCAACAGCAAAACATAATAAATAAATTTAATTACCAATGATAATAATTGGACATTTCTGCGAAAAACAGTTCCCAGAACTACTGAAAACTATTGAGAAAAATAAATGTTATGGCTAGCACAGGGAAATCCATTTAAATGCATTGATAGCAATAAATAATTTAAAACTGGTGAGGACTTTTTATTATTTTTACTTTTTTTAAAAGCCTTCCTACAATTCCTTAGGACAAGTCTATACTTTTACTCATACAAATGGATTCTGCCCATCACTTTAGTACCAAAGTAGTACCACAGCAATAACAACATGATAATTAACAATAAATTAACATTAATAATTAACAATAAACACCAAGCAACCTGTCAATCTCAGAAAGCTGCAGCAACCCTATACAAATCTAAATGTGCAGAAGCAAGTGTTGCTCTTCCTATAAATGTCCTTCACTTGGTGAAATGCATCTTGGCTTTAGCATGCATCCTTTTATCAGGCAGACAAGAGTTTTAACTCTTCCTTGGCAGAGGTGATAGTTTCCCACTCTCTTGTCTCTGGGTGAGGTGTATGTACTTCCTCAGGACAGTGCAGGAAAAAATAAAAAAGAGGATGAAAAATCCAGCACCATAGTGGGCAGGACACGTGAGGTGCCAGGCAGAGATAAGGGTATTGCCTCTTCTCTCTGCTTTAGAGTGCACAAATTTCTTAACAAGGCAGGAGCCCGAGGGAGGCTGGTAATCTTTCACTCTATATGGGGAATTTTTACTGAGCATTTGGGGATGGAGCATTATTTCTTGGGTGGATGGGTGCAGTTCAGCATTTTCAACAGCTGTTAGAAAACATGAAGTTGTTGCTGACACAGACTGGGAAGGCTGTAAGTAGCGACGACAGGACACTGATCCACAAAGAAAACAATGAGCCAGGGGAAGTGTAAAATGATAACTCTGGATAAACAGAGTCCAGGGAATAGTTACAGAAGGGGATGACTCTCTTCTGGAATGAAATGGCTCCAGAAGGAACATGGCAGGATGGTGGCTGGTCAGCTACATGTTAGCTTTGTAGCTGGGAGGGTAACTTCAGTCCTTAGGATATGAAAGCAGGGGGAAGCCTGAGTTACATTATCTTTTTCTGTGGCACTGTTGTGACCACTAATGGAATCGTTCTGATGCCTATGTTTAAAGAGGTTTTTGATAAATTAGAGAGAGGAGCCAAGGGAATGGCTAAAGGACTCGAAAACACTGTGAGGATTAGGAAACAATTGTGAGAGGCTCAAGAAGCTCAGACTGTTTAGCTTAATAGAGAAAAGGTTAAGGATTGACTTGACCACAGTATACAAGAACCTTCAGAAGAAACAGAATTTGATGGAGAGCTCTTCAGTTTAACAAAGACATACGTAAAACAAGATCTAACATCTAGAGGTCAAAGCTAGATGAATTCATGCCAGAAATTAAGAGGAATTTTTTTAATTATGAGAGTGCATAGCAATCTGAGCAATTTACTGAATATTGTGGTGACTTTGCCATCATGATAGTTAGAAGGTCTGCTGAGATAAACAGAATAATAAAAAACCTTCAAGGTGGCCTTTACTAGACAGAGAAGCAAACTAGGTAATGGCCTTGCTTCTTTCTGCCTTTAGCATCCACAAATCAAAAATCTATACATTATGTCTAAACACCATAGCTATTGTCAGTGATGTGTAACAGTGTGCCTGTAATTAAAAAAAACCCCAACTTTTGGTCTGTTCATGCTTTTAAACTGTTACCATGAAATACAGGGAATACAGAACATGACTCTCACATGGCACACAATGCTGAAAACTTTCTAATAATTTTATTTCAATAAAATTTGTTGGTCCTTTCAGATCATTGCCAATGATAAAACCCAGTGACCTTATGGTTTTGGCTCTTTACAGTGTAAACACAGAAGCCCAGAGAGAAGCTCCACTTCTACCTTTTAGTCAGATGATGCCCAAGTTTTACTTTTTAAATCTGAGCATAGAGCTTGCCAACAATTAATAATGCTGTCCTCAAATGGTCCCAGAGGGAAGCTCAATGGGTATAAAATAGAAGGGTGCTTTTGAAAGGAGTTGTTAAATGTATCACCACAAACTTAAAAAGTGGAATTTCCAAAATGAAAAAAGAGCTGCATTATCAGTGCTGACCTGATCTTAATCCAGCCCATCATAGAATTCATTAAAATATGAGTCTAATGAGCAAAATGAATGCCTTCTTCTACCAAGGATTTGATAAGTCCAAAGAGTATGCCTGTCATTTTCACTTCTTCATCCATCCCTGCATACTCTGCATGCCCTGTCGTTTACTGTGGATTGGTTTCTTGTTGAATCAACACAGTTTGAAGATGGTGGCCCTTCAAAAGTTAAAGCTAGGATGAGCAGTGCAATGGGCTGATCAATCCTATGGTCCCAAACATTTGTCAAATGGGATTTAATGAAAGAGGAGTGGCCTTGCTAACATGCTAAATCCAGCCTGTAATCCCCAGTGTAACAGGAAAACAAAGACATTTCCATCCCCTCTTATATCAGGAATAGACTTAGGATGATGGAATGATGTGAAGGTAAAATAATTGTAGACACATAAGCTTATGCAAAAAGGCTTTGTTTGGAAGTGCTGGAAAGCCACTCACCCCGAAACAATGGGGCAAATTAGCATGCATCCAGCCCAAGGGTGCAAGCAGCACACACACGCACTCCCGGTGACGGATGCTTAGCTCTTGCTGGGAGGTCACCACTACGAATCTTTCTTGAGAAGGCAGCATGTCAGATTTCAGACACTTTCGCTACAAATGGGCTTTTGCAGCTGAAAGGAGGAGAGGGGGGGAGCTTTTCGATCCAGATAATAAAGTCCATTTACATGAAAAGATGCCGCCTTCAATGACATGATTAATTTCGGAAATACCTGGCATCTGAATGAAGCAAAGACTTCAAGAGATGACTGATGATGAGAAAAGATAATTAGGCAAATGTCAAGAGTCAGTGTTTTGATTGGTGACCGAGAGGCTGGTCTGACTAGGTTATCTTATACTCATTCCAGATGGAAATGAAAGGTCTTTATAGAGAGAGTAGGGTGATCCCTTCATGGTTAAACATAAACTGTTCAAGTCTAGATCTTCCTAGGTTTTCCTCCTGGGAAGCCCTTCTAGCCCAGCAAGTGCTCTACCTGCATGGTACTGGACTAAGATTGTCTGAATCTTAAGATATTTTAAACACAAACAATGTATCTTGCTTTTTATTACTGCAAGGTTAGAAGAGTCAGCCTTTCCAAAATATCCTGGACTGGCTTCTCCCCAGACCTCCAAAGACAGAAGACAATACAGCCATTTTGCAGAGAGGCCAAAAGGTAGTTCCTTCCCCAGACATGCCCCATATCCCTCCTCATTTCCTCGTCAAATGCCCAGGGTAGCAACTGCCATTGAATGCTGGTGCCCTCCACAGGACAGATAAAAAACCAAAGAGGATGCCGGGGATTCCAGCGTGGTAGAGTCTGACAGGATTGCCCTGTAGAGATTGACGGATTATCTCCCCTTCAGAAAAGGGAGCATTCACAAGGCCCTTCCCCTAATCCATCATGGTGCTCTGGACTGCGCTTCCCATCGCTTGCCCCTTCTCCTTGCCCGCTGCTTTTGATTTGTGGGATATCCCGGCTTTGTGCAGGCGCATTTAATCCTCAGCAGGAAAACCGCTGGCTCTCAGAGACCTCGCTGGCTTTCCGAACCGGCTCGGTGTGCAGAGGAGCTCAAAGCAGCCTCTGCCTGATCTCTATTGTTGCGCTGCAGACCCGGTTCATCGTCTATTGAAAGACCCTCTCTGCAAAGGCAGGCTCTAAAGAGCAGCCGATGAAGCACCCGTCTGATAAGTCATACCTAATTTGGCCAGCCATCCAGTGCTGAGGCTGCTATTAGTTAATCTTCACATAATTTGTTGAAGTAGGCTTTATGAAGTACTGGAAATAATTGTCTCCCTCCCCCCTTCCGAACGCCACGGCCGCGCACGGTTAGGGGTTTAATAACAGACTGTATCGCGCAGTCAGAACCGGTGAAGGTTTTATAGCAGTGCATTAGCCAGAGGTGGATAACCTATCTCTAGAGGCTTGATTGACTGGAAACATATTCTCAGCCTGCCTAAAACTGCTTAGAGTGTGTCACGGAGGTCCCCCAAAATAAAACGTTCAGTGTATTTAGCGAAACCCTACACCCTAAGTACATGTAAGGGCACTGTAAGATACTAATTAGGTTGTAACATAAAACACCGTAAAAAGCAAAGCTTGACGTACTAAAAGAAAAAAAGTTTAAGCTCTGGCCAGCCCTTTCATGTTAAAGAAATGCATTAAAAATATATTCACAGCAAATATACTTTTAAGTAAATCTGTTTCTCATAGTAGCCCATGGCTGGCAAGGATAGACATTGCTCATGATAATGAAATAATAATTTCAGAAGGGTAACATACCCCAGAATCCTTCCCTTGAAATTTAAAATTAAAAGTACTGATCAAACAATTTTCAGTGAAGCACTGGCACAGAGTTAGATTTTTTTAAGGTGAAATTCTTCACCTCTATCTCAAGAAGTAACCTATTACCTATAAAAGCAATGTTCTGTCCTTTTTTAGCATCTCTAAATTTGGCAATTCTTAGTATTTTATGTTCTAAGCATTAGTTGTCAGTCAAAAGATTTTATCCATGCTTGTGGAGGTTTCTTCTTTCATCTAGTGCCACTCAGCTCCATTACATTGTATAAATTAGAAACACTACCTCCTTAATAATGTTGGAATAAGTGTAATTTTTAAACATTTAAGAATATAATTATTTACTTGCATCATAAATATTAACTATTAACGTAAACCATGTGTGAAGTACTGAAAGAATTAGAACTCAGCATTGTCAAGCATAATTTTAATGTATCAAACAAAATTAAAGGTACTTTTAGTTATCTAGAAAGAAAATCTGGGTAAGATCCCAATGCCTTTATTAATATCTCCAGTAGTAAATATATATATATATGTGTGTGTGTGTGTGTGTGTGTGTGTGTGTGTGTAAAATCTGCATTGTGCCAAAATAACTGTAGATTCAAAGATTATCTCACCACCAGCAAAAGCTACTTTTTTGCAAAAGCCTTGCCATTTTTGCACATTACCGAAAGGAATGAAGTGCTAATTTAATAAATATGTCACTAGCTGTGCTTAAACTAAACACCATTAATGCATGTTTGTTGTTGTATGTGCATAAGGTTACAGACTGAAAACCCCTTGCTAGGAAACAAGCTGCGTTTTATCAATGAATATATTCTTTTTGGGGTTTTATGGCTTTGCTTTAATGTGGACGGTCACTTTTCTTCCTTTGTTTGGAAAGGTACAGTTTATATTTCTTCCCAGATTTAGTATTTCCCTTGAAGGTTTTTGTGATTAACAATATAATATTTTTATTGAGTTATTTCACACACAAATGATGGGGCCCGAAGGGTATTCTAGGTTTACAAGATTTTACTAATAACTATGGTCCCCTTTGTATTAAAGCTGCTAATTAGTGCTTTTAAACAGCTCAACATTTAATTCTTTGAAGGCACCATATAAAGGGCTGATATAAAACTGTTTATGTAGAAGGATATATAAAATAAGAAGGTGTTAAACCCAACACAAATTGAGTGGTAGGGGGTTCCCTAAAGTGCTAATTTTATGTTTGTTTTCGTCTCATTTAAAGTTAAGATGTCTGCATTGTAACAGTGTTGTGTAACATGCTTTACATACAGATTAAGCAAAATGTGTCAATTTATGAGCCTTATTTGCCTGGAGAGGTAGTCACCAGTAGTTCCATCAGTGATTTTATGCATGTGTAAATATACATATATTGTGTGTTTTCACATGTAGGGATCCAAAAGTGTGTGCTGGCTATAAAAAGACGTGTGAGTGCCCACACACACGCTTTGCTGTCCACAGTATCTAGCCTCAGTATGTGCCTGTATTTCAGTTATTATGCAAAACTTCAAATTAATTAATTATGTGAGATCATGCATTTTAAAAAAAACCTAAATATTTTATTTAAATATAATTTGAGGTTTTAAAGCTACAGTTTGTTTAATTGGTACTGCTAAACTGAATTATACACACAGAGGATATGAGATGGCTGTAATGGAGAAATAAATGACTTGTGAGTTACATTTTATCCTTTTTCTCTCCAAGTTAATCTACAAAATGATTCAGAAATTAATTCAAAAAGTGGGAAATTTCATTAAAACATGCTGAATGAATTCTGGAAAACTGCTTCTAAAGAAGCTAAACATGAAAATCCCCATTTTTCATCAAAGACGTAGTTCATACAAAAACAGTTCCGAAAAAACATTTTAAAAAGAATCTCATGAAGTAAATTTCTGAGTTTTACAAGGAAAAGTGAATTGAGTCAAAGGCCCAAGTATCCATCTTCAGCTGACCCCACTTCTGAGGGCACCATCATTGAATTCCACTCTGCCACCACTTTTGGGGGGGTGTTAATTGTTTTCTGACATCTCTCCATACAGACCTATAAGAGGAGGAATAAGAGGAATTGTGCAGATGTGACTGACCATCCTCTGGAAGTGGGAGAGCTCAGTGCAGCATCCCACCTGAGCTAAGTGGTCCTGGTGAAATTAATCAGCTTCCAGGTCTTGAGCTAGTACAGGTGTACTCATTTCAGGGTTGACGTGCAAAATTGATGAAAATTTATTTATGCAACCCTGCGGCTGTGCATAATTATGTTCTAAATATAATTTACATACTACCAAAAGTGCCTGATGCAAACATCAAGATGGAGAATGTCAGTAAGGTAAAACTGCAAGAGGAGGTGAAAAAAAAAATACAAGACTACCAGTTAGGATAACAAATACATCAGTGTCATCTCTGTAATGCTATTTATTATTGCAAAGAAATGGAGGTTAAAGGCAAAATATCCACCCTTTGCATAGTATAGTAAACTTTTTTTGAGAGTTCCTTTCTTAAACTACAGTAAGTTCTGTCTTTTCAATTTCAATAGGCAAGTATTAGGCATCAGCATCTGGCTATGCTGGCCAATGTACAAATACATGCTAAAAATAGACTTTCCTCATAGATAGCAGTCTAAGTAAACTGTCTGTTCATAGAAAGATGATAATGTAAGAACATAAGCCATAGCATCTTTGTGGGTTGTTACTTCAAGAGCAGTGTTTCACCACCATGTTATGTTTATTTGGGCAAGTGTTTTCACTTTTGTAGGATGAATCATTTATTTTGCAACCAATACTACATATATTTTGGGCTGTTTATTTTACATGTATGTACAAAGACAAGGGATGGAAATGAATGGGCTAAACTCTAGATTTTCTCAGACTGATCCTGAGTAAAATCCAGTGTACCTTTTAAAAATTCTATTTCAAAAGGCCTGTTAAAGCCTTACATCATTCCCAAAGTATCTGATCAAGTGGCATTGTCAAAGCAGAAGTAGTAATGCTGTCACCAGTATTTGCATCTGATTTATGCCCCTTCACCACACACCAAAGTATTTAGTAAGTATTTATTGTTTTGTGTTCAAAATTTGTGAAATTACATATATGATGCTTTATAGTTGCCACAGCATTAGACCCTGCACCAATCTCATTTTCATGGTCTTTGTTTCTCTATTCCTAAACTTAGCTTCCCCTGGAGAGCCTCTGGGAGCAAAAAAAAATTGGAAAGTTGCCCTGACTCTCATTCTGCCCTGACATATGTGTTGGTATGCTTCAGAGCAGCCTAGAGGCAGCTTCGACAAATAACATCTGGCAGATTGCCTCTAAGACTTGCATTTATCCTGCTGAACTTTAGGCACACACACTGACGCATCCTTGGTAGGAGCCCATCACTTTGTTTCCTCTCTAGGCAAGAAGGAAAGGCAGCCACATCCAAAATGGACATCCTTGAGGCACAAGGGATTTGGTTTTCTTTATAAATTAGTCTCATGAAAGGAAAGAGAAGCACAGTTATGATGGGAACTCTGGATCAAGTAGAAATGGGAGAGCAGCTCTACCATTTCTCCTTTTTGTAACTTAGCTGTTAGGAAACCTAACATTTAACCCACTGGCATTGGCATTTTTGCAACAGATTGATGGGTGCCACTGGGTTTTACTGCACAGTGTCAAAGAGATGTTCATAGACCAACATTTGGAAAAGTCAAAACCAGTTTGTTTCCTATTTCTCCTTTGCTGGTCCGCGGAGTAACTCTACTGAAGAGTTGCCTCACACCACTGCATGACAGTACAATTCTTAATAAATCCCACCTGACCAAAATGAATTAGGTCTGGGAATATGTGTTCCAGATTATTAACCAGCACCTTTGCAAGTAACTTACCATCCACATTTATTAAAGATATTGGGTGATAATTTGTGCAGTGTTCTGGATCTCTCTCTGGTCTAAGAATTATGGTAATTAGTGCTCTGAGAGAAGATGTCACTCGTATGTTTCTCAGGGTGCAGAGAATAGCATATCATTACACTCCTTTTAGATTTGAGATGGATAACTCCCAGACTATTCCTATTTTTTAACCTTGGCCAGCTGTGATGGAGGCTCAGAGCAGGTCAGGAGACCTGTGCTCCATCTCCAGCTTTGCCAGCACAGGACACTGCACTGCTTGCTTTGACCTGGCCCCTCGCTTTCAATTGCAAATGAGAATAAAAATATGTTAAGTTTGGGTTTCAATTTCAGTAGGCATTTGCCCAAGAAGAAACACATGGTTTCATGAACTCTTGGGACAAAAGGTACCTGCATCTTCGGTGCCTGGTGCCAGGTGAGGATGTGATGATGATTCAGAGGGCTGTAAAGTGAGAGGCTGCTCCAGAAGGATCACTGAGGAATTCTGCCTGAGAATGACACAAGTAACAATGCTGCTGCTGTGCAGTGACAAATATTAAAAGTTGTTTAAGACATTCTTAAAAGATGAAGAAAAGGGCAGAAGACAGTAAACCACCACCTGAATTTGGAGTCATCACAGAGCACGTCTTCAAATTCTAGGAGATAATTTAAGAAAGAGGAAAATTATTAACTTCTCCAGAAAATTAATTAGCAAATTAAATTCTTTAAACAGACTTTTGCTTCACAAAGTCCTCAGAATTGTGTCCCAAGAAATCAATCTGCCAGAATTACCCAAACCAAAACGCCTAGTAATAATAATAACACTCAGATCTCTGAGTTTCAAGAGGTTTTGGAGATCTGAGCCACACTGATCCTGAACAAGGTTATCTGAAAATCTCTGGCCATTAGGTTCCTCTGCTGGGACATGATGTCTTCATACCACTTTCTTGGAAGAGAAAGTAATCCACATTGCCATGTCTTTATTTCTACGTGTGCTCACACAGACACATAAAGGACTGTGATAACAGCAGTGTCAGCTGTTTCCTTCACCCCTCTGTGAAACTCCTCCTTGACTTATTTGAAAGTTGTTTAACAGCACAATCATTTCCACAGTGCTGTTTTGGGGGATGGAAAAAAACCCCCAGCTTTCCCCTTCAACATCATATTCCTGCTTGACTTTCATCAAAGAGTTAAACAGCCAAGGGCTTTTAGCATCTCATTTCACTTACACACACAGGCCATTATAACCTGCATAAACAAGGATGACAAGTTGAGATTAATGAAGGTCCCAAAGTGACAGAACAATTTAATTGTCAGAAATCATAGGAGGTGAACTTTGCCAGTGTATTTATATAAGACTGCCATAGCCTAAAAACTTCCCTAATTGATTATGACCAATAAGTAATAACACTGGGAGCAGTTTTCTGGGGTACAGATACGAAATGACCCAAAAAAGTTAATAGTGGTTGTAAGATTCATAACATAAGGATATTAGATTGATAAAATGAATGACCAAAAACACTCTGAATAATAACTGAAAAATAATTGAAGTGTTTACACTTAAAAGTACAGAGAAAACTGCAGCTCTGACAAAAGTCAAATGACATGGGCTTGGCTTTCAAAAAAAAAGGATTGCAAGTCAGTCAGGGAGAGATAAGAGTACAGCAGAAGCAAGCAGGATCCCTACAGATGTGAAATGCAATACTGCTTGACACTTTAGACACTTTAAAACTCATTTTTTAGAAGAATAGTAAAATTATTGTGTCTTTTTTTCCAGGAGGAAAAAAAACAGTGTTTTGTAAACAAACACACACACACACACACACACACACACACACATACACATCTCTGATAGCAATTAAAGGGGGGCAAGCTTTCACATCTAACCTTTGAAAGAGCATCCAGGTAATTCAAAGCTCAAAGATACAACATAAAGCTTTTTTTTTATTTTTGAATTCCACATGCTTCCTCAGTTGTTTCCTAAATATTGGTTTTGGAGCTCACCACCTGAACTGGAAGCCTGTTCAACTTGTTCCTTTGCCTTCTGTGATCATATCTCCTTATTTTTCACTTCTACATATCCTGTCTTACATTCCACTTATCTCTCCTAATCAGGCTTCTCCAATGATCCCAAGCAAATCATCCAAGCTAATTTGAATGATAACTCTTAGAGAGCTGCAATAACCTCTCTTCTATGTTTTTTTTCTTTTTTTTCTTCTTTTTTACTGGGAGGTAAGAAACTCACTGTTCTGGCAGTTTTACCCCTTCTAAATATAAAGAATATCTCTTCATTCCAGTAATATTTTACTTAAATGGCTGCCAGGGATGGTTGTATAATTGATCTTACCTTAGAGCAGGAGAACAGAATATATGGCCTATGGAGTTTCCTTCCAGTCTTACATTTCAGTGATTCTCTGATGATAAAGGCAGAAGGCAGCACTTAATGCATTTCACTCACATCACCTTGTGGCTGCCCCTCCACGTGCCTAAATCAGGCTCATTGCACCATCTTACCCTCTCAGTTACAACAGCATGTGTCAACCCAGCTATTCCAAACTCCTTCCCATGCACAAAACTGAGCAGGATACTGTAGACCAAGATTTGTCTCAGTATCCACGCACTGTTCCCCTTAGATCAAAGGGAAAGGTAAATTTAGCTGAGGCAGAAATTGTCTCCATATGTCATTTGCAGCCTTACTGGAGCTTTATACAATGTTACTTACTGTCACCAGCAATCTGGGAGAACAATCCCAATTTCCACAGGATCTTCCCCTTGTCATTCTTTTCAGAATGTTAGGAAAAGGTTTTATTCTTCTTCCCCAGGAACTTTTGTAAGCATGAAGTCTGCACTTGCTTTTCAATAAGAATTTGAAACTTTCGGTCCCAAATGTATTGCATGCATCTTGAGTTCAGAAGGAAAAAGTACCCACATTTCAATTTAGATTAGTTGGAAACCCCTAGATAAAAGCTGAGGTCTGACTAACTTTCCATACAGCTGCTTGGAGCAGGGCATACACAGCACTATGGGCAAACCCTTCCTGCTCAAATTCAGCCTCTCCTTGACAAATACTTTATCTGCAAGACTTTTAGCAGAGACTCTTGTTTCTGAAAATGGCCAGACAAATACCTTATGTAAACCTCTTTCAGACAGTAGATAACTTCGACTTGCTGCTTGGTCAATGGATTATAAGAAATGAATATTCAAAATTCACGAGGTCTTGGCTGGTCCCTGGTGTATCTAATTCTTTGATCAGATAAATATAATTACTTCAGAAAAGAAGTATGTGTCTTGAAGGACTGGGAAAATGAATTCAAAATGTGCTTTCAAAACCAGTTAAGGTTATTTACAGAAAGGCTGAGCTTCTGCAACCTTTATCCCCCCTAAAATTTATTGTGATTTTATTTACACAATGAGAAGGAAAAGGAGCACAAATCTAGCAGCAGAGGGTTAACAAAATGTAGGTTTTGGGGAATGCCCATATCAAACTGCTCTTGAGCCACGTATGCTTTCAAGACTTTCACAATCATTAAAATCCTCTCAGATAACAAAACCAGAACTCCTTAACCCTCGACGTCATCTCCCGTTGGAAGGTTGGGAGCCCAGCTCGCGGTGGGGTTAGGAAGGACAAGCTACAAACATCATGCTTTGGCTTCGTCACTTTTACTTGATAAGTCCAAACCAGTGCACTTTGACAGGCCCTTTATATGCAAGCTTGAAAAATAACCTATTTAGCATTCCCCAGCCCTAGCACATGATTTCACTGGGAAACTATGCAAAAGATACTTTGGAAATAAATATGCACAAGAAATTACAACTCTGTCTGAATGACCCCCTACCTTGGAATGTCTAGAACTGTGAGAATTATAAGGTCAGGAAATATGTACAAGCCTAGTGCCTCGAAAAGTTACTATTCCTTATTAGGAATCTGCACAGACATGGAAGCAGGAGTTGTATAAACTAAAAGGAAGATTTTTTTTTCCTGTCGCTTACATGCCTAGTCCTTGACCTATCCCATTTATAGTTTCCTTTAAGATACTATGCATTGCAAGTTCATTTGTTTCCTAGTAGTCCTCCAGCACTGAGATTCAGCTGCAGCCAATACTGCAGACAGAGCAGGGCTATGTAAGCAGAAGCTTGAGATTTATATGCCTGTAAAATCACAGGTATTCATTTATCACTGCTAACAATTTTGAGCTCTGACTCCACAATTTCCAGGTAAAAGGTATCCTTACTCTCTGTCTGAAAATCTTAAATGCAGACATATAGAACTGTTTAGTCTGCTTTACTATAAATAGGAGGTAATATGTTATTTCAAACAAAAAGCATACCATAAACTACATACTTAATTTTGACAGATTGTGCTTTCCTATATATGGTATGGTCCCGCTGTGCTTTCATGGATCAAGCTCCCATTGACTTCAGCTGTCTCTCCTAACAGTGCAATTCCAAACATTGCCTTTTGTTGTATTTCACACCTTTGGGGTTTTTTCATAATCCTTTTCTCTGCATAAAAGCACTGTATTCTGCAATATCCAACCGTAGGCTCGCACAGGCAGCACAAAAGCCTCTTAAGAACTGAAAAGTGCTTGCAAGAAGAAATTCTCTCAATTTCTTTTCCTCTCCCCCTACCACACAAATTATTAGACAAACCATTCTCAAAATTAGGGAGAACACCAGTGCTAGAGATCACCCCCAAAATCTGCAAAAGGAAAGAATTGCCTTTACATAGTAGATAACCTTTCAGCCAGCATTCCTCTCAGTATTCCCCCCAGTTTGCAGTTAAATTGCACTGTGTGTTTATTCTTCTAGTGAACAGGCTCATTATATGATTTAAAAGTGTTAGTGTACACAGCACTGACATGTCCATTACATCCATGCACGCTGACACGCAGATTAGAGAGAAGTTCAGGTTACCCAATTAAGAATTGGAGCTGCATTTTAGAAACAGAGAAGTGGGAGGGCGCTCTGGCTGGACTATTTCAGTCTACACACAGACAAAAACACTGTTTGCAGGCTATTGGTCCACCAGGCCCAAACAGAGGCAATCAGAAGGAGAATGGGACTGAGGAGAAAGGCTCTAGCACAAATATAAATAAAAAAATGCCATCTCCTAGTTTAGTCTCTGAGAATCAAAATAATGAGACTGAAAAGAGGAGATGTAGCTTGTTCTCCTGGCAGGGTAGAAGTGTGGTCTGCAGGATGGGTGCAGCCTGCCTTGTCCCTGCATTTCACAGCCACTTTACATCCTGCCTCCTTGCTTGCAGCTGGACTCCTTCTTTGGGCCAAACAGGCCATTGACACAAATGTAAATTTAAAATTAAAAAACCCCAACCAGCAAACAAACCCTGCTGTACCAGGCATATGGCCCAGCCAGCACTTGCTTTCTCAGTCCTTCATAGCTGTGGGGTTGGGGCAGGTTTTACCACACAATCCCTTTTGATTTGATAGCCTAACACTGATTATCAGAGATTGCTGGCTTTAATTAAAATAAACTAAAAATAGTATAAGAGGTTTTCTGAGCCTTTAGTTAAGTTGAAAACCTAGGTATCATAGCTGCCAAAGATGTCCAGTGATTTAGATCATGGAGGTTAAAAAAAAAAAAATCTCCTGAGGAGAGATTAAGGCTTTTGTCATTGACATGGCCCCTGCAAGTGGCTCAAGGCAGGATTCTGAATGCTGTGGGCTGGCAGTGCTGCTTAGCACAGGTATAAATAACTCACGTGCTGGGGGATAGCAGCACTTTTCCTGGTGCTTCAAGACTTTCCCTCTTCTCCCTGGTAAGGTCTGTGCCGTGAATCATTTCAGGTTACCGGGAGCTTTTTCCCTGACTTCAGCTGGAGCAGAATTGAACCTTAAGCAGTTGTCAGAGGAGGACACAGATAAAGGCAGCTCAGGCCGCTTCCATTTTATTTAAAGATGTTGTTACATGCTTTGACAGTTCAGCCCTGCACATTTAAACATTTGGTTATTGTAGCTTCAGTGAAAGTGATTCTCTCTAGCAATACAAATCTCTGGTTACCAAACATTTACTTTATGCTCTCAAAAAGATAATCTAACAACATCCAGAGTTTTCTGTTTCCAAATAAAACGAATTCACTGTATTCCCCCATGCTATTGTCACAGACTGTACAGCTAAATTTAACTCCTTTATCTCTTGCTGATCTTTCAAATAAAGTTCATTATTGTATCAGGTATTTTCATAGTTAGCAATGATTGTTTAATATTAAACACCCTTTGCCAATAAAGCTCCATATATAATTGACTGTTAAAGTCTTGGTTACAGCTGCTCCAATAATAAAAGCTATAATTAAAATCACATTCAGATTTCCAAGATAACCACTTTGGCCTCACTCACACTGAGAGTAGGAATTTGTAAGTGTCCTAAGGACCAGAACAAGACCATTTCTGAGTGGAAGACTGCTCATCTGTTTTAACTGCTGTCTCCTTTGGGAAGAAGGGGACTGGAATTTCAGTGCTTTCAGGCATATTTCTAGTCGGTGAAATTCTTTATAAATCTAGATGAGCTTCTGAACAGAGAGACAAAACTGAGAAACCTATTGCATGTTTTATTTTGAATTCCTGCAGTGTTTAATAACAATACTTTTTCTAATATTTTTCTTAGTCTCTCTGCATGTTAGGGGAGTTGAGACTGGATGATCTTCAAGGTCCGTTCCAATAATTAATGTTGTATTATTGCCTTAATATTGTATTATTACATAAAAATATTGAAATTATATAATGATATTTTATTATCAATAAGCCACAAGGATTGTATGAATTTTGAAACTTGTTTTGTTCTTTTTGACAATCTTTTTTCTTCTTCTTTCCCATCTATCTATGAAGAAAATTTTGGTAAAATCTATTCATACGTATTTGAGTTTGGAGCAGATAATGGTATTCTTTTCCTAAGATAAAAGTGATAAAATCTTCACTTCTTGTGACTCTAGCAGATTGCCAACTGAAGACATCACCATGCTTGGACATAATTTGGCACAGTGAAGACTTAATAAGTCATTACTAAGAACATCGAGATTAGATGTTAAAATTTGCAGTGGTTTAAAAAAGCAAATCAGTTAATTTAAGAAGTTAACTCTGTGGCATTTGTTTGTTTGTTTGTTTGTTTTTTTACCTCATAAGAAGCAAATGGTAACTTGAGCTGTAGACCAGCTACAGACTCCTAGGATAATGCATAAATACACACCTTCTTACCCATCAGAGCAAAGCAAGTCCTAAATAGCTGTGCCCAGATACTTAATTAGAAACCTGGACCTCTTGTAACCAAAACCTGGAACTGTAATCGTGCAAGCCACAGGACACACTCCTTCCCTGAAATGGAAAGCATTTTTATCTGTGATAATTCTCACAGCTGTTACAGGTGCAACTCCATACGTTTCACTTTTATGTAAAGTACATCATAATATCTCTCCTTACTTTTAAGGAACTGCATATGTACCTACTAATAATAATAATAGGTAAAAATTTACCATGTGGAAGAGACTAACAGTCCCATCTGAGCAGCCAGCCAGCCTTGCAGCCTATTAGGTGGAGATCTGTAAGTAGTGACATAGAATTGACCTTGCTCTGATTCTTTCACCATGTCAACCAAATATTCTCAGATACACACCCCTCAGAAATATACACCCCACAAAAATAAATTCAAGTTAACCATAAACTGCATTACAGAGGATTGCTCCAATCCTCTATTTACCTTCCCATTCCAAATGTTCTTCCTAAAGCTACCAACAGGAACAGGCAACTATCACAGCACAAATGAAGAAATTTTTCCTGGTAGTATAACCTTAAAGTAAAACCTTCCAACCAAACTTTGGCAGAATGAGATTTATGGAGTAGACTCTTGTCTTGACTCAGTCCCTGAAGCATCATCCAATTTTCTTAATATTAACATTACAAAGGACTAGCAGTTGAACTTTCTTTAAATAAAGAATGCACATAGGGGAACTAAACACACTACATGCTTAAAGGGATAGAAATAAACATGATTAACTGAGAAGAGGGAATGAGTAAAGTTCCTACCAGAAGACCAGTTGGCTGTCACCAGGACTTCAGCTGCAGGCCAATATTTCAGCCAGTGTCCAGCAGTGTTATTCCAGGCACTTCTACCACACTGCCCTTGTTCACACCCTCTTAGGAGCCCAGCTGTTGCACAGGAGCCTGCAATTATGGCTAGGCAGTTTTGATGACTGAAGGGCTTCCTACTCATCATGATGACCACTGGGTCATCCTGAAATATTTCAGGAAAGTATTTTTGGCATCTGAGATCTCCTTTCTCCTCCTTGTCCAGTTTTGATCCCGCTGTGGCTGGCTGAAACTTTGTTCCCTCTTCATTCACCTGTTGAGGCCCTGCCTTCAGGGGTTAGCTGGGGAGGCTGTGTCACTGGTGCTCAGAAGAAAGGAGATATGTCCTGTTTTTGAATAGCTCCACACTGGGAGCAGTGATGTAGGAAAGACTTGCTGATAGGTGGTTGTTTTGGAATTGCACCATTATGTTCATCTGTTCAACTGAGTGAACACCACCGTGTTCCTTCTTTGCTTAGCAAATTTATGCCCAAAATCTTCATTGAGAAAGTGGTTTGGTGTTTCCATACAGAAATAAAACCCATTAATTTTCATGAGGGTGATGTACCAGGCTAAATAAAAATAATATTATGTGGCACTTCAGAGTGAAAATGACCTTGGGGCAATTCAACACAGAGTAACCTACAGAGTGCTGACCTAGAGAGGACCTGCCTTTCCCCTGCACCTTGGTACACGAAATAAGGACAGGACTGGGTTTGGTAGCCTCCACCTCATGGCATGGTTACAAAGTGCTTTACAAGTCACCTCTGCTATCATGCCAGGTTCAGCATTTCTGCCATCTGGCATTCCTTGCTGAATATGTACAAGGAAAGGTGTGCATCCTTGTGTATCCTGGGACTCCAAAAAGGAAGTTGATTTCACACCTGGTCACTCAGGTTTCCCTCACATGTCTGTGGTGAGACTTTATCTTCGTCTGGTGAGCTCTGAGAGCCTGACAAAGCATCTTTATTCAGTGGCAGGTCTGAGCCTCTCACCATAATGACTGACCCTCTTCTCCCCTCCCCATCTACCAAGTGAGCACATGATGTATGCCCTAATGTAATACAGGGCTCCCCTCATTGCATCTCCTTCATTCGACAGCTTCTCCTATCTGGCACCAAAGCGTGATTAAATATTAACATGGGGCGGGTCCTATTATTTCCTGACTTCCAAGAATCCATTGGTAAATTGAGATCTAGCTGCTAAAAATTTCTGACACAACATAATTTGTATTGAACCCCCTTTCCATGCCAGAGTGCCAGTGTTAATAAATCAGGCTGTTCACATTGAATAAATCTATTTAAATACTTATGAAATATTAAAGATGCATTTGGGAAAAGCCTCTAAGGTGATTGTTGCACCCATGCACCTCACAGTAACTAATTTATTAAAGAGTTTGCAAACCTGGGAAGGAAGGGAAAGAAAAATGGTTTCATAAACCAAGAGCAGAAGCCAATTTTTCAGCTCAGATGATGAAAGGAAGCATGCATTTCTAATCAAAAAGACAGATACGCCTTTTCTCTCCCACCATTCCCTCAACAGCAAAGTGCCTTTTCATCATCAACAACACTCCATTCCTAATGTCTGCTGAGGCCTTTCTGCACCTTCTCCATACACTAGTAATGTACACACAGCATCCCTTTGAAACAAGAGCCCATTAGCCGTGGCAGACTACCTTTTCACATGAAGTCCTTCCGTTGGTAGTCATCAGCAGAGTGCTAAATCATCCCAACTGGGCATGCTCACATCATGGCAGTAGGATAAACACATATTTAGAGCCACAGAATGAAAATTGCTTTTCTACCTTTCTTGAAGGTTGGGGGCTTTTTTTAGGAAAGGCCATAAACTACACGGGGAACATCTAGCTCTCCTCTCTCACCCCTTTCTCCCCTCCCTTAAATACGGATTTTTAAACAAATCCACTTTTGCTTACACGCAGGTCATCTGTAATTTTAGACCTTCAACCACCAGCCAGTCCCCTTTAAAGATTACATAGTAAATGTGACCATAAATTTGCCCCACAATAAGAAACAAGTTGGAGCATGCCCTGGAAGAGGGATTTATGTGATTGTTTTCCTTCCAGTGGGTGTGGCGAAGGGATATAGAAACTGTCAGCAAGAGCAGCAAGCGGGGTGATACTTCACAATAGCTACCTGAGTAATGCAAGAGAGATTAAGCCTAAATTGAGGACTGCCGTTTCAGAGGACAATTAATTTTCAGGCTGTTGTAAAAGCTCTGTTGACATTTCTCAGCGGAGGTTTTTGCTTCTCAGTAAGGGTTTAAAGAGCTTTATTCAATCGAGACTGTGGTGCTGCTGCTTTTCTTTGGGCTAGGTCCCCCTAGAAAAGCTCATTTCTCTGACATGCAAGCAAGCTTCTGTGCATTTTGTCAATGCTGACTTCTAAATCTTCACCTGAGAGCCCATCTCAGACTCTTGACAGCTTTTTTTCCATGAGTGTCTGATTCAGTATCCTGATGTAGTTGGGGAGACCAAAAAAAAAGCAACCAAATTATAAGCAGCATCCTCCAACCCTGTTTGGGCAAGGGTCAGCTTGTATGACCCTTTCCTAGACCCTTTCTTTTTAACCCTAGCAAGCACCTAGGAGCACAGTGGGCTATATCTAGACATGGGAGCTCTGTAAACCCCAACTGTTCCAGGTGTGGGCAAATGAGTTTTACAATAAGTCCAGCAATGAGTTTTACCATAAGCCATGAGAGACGATGGTTCCAGGTCCACAAAGAGAAACTTTAGCCTCTGCTTATCAAAAATGCTAGCATTCCTTTTTGTTTTGGTGACAATAATATCCTATTCAAGCTCTACAACACCAGGACAACAGATTAAGATACCCTAAAACTATCTGGCCAGCATGGCCTGAGGTGTATTCTTTCAAGAAGGTGCCTAAAAGGAGCTGCCTAAGCAAGCTGCCAGGCATCTCAGTGAATCCAGACAAAAAATGAGGGAGCTAAACTTTGGAAAAAGTTTTCTGCTAGAGTGAGACCAGTAGGAAATTCCAGATCTTGGTACCTGGCCGTACGCATCCCTGTTGAAAGTGGTTTGCCTTGATGCTGGGTTCAATTTATTACCAATGACAAATTGCCTGTCAAAACGCAGCTGCTTTGTAGGAATATACAATTGTTTGTGTACAGAGACCGAAGGATGAAAGGGTTAATTATCCAACAAACTCAGGCAGAAGGAGAAAAAAAGTTTAAAGCCCAGGGAGGTTATCATTGCCTTTTGCGCAGGCTGGTTTTAATCACTTTCTTGTACCTCTCCCTGACTTCATTTATCAAACCTTCACATAAAAGTTGCAAAGTGAGGTTATTCAGCGGATACCTCCATTCATCTCGGATGATTGACCAGCATGGTTTGCAGTACAAGCCAACCTGGATGATGGCATTCCTCTTGTTTTCATTGCACAGCCTGCTTTCATTTTATGCTGTAATTCCGTTTTCACAAAACCATAACCAAGCAGGCTGCAGATCCCAGGTTCCAGATTTATTTACAAACACCCCTGACCAGCCCCCTCTGCCTTCTCCTGTTATCTGCTTTATGCAGCTTTGGATCTTACAGCCAGGAGTCTGGGGTGGATTAGCACGAGATAGGAACTAGATCCAATCTAACCAAGGGATGTAATCAACCCGTGCTTCCACCCCCGCTCCTCATCCTCCGCATAAATCCAGGTCCTGCTTGCACACAAACATTTCATGGGAAATGCTGTTTGATATTTTCTGGCTTTGCAGGAGTTGACCTCAGGCAGGTGACATCAGTAGGTAAGCTGCTGTACCAGGCAATTCAGGAGAGGAATGAGGAGGGCGTGTATCCTTTGAGGCTTTACAGGACCTGAGGATCATAATTTCTGCACCTCCAAAAGATGGGTCACTAAGGTGGATGAGGCAAATTATAGATACTCTTATTAATCAAGGAGAGTACATAAGAGTGAAGAGCAAGAAAAGAGTAACTGGTGTAACCCTCTCTGAATTAAGGCAATTAAGGCCACGTTGGACTTTCACCCACTGGTAAGGCTTGAAAGCTGATCACTAGGCAAAATATGATAAAAACCTTTTCTCTGCCTTTTGTGGGAATAAAACCACCAGAATCTGGATCCTGCTGATTACTAAACACATGATTCAGATAGAATATCAAAGGTTGAGGTATTTTTGTGCAGCTCAGGAACTTCAGCTGGGGTAAATCAGCATATTAATGGCACTGAGTCAGTTCACACCACTCCGTTTCAAAACTTGAAACAAATATTTCAGTGTACTCCCTTTGGAAAACACACATCTAGTGAGAAAAACCCAGCCAGTGATTATGTAGAGTTCCTGTCGGCACGGTTCATCTGTAGTCACTTTCTAGGTGAAAAGCCTTTCAGATTAAAGTAGCATTTCCATCCAAACAATCTGGACCACTTTGGGCAAAAAAGAGGAAGGGCAATAGCTGACCAGGTCTTTGTTCTATTTAAAACATTCCAGTAACTTTTCAGCCACAGAGTATGGCAACAGAACTGATCACAGGGGAAAATGCAATTAAAATACCTTCCTGCATTTTGCAGCCACAAAATCATTGGCAAATCACCATAATCTGACTTTGCTGAAGTGGAGGGCATGAGTCAGTGCACCAGGAAAGAATTTCAGCTAAGTACTTTTCAAACTAATAACCTTGCTCAGGGACAGTTCAGAGCTTTTTGTATCTTCACTCATTGACAATGGTATCCATGAGTGACTTCTCTTACTGTTCTTTGCCTCTACTATGGTGCTGAAGCCTTGAAGAGACTCAGATCAGTGACTGTGTATGTCAGTCCAGGTGCAGCAGACAAAAATTGAGGCTTCAGGTTGACAGAGATTCTGCCATCATTTTTTTTTTTTACCTTTAGGGTTTTTTTGTGTCTCTTAATAGAAGATGATTTTGTAGATTGGAAACTAACTTTGAGCAAGAACAGCAAGCAAATCCATCCAGCCTGAAGCAAGCAAAGCCTTCAGGCGGGTGTTTGTGAGCTTTCTGTAGAAGGGTTGCCTGGACACATAAAGGGAGTTCATTAGTGGTGATTTGTGTATCACTGCTGCTATCCTGTTGATATCACACTTGTCTCCTATCTTCTTTGTCTGAGTCCAATTCAAACTGGAATTCAGACAGAAGTAATAACCACAGAGGGATTCTCATTCATTTTTTCATCTCCTTCCAAATTCCTTGCTTGCAAAGGTGGTTCTTAGATCACACCTTTGACAAAAGTCTTCAGTACTGCTTGTGCCTGGACTGAGATCAGTCTTCCTGAAAATATTTATTCTCTTGTGTGTGTATTGAAGTGGAATATTTAGATAAAAAGGAGCTTTTGGTTCTTTCCTATCAAAGAGCTGAACATTTCCTGGACCCTCTGTAATCCTTTAGGTGATGCTTTGGAGAGTCAAAAATCTTTGACCAAGCAAAGGCTCAAGACAATGGATGTTAATAGCATTAGATGCTGAGAAAGCCCCTGATGGGGTGCAGTGAAATAATTTATAATAGTTTTAATACAATTATGAATAGGAATAACTTTTGCAGGCAGATTTCTTTATCCATGTGACCTATACCAGATGTCAGGATTAATGTAGACAAGTGCAAAGTTTTTTCTTCTTTTCTGGAAATATTTATAACACAGGCATATTTTACCTAAAAGCTAATTAACAGGTTTTCAGCAGGAAGATTACCAAGGTTGCCATCCGACTGACATGACCATACCTTGTTATTATATATGTAAATTGAAACTTTACCTTCCTGAATAGATGACAAAAAGGTTTTGCTGAGTAGTGTTTGAGAAAATAAATGTTGGGACAGAAGAGTAATGAAGAAATGACTGAATAAAATTAAAACTTGGAAAGAAAGAAAAAAAAATTGGGTTTTTTCCCCTCTAAATTTTTGAAAGACACATTCTCCAGATGTAAGAAAATGAATCATAAGAGAGTAAACCTGACAGTATCCCTGTATTGAATCTGAGGAATGAAGCAGGATTCATTCAGGGCTGTTTTTACTTTGAGGATGGCAAAAATCAGCTGATTTATGTGAGAAATTTTAAGAGATTTTCATTCCGCTAAGATTTCACTGATTCCCTTGTTTCAGAATAAAACTTAAATTTTGTGGGCTTTTTCTTTGGTTTTCTTTTCTTTTTCCTTTAAGTGGCACTATATATCAAAACTTCTAGAAGGTATTTCAAAAATTTAGAAGTCTGTCAGTTCATCATTATTATCAATCTAACCTTTTTGCTGTTTATTTCAGTGTATTAGCCCATTTTATATCTCCATTTTATATATCTATTTTTTTTAAAACCAAAAAGGAAAGTAAAAAGAGCCCTGTTTGAACTTTACCCTGTGATGCAATATTTCTTTGTTTGTACTCCAAAATTTTATAGGCCTTCCGTGCTATTGTGCTTTATTGAAAACTCATGCTTTATTTGCTGTTCATTATTATCTCTTCAATATTTCTGCTTCTTAAGATTCCTCGTCCCCTGCAACATTTGTTTCGAATGATTTACTTTCTGGGAAGGTATGCACTCGCATAGATGCCTTTCTGAAGGCAAGCAGCAGAGTGTTATTATCTATCAATTCTTGTAGTTCTCTTGGTCTCTCTCATGAGCTGTTACCCAAGAGAGATGTTTGAAAAAGTGCCTTAGTTGAGAGTCTGTACATCTCAAAATCTCTGGCATGCATGGATGATGAAAACAGGCTTAAAGACAAGCAAAGGTGGGCTTGAACTTTCATTTACTTGTGAAACAGTAAAAATTAATAAATGGATGAGGAAGGCAATCTGTTCTAATCACATATGATACTCTGCTAAAGTTAATCCTAAAACACAACGCTGCTGTATTTTTAATGCACTTGCAAAGTTTCATCTGAAAATTTCATTAATATACTCCTGTAGATCCAGGATGCCTTCTCCTCAGGAGTCTCTACTTTCTGGATCATAAAGTTGTCTTCACTATAATTTAGGAACCTCTGCGATGATGCATGTTCAGCTGTATTTGTTACTCAACAGATGTCTGGGTAGTTAAATTCCTTCATGAGCCTTTATCAGTACTTCTATTCTGGGATTCCCAACTGGTTCAAGATGTATCTCTGCTAGCCGGCAGCACTGCTCAGAGATCGATATGTACAGCTTGGGTCAGTGTGGAGCTGGAGTGGCTGGTTGCCCTGACCACCACCAGCCTTGCTGCTCAACCCAGCTCTGCAGGTTCTGGAGCCAGCACCTTGCCGGTTCCTGCTCAAGAAGGACCACGTTATAGGGGCAGCTGGGGACAGGTCCCACATCCATAATTCTCGAGACCATCTGCTGCAGTAACTGTCACTGCTCTTCCTGTGGGGCTGCCGCCTGGGCTTGCTGCTCGCACATAAATTTCGACAACACCTGCTGCTCTCGCTATTCCTTCATATATTATATCTACAACAGAAGCTCACAACCAGGCTCTGCTCACACTTCATTTAAACAGCCACCTCCCCGACGTAGCGCGCTGATTCCGAAGCTGCCCCTCGGAGCTGTTTGGTTTCAATAAAACGGGAGCGATAACGAGTTAACAGTGCTGAGGGTGAACATCTTTGCAGGCCTAGCCCAGGTTCTCCAGCCATCCCAGCTACTCTTGCCTCTCCCCAGGTCATCCCTTTGTCTTGGAGAACCGCTTGTTCCTGCCTTGGCCTGTGGTTCCAAGGAAGCAGCAGGATGTATTTAACCCTCTGCCAACAGCAGTGTGGGCAAGTTTCAGGTAAATGGCACCATCCTGCTCTGTTCCCTTAGGCTACTTCCCTTCACTACATACCAAGGAGCTTTCCCTAGAGCTGTTTAAAGAGTAAGATAATAATCTGATTTGCAGCTAGAAGTTCTTAATCTGTATCACTATGATTCATAATATTAGTTATTAATGAATATTCAGCCTACTGCTGGGTATTTGTGAAAATGCTCTCAAATCCTCAGAGTTTAAGGAATTTTAGCCTCAATGATATTCATCAAGGAATTTACATGTTGCCATTCTGCCATTTAGAAGCATTTGTCATCCAGAGATCAGAAAAAAATCCCTGACATTTTTTTAGTTCACTGGGAAATTAGGAATGAATAAACACAGTCAAAAGAAATGCTTTATTTTGAGTAATGAAAAGCAACAGTTATCCTTCTGCATTGGTGATGTAAGTATTAAATTTACAGGTGTCAGAATTGGTTTGCAAGATGTTATTTATTAAAATGAGGATTATATTTCCACCTTCCACCAAAGGCATAGATAAACTCTGCTGTGATTAGATAAACTAGATAAACTCATCCTGTTCTGCAGTGTACTAACTGGCAAAGTTGCTCCTCTGGCATGGGAAGTTTTGACTGTCATGTAAGCAGTTTTTACTTTGTCTGAAGTCAAAGTGTTTCCCTCTCCTGATGAAAATGGGCAAGAAAGGAAGGAGATGAAATAGTATCATTTGAATACCATCTTAGGGGTTATTTTTTTTCCTCTATTATTTTTCTTCTCAGTCACTTAGATTATGTTGATAAGAGGAAGGATGGGTTTCAGCACACTGCTTGCCATTTTAAAAGAAAATAAAGTGCAACCAAAAAGAATTGTTTCTTCCTTTCCAACAACTGAATTGATCTTTGCCTACACCCCTCACCAAGAATCTGACTTCTTATGGCTAGCTAGCAAACATAAAGTAAAACACCTGTTTACCAGACACAGAGCTATGTGTCTGCCATTGCCAATCCATCTGTGGAACATAAACATAACTTTCACCAGCTGCTTCTTTTAGCATGGGCTGGTAATGGAAGCCATTATAGAGCATATCAACAACATACTTTCCTAATAATCATGGGCCAGAGCATCACAGGGTGTAAATTGGCAGAGCCTCACAGAAGGTGATACTGATTTACACCATCAGAGGATCTCACCCCACTGTGTTTGTTTTCTTCACACTCTCCTCCTTTTAGCACCCTTATTTTCCTAGTTTCCAGTTTGTTTCTGGGGTTTTTTTTCCATTATATTTTACTAATGAGGCAACATGTTGTGAAACAATTCCTGGGCCAGGCTCAAACAGTAATGGATAATTACCTTGGGTACATACAGCCTCAATATTAATGACTCTAAAGAAAACCTCTGAAGATTCAGAGGTGTTATACTGCAAAGGCTCCAACTGGACTTGGGCCAAATGCCCCGTTCGTATAAACATGCTCAACTCTATTGACTTCAGGAGAATTATACCTGCTTTTGTTTGTGCAAATGTGCTGAAGGTGATTCACAAAATCATGCCCAACCACGTCCACTCTCTTTAGATTTAAATTGAGCTTGAAATCTCACGGTGCAAACAGCAGATTCCTTTTTGTCTCGCATGAAGGCTAGTGTGTTGCAACTATAATTAAATTGCTGATAGATCCCCTTATCTCTCAGGCTGCTCCAGGATGCAGTAATGAGGCTCTGCTCTTGACAAACATCATCATACCTCTTTCCTTGTGTCACATCATTTAGGCAGGTCAGGATCTTGATGGTGACCCAAGACAACATTCATCCTATGACCAGGCTGTTCATTTTCCTTTCAGTGAGAAGGGCAGAAAGGCCTCAGGACTTTTTGACTCTTCATTTTCCAGTTAGAAGACAACCTGAAACTCAGAAATGAAATTCCATTAGTATGTGAAGCTCTAAAATGAAAAAAATTTGTACATCTTTAGAGATTTCAAATATGGGGGACACCCATCCTGCCGAGTTCAGCCCAGAAATGGTAGCAGTCCCTGAGACTTATCCATTGGAATTCACTTTCCTCTTGGTAATTTTGTAACATACACTGAGTAGTGTTTCCCAGGACTCCTGCAACTGCAAAAATCAATGCTTACCTCTGATATATTCAGGCTTAAAGGGTGCAACCTTATTTAAAATGCACTGCTAGAGCATATATTTTCATGTATCGTTATGTCTAAATGCATGATAACCAGGTTGAAAATCAAATTAGCTATGTTAAGGTGAATATTACAATGTGACTACTACCTGCTGTGCCATGAATGAATTTTGTAAACACAATCAAATCTCTTTCCTCCTCTCTCTCTCACACAGAGACACATGCGTGCCCTTGCACAAGAAAAGAGATTCTTCACCTTCTGCCATCATAGTGTCACAGCAGCTCATGTTTATTGTGAATGACATCTTCAGCTACAACTCAGCATGAGCTCTGGTATGCTGGAGTTGAACATCCTACCAGGAAAATCAGCAGTGACATTCATTGTTTCATGAATAATGAAAAAATAAATATCACATTTGCTGTAGGTACACAAAATGCTTTGTTTAACTAAAAGTGTTTGCAGAGAAATTCCAGGTCTCTGAGGGTAGATACTATTTTATTAACTGTGGAGAGAGAACTTATTTAGACGGAGCTGTTTTCATTATATTCGTAATTTTCTCAATTATACAAATGAGAGAGCATGTGATGAGTGCTATTAGCAGGGTACAGACTTCTCTTAGAAAACTCTAAACCCTTGGAAAATCACAAAACAGCAAATCCTCGGTGCTGGCAGCTGTGAGTCTTTCAGCCACTTACATTCTGTATAAGGAGGTTTACATGTGTCTCCCAAGTCCAAATTTGTGTAAGAAGAGTTTTAATCATTTATAGGGGCAAAAAGGCTTCAGAGACAGTAATGCAATTACTTAAGTGCATAATGCAAAAAAGAATTCAATTTTCTCAACACCATACAAGGCAAACTTATTCCTGGACCCCAGCAAAAGACACTCAAAACATGACTGCACCATGTCCAGAGTTTTGCTGGCTGAGCCCTTGTGCGCTCCTGCCAGCCCTCAGAAAGTTCACAATCACAAAATTCAGGGAGAAGAAACAATTCTACTCTGAATTATGGGGTTATGGTGACCAGAGTTTTGTATAAATGTTGTTTGCAGTGGAAATGCTATATTTTGTCCTATTAAGGACTGAGCAAACACACTTTTTATACAGCAGTAATGAGTCAGGCAAAAGGGAAAACTTTCAATGATTTCAGGCTTTGTGCTAGACTGAAACTTGTGAGCCTAAAATCTAACAGCTGTTAATGAAACACAAAGATACTTGGTTCCAGAAGTGGAAAAGAGTCTCACTAACAACCCTTTGAAAAGAAAAAAAAAAAGTAAAAAAAAAGTGCTGTTATTCCCCCATTCTTTGGAATGTTTTATCCATATTCATAGCAAGAACCCTGAGAAATGTTCTCAAGTGCCAAAAAGTATGAAAACTAATACCAAACACATTGTCAATATCCTACTAACTATTAGTTATGAACTTATCAGCATGGAAATACTTATTCTCTGTAGAATTTTCTGAATGGCAATATGGCAATCATAAATAATCACAAATAGTGCAACTTTAAGCACAGGCTTATAATTAGTCATTTAAAAGACCCATCCTCTCTCTCAAGGAGAGTGAATAGAATTGGTTTCTACCTTTCACTGAGGTGAAAGGCACAAAACTGGTCTTTTCCATAAACCTAGGTCATCAATTTTTTATATAGAGTAGTATATTTTATGGCTTCTTTCTTGTGAGTTCAAGTTGCCTGTATTTCCTATTCATAGAGAAGTGCTCATTTCCTGTTTAAAAACACACATGTATTTACTCTTACTCATTTAACAACATTCTAAATGGCAGTAACAAATACCAATAAACAGAAATAATCCACCTAATTAGTGCCTGTACACAAAGCTTCTACTCATTCTTACTCTATGTCCTTAAGCAGGACAGAAAAGTAAGAGCATTTTATTTTTCTTTTTGCCGTGTGCCAATGCTTGAAAGAAAAATAAATAAGGAGATAACTCTAAGGTATGTTAGTTCTTTAGACTTCCACTACTGTCAGGTGACCTTAGGCAGGTGGTTTAGAGCTTCTCCTTACCAGCTGCAAGGATAAATCATGGCCTGAGAGAGGGCCAACACTTAGATTTGACATGCAGGAAGAGGTGCATCCCCTGACATACAGGCAAAAGAATTAAAAATAAGCAAGTGTATGAGCAAGCAAACCCCATGAACTAATGAGGAATGTGTCAGTCAATGGCAGTGCAAGCTGTATTTCTATTCTACAAGAAAGGTAAAAGTATTCTAGTAGGTCACTCAGTTACTTCAACCAGATGGAATCCAAAATGTTCAGAAAATTAAAAATCCATTTATTCCTCCAAAGTTGCATTCCATCTGTTTTCAGACATTTATGGAATCTTTTTGCATACAGGATATGGCAACCACTGGTGCCTTGGAAATATTTCTCCTTCGTGCAGCTCACGGAAAGCCAGGCTGGATATAGACAACATTGAAGAAAGCCCTTTTATTTAGGTGCTGCAGCTTATCTTCAAAATCTAGGAAACTCTACTTTTGTTTAACACAAAGGAATCATAAAACATAGCGTATTATTATCTGCAAAAATGCAACAGGAACTTTTAATCTTAAAAAAAGCCCAACAAAGTAAAACCAAATCAGGTTATTCCTTGCTGTTTCCACCTTGAAAATTTTAACTTTCCTGCCAGTCTGTTTCTCATTTTCAGTTAGTGGAGACAATAAGAATGATTCAGATGCTATGAAGGAATGCAGCCTGGCATGTAGTGATCTCCACCCTGAAGATAAAAGTGACAAAATTACTGCAGGGGTTATGAGCTGTAACCTTCATCAATCATTTTTCAAGAAATATTTTATTTCATTCAACTACACGTTGTGCCTAGATCAAACTTGGGTATGGTCCCCTTCCTCCTCTCCTTGTTCTCAGCATCTTCAGCTTCACCAGATGGGAGGATATCATCTGGCATGCAGGCCAGGCCAGGCCAAATTTTCTGTATATGACACAAAGATCCACATTTCCTGTTTCCACAGGACCTTCTCCTCTTTGCAGTCAGTGGCTCATACAATAGTTCTGTACCAACAAGCTTTATCATGCTTGGTGCAAAGGGTGTTTTAAACCCTGGTGAATCTCACCCATAAGTACAGGACTAACATCTCTATTTCCAGGCAGTTATATGCCCATTTTTCTCCTGATTATCCACACCTCACAACAGGGTTAAATCACCCACAACTTCTGTGTTGGAGCCAATGCATCCCTTGGAGGTGAATGACATTCACCAGGTAATTCTGTCCCAGGACTCTTTCTTGTAGGGCAAAACCACACCAGATTTTGTGACCTTAAAGGGTCCTCCCATGCTACATCAACAGACCCTTGCACCAAAAACACCCTTCATGACCAAGGCCCAGACTACTTCAGACTATGTGAGTGGGGGCAGGAACACGTCTTACATTATCTACATCTGCATTTTGTACACTTCCCCCAAATCATCACTGGCAGGTGACATTCACATGGAAAGACAAAGCACTCAAAAATCCCAAGGCAGCAGATCAAAGAGCAGAGAACTGGCTTTTAAGCAAAAGACTGCACTTAAAAAAAAAAAAAGAATGCTGAAAAAGTAAATCACAAACGGTGGATTATTTGTTTCAGTCTTTGAATTTGTTTTTTCAAGTAACATCATGTCTCCACATTTTCTTCTACAACCCAAAGGAAGGGAGAAAAGTTAATGTTCCTACTTAGTCTCATCTTATCTAAAGCTGACACTTAAAAAAACAAACCCAAAACAACTAAAACAACCACACAAATTCAGTGAGTACAGAGAGATTCTGACTGAAAACTGGTATGAGTGACATCAAATTCTGATATAACAAGCCTGTATTTTTCATTGCTCCAGATTTGGAATCCACCAGGTTTGACTTTGGGGTGGAGGACCAAGTGCTAAAAGGCCATATTCAATCAGCAGCAAAGCAAAGTCTAGTTTTCCTCCTTTTTTTGACCAATATTCTCTTGCTCACTAGGAAAGATGACACTGAGCAAGTGTGCTACCCAAGATGGACAAAACTCAAGTGGCAAAAAAGTAGAACTGGAGAAAACCTTACTGGTGCACAAAGGGCCAGGAGGAGCATCCCAAGAGTGCATCCACCATGAGGCAGGACACATCTCCCTGGAGTGAGCTTCTCTCCACACAAAAATAACCCCCTCTCTCTCAAGAGTTTAAGCTTATTAAAGGTTTCCTTTGATTACACAGAGGGGCTTGGACCCACACCTCCTTATCAGCTAGAGAGCCTGCCCTGCTTTTCTTTAGTTTCACCCATCCTCTGCTAAGTTTAGAAGAAAAGGAAACAGCTGTGGCCACTGACAGAGGAAGGTTGGCAGCTGCAAAACAGAGATGCCACATTTCAGTATATAATTTTCTTTCCACAGTGTCTCTCCCTAACTTTCCTCTTTAAGAGGCACTTAAAATCCATGTGTCTGACTCAATTATTGTTATTGTAGATATGGAACAGAATGTGATGCTGATGAGGGCCTACCTGTCTGGCTAACTTCCCTTTCTGGATGCTTTCTTTCTTTGATTCATCATTGCTTGTGACACTTGTATTGTCTAAACTGTGTTCCAGAACAAGCCTCTAATACACTCAATGGAGGAAGGTGAAAAATCAGAAAAAGGTGTATCAATTGCAAGCATAAATTTACATGTTAACTTTAAATGTTCTGTTTCTGAGAAACATCTTAAATAGAGAGCATGGTTTCACTGAAAATTAAGTATAACAATTGCAAAAGAATTAAGAAACAAATTAATTTGACTTCCTTCGATTAGGAGAGTACTGACATTGCAGAAATTCTTTGTCTTTATGAACTCATCTGCAGATTCTCTGTTCTTTCAGTATTCAGTACATTATCAAATTGTATCTGAACCACTATGAATTCATGCCCCAGAGGGCAAGAACCCAAATTTAAAGTCATCATCATTCTGTGTATTTTCTGCTCAGTTGAAGGTTTTATGGTACAGGCTGAATGTCTTATCAGGACAATCCTAAAAATAAGCTAATGCAGAGGGGACAGGATTTATTGGATATGTACACTCACCTTCAGCTGATGTTCTCCCTAGGTCAGTTCTCATGTGATTGGCAAGGGATCATGACAGCTTGTATCTTCCTATGAGAAACCTGTGTAGACACTGGTAATTAGAACTGCCACTCAGTCCTCCCTGACAACAGCTACTGCACTGGCTCTGGGCCTCTGAACTAGCTACTGCCTCTGGAAAATCCTGTTTCCCAGTGTTTTCTCCTCCGTAGGCACATGCCTAATTGTATGTAAACATTCTGTAATTTATTATGTGACACAAAAACATTGGTACCTTCAAGCTGAAAATACTCTGGTTGATAAATACTGAAAAACTATGATTCTAAAATGTCACTTACAATATTGTTCTCCAGCTGCCTTCCCTGACTGGTTGCTGAACTAAGGATACTTCCTAGGTAATGGAAAATCTGAAAAGGGTCTCAGTCTTTTAAGGAGCCTAATTCTTAGTCAAAATTATGAGTGTTGAAGCTTACAAGTCAGCACAGCTTTGGAAAAAAATATCCATTTCAAATTGAAAGTACTAATGCATTTTCCCTGTACTATTCTATCTCAATCAGAACAAGAATAAAAAGGCTCAATTACCTATTAGTATAATTTTCCCATAAATGATTAATTCACTAACTGTTAATAACTGCAACTAACAAAGGAAAAGAAAATGAAGAAAGAAACCACCCCAGCAATGCAACAGTTCACAGCTGTATTTAAGAGACTGTGCATAAGGGAAGGTGTTTGGAAATATCTGCAAATTAAAATGAGACTGAATAATTTCCTTATACTAGGGTATCTACAGAATGAAAGCTGAATCTGTTCTTGGGTTTGCTGCAGTTTGGAGGTATTATTTCAGATACAGCTTCCTTGTCTGTGAAAGAGGGCTGACAATAGAGCTGCAGTTTCCATGCACAGTGCCCAGTTATTTAGATCTCGTCATGTTAAATAGCATCTTTCTATCCCACAGTGGGGAAAAAATATCCAGAGTGAGGTAGTAAGGAATTGTTGAGATTCAGAGCTGAAAAGGCAGTGAAATCTAATCTCCAGACCATGGAAATCAGTGGAAACTGACTTCAAAACACTGTTGATTTCAGTGGTTTTGGGATGAAGGAGAACAAACTTACTGCACAAAGACAAGTCTGTTTTCCAGAGCAATGTTTCCTGACAGGAGCAGCCTGTCAGACAGCAGCAGGCTGTACCTTTGGGGCAGACCCACGCTGAAGGCTCTGCACAGTTCTGGGGTGTCCAGGAGCATCTCAGGGAAGGAGTTGTCCCTCTGTCTCCCCACAGCTTCTTCAAGGCACCAAGGAGGATGTTCTGGCTTACCCCTAGGGTTAAGCAGAAAGCATTTGGCACCAGACCACAGGTGCAGATCCCCATGGAGGATGGAAGCCAGCCTGTGTGGGAAGGGCTCAGCACAGGGACCTGCTTCTCTTTCCTACCCATTCCCACACCATTAACATCCAGCCTGCGACCCATGGGAATTTCAGATGTGCAGAATCACATCCAGAGCACTGAGTTGGCCAGACTTTGAAGGCATTGCAACCACTGCAATGCTAAGTTTATTTTCCCAGTAATGATCCAGCCCAAGAAGAGCATGGCACAGTGTTTTAAGCATCTTGATAAAGTTGTATGCAGCCACTCTTTAAAAACCAACCCAGAAATGGCAGTGCTGTATTTTTAGACAGATAATTACATGTGTATTTCCATATATGTGCTTCAAAATTAATCTAGTAGTGTAGTCATGCAACAGGTCAGAAATTACTGAGGGAATAGCACCATTTCCTTTTTAGACATTGATTATAGCATGGTATTTGAGTAATACTTTGGCACAGTGCACAGGGAAATAAGTGTGGATCTCTAGCCTTGTTCACAGACTCTTCCCCTTAAAGCATCTTCCCACCACTAGCACAACATAATCTTCACTTCTATCACTGTTAAAATATCTGTTCCCTGCATTTGAAAGTTCTTCTAAATTCAACACCAAATCCACAGAATTCTACTCCATTGACTGCACACAGTTTTCAGAGTTTACCCAGTGTGTTGGTAGTGCCAAGCTTAACCAAGATAACTACTACCCTCTTCCCAGAGGTGGCACGGGGGGACAGTGTTAGGATGTAAGTAACAAAGTATGCACTGGTAACCTGTGGAAAAATGCATTTTAGAAATGTAATATAAAGCAATCTTCAATCCCAGGAAACAGAGGTGAAAGATGAAATCTGAAGAAAATCACATTTTAAGCACTGAAGTAGCGTAATGGCAGCCAAGTAATTAGAACTTTCTTCCTTTAGACAGCATGCACTATCACTGCTCTTAAAAGCTCACAGTGTCCATAATGTTATGGTTGGATTTTTTTTAATGTAACTACTTAGTTATTAACAGAGGCAAAAGAAGTTTGCTTTTAGAGTAACTTGTGAACTGTTCCTTCTCAGAGATGTTCCTGTCCTCCATTCCTTCCAGTGACCACTCTGTCAAGCTGCAGCCTTTCCTGATCCCTGTAAACATGATAAGTGTGTACTCAAGAGGTACTAGTAGCCAACTCCTAATTACATGTGAGCCCATTTCAGCTCAGGTTTGAGTCTAGAAATCTTACAAACTTGGAGTAGTACCTCATTTCCACTGGTGCAGCCATGAACATCAGCATCTCCTCTAGCAGGAAAAGGTCAAAACCATTCTGAAGGTCTACAAGACCCAAAGGATAATCCAGATGGTACCCTGGGAATGTTCTTAGTTTACATAACATAAAAAGACAGCATGAAAATTATTTTTGCTCAACCTGACTAAAAATATATGGGCAAAATCATTAATGGATTCTATTTCCTCTCACTGAAAGGCAATTTAATAAATTATCCTTTGCCATAGTGCCACTAATTGCAATGGATTCTGAAAAAAAATCCCAAATGATTTTTTTTAGAAAAGTCACACATCCTGAAGGTACACTGCTGGCAAGCCCTCCAGTGTTTATATTACAAGCCAAGCAATTTAAATAATCCCCAAGTTCATTACGTTCAGCTAGATTCTCAGGAAAGGTCCTCTCTTCCATCGGTTTCCAAGAATAAACCAACATAGACCATCCTATTTTTCACAACTGATGGGTTTTGTGTGGCTAAACTACGGTAGCAAGACTTTAACAACTGCGGAAAAGACTGTAAAACTTTCTGCCCCTTATTAACCACTGTGTGACTATTAGGTTTATGGGCAATGTTAACTTTGCAGCATAGGAATAAAAACATTGTAAACGGTCTCCAAAATGTTGGAAGCAATTTTCCCCAAGAGAGGCAGGCAGCCCTTCCAATCCCAGTAAGGTATGGAAAGGGTCATGTGGCACACATGTAAAACTAGATTAGACTCTCTGTTGCTAAGTAATTAAACCTAATTGTAAACCTGGGCAAGTGCTGAATTTAAAACTGAGCTCCCTGTTCAGGGCTCCAAAACCTCTATTGAAAATCCATGGAAAATGAAAACTGCCTCTTTAAAAGAAATCAGCTTGCAGCTTCCCAGAACGGAGCCCCTGGGCAAGTGGTTCAAAATATGATTTTTATAAACAAATCTGACATAGCAAACTTAATGCAAAACCCTATGCATATAACATCACTTATGTGTGCAACTCATTTAAATTATAGCTGTAGAGAGAAGGAAATAAAACTGGCATATTAACCTTTGGCACAACAGTACTCACATACTAGCAATGTTCAGCAGCAGATGATATTATTGTGACTCCCACTTGTATTGTCATAGTGAAGGGTCTGTCAGAATTCATGTTTGAAACCTCCACAGTCAGAGTTTATTAATTCAGCCATGAGCATCCGTTCCAGACCTATGCTGGCATGCACAGTTTTAAGAGCAGATTTTTTTTTCTACTCCAACTTCCTTTTCCCCATCACTGTTGTATTTAAAGTCATTGAAAGCAAAAAGAAAAGATAATCAAGTCTTCATGATAAAAGACTCCTCAGCATTATCATATTTAAAAAGACTGAATGGAAAAATAAAATATGTCAGAAATTAATTAATATAACATTGCACTGCTTCTTGCCACAAACTCGTTGGATGCCATGGTTCTCAAATGTTCCTTCTAGAGAATGGTCTGCTAATTCTTCCTCAAGAGAGAGAACCCTTTCCAGCAATCCAAAAGGACAAGCTAATGCACAAGAAATATAGATTTGTTAAAAAACAAATTATAAATTAGATTTAAAATATTTTCAGAATTTTTTTTTCGTTGAATTCTCCACAAAGTTGAGTACATTCCCATACAACCAACAAAAGCATCATGTAAAAAGAGCCTTCCTGGTTAAATAATGTCTTAAAAAATGTATTAATTTGGGTAGCTTTGGCAACAATACTAAGGCCTTTATATAAGTTATTGGACTATTTATATGCTTTGAAACATTTTGGTCATAAGTTCCAGACATAGGACTAACTTAAGAGCCATCAATGGAAGTGAAACAAGTGCAGACCTGCTGCTGAGCTGGAGAATACAATGGCTGAAATCATCATCCAGTTATTGGCAATGCCACTAAATTTGAGATAAGTTATATTGTCAAAATATCAGAGGACTATAGCAAGACACTTGTATATTATATTTATTTAAATGACATCTAGATATACTGCTTTGAGCAATTCTCACCTTCTTATTTTGTGGAAGAATCCTGAGAGCCAATTCTATTTCCCTGACTCCCTCCTACCAGCAGTCCCACGAGCCAAGCCGTGACATGGGCAGGGCTGAGCAAAAGAATACGTGATGGAGTTTTAGTATTGCAGGATTAAGAATTTGATGAATTCTTATCCTCTTTGATAAAATCTTATCTTCTTTGATAAACTGGGACAAATCAGGACTGCAGGAGCTGCTCTCCAAGCTGTACCTTGCACAAGACCAAAGATCAATGCAAGTGAAGCAGAAGGGAAAAAAAAAAAAAAAGACAGATTCCAAATACCAAAAATAAACTGCGAAGAAACTTAATCCTCAAAAGGTCAGAGGTACATCTGAAAGGGCCTGGCCATGCCTTTGTATCAGAATGTTACAACATTAGCCCTAATGACTTAATAGTTTTGCCCTTGAATTGTGTCAACAGGAACCTATCTTATTACATGGTAAATTAGTTGCTTCCAGCCTTCTCCAGACTCTGAAGTGATGGGAAGACAGAGGTTCTCTAGCAAAGTTAGAAATGCAGCCTTATACCTAAACAGTGCTGCTGAGCAGTATTTGGTATCATTTTAATTTTTGTAATTGGGTTTGAGTAAAATAAGGCTGGACACAGCATGGGGAAGAATTCCCTGCATTTGGCATTCAGGAGCCAAAATTAAAAGGAGGGCATCTCTTTTGAGTACTGTTGTGCCGTGTCATCAAAGGTCATCGTCTGCTACAGATATCAGGGGATAATGGGATAGGGTCAGGAGTAATGAAGCCAGGCTCTAGGTAACAGAGGATGCTTTCTTTTGCTACTTCCCTTCTCTCAGAGAAGTTTGCATCCTTTACAGGCTTTCTTCACATCCACACAAAAACAACTTCCAAACGTGGCGCAGCAAAAGCCACCAGGTGTCCAAGATGCATCAGCACCTAACTATTCAGAGCTTGTCCCTGAATACAACAAGAGCAGTAGATTCTAAGAGTTACAGTTACCAGGCAATTGTCCCATTCTATTAAAATTTGAAAATTCCTAATCTTTTGGCTTATCTGGAAGTCTTTGCTTCACATCTGCCTTAAAAGCCTGTCTCCTGTCAGGCAGACAAAGGGTTACTTTTCACAACAAATGCACAAGAAAGGAGAGACATGCTTATATCATTCTGTAAGTCTTCTTTAAGGAGTTTTATAGGCAAGTAAGATGCAGCTCCAGACACTAGACTTTTAAATCATTTAAAGCTGACATAAGCTGATCCTAGGCACGGTTTATAATCATGTTTTTACTTTTCAGCTCTGACAATTACAAATTGTTTGTATTAGCTGCACAAGTATTCCTATCCAGCAGTATTGTCAAAGCCCATCCATCCCAGTCTCAAAACACCACACCAATCCTCTGCTTTGCCAGCCTCCATCCACAGCCTTCATCTCACAGCTACCAACCCAGCAGGGAGGGGCAGGAGAGATCTACAGCCTGCAAGGAAAAACCCCTCATCTGCAATCTGTGGTAGCTGCAGTTTCCCCATGTTTCAATGTGGTTTTCAGACCATCTCAGCGTGACAGGAAGAAGCCTGGCATCCTCTAAGCATGTTGCACTTGTAACCTTTGAAGATGTTCAAAAGAAAAGAAGAGAAATAATAAATGAAAGGTCTTAACCATTTTGCGTGAAGTTTCATGAAAAGTCTTGGGGCCTAACTTGACTGGAACTATTTTAAGTGTTCCTCTACTACAGCAGCGGTGTGTCATATGAAAGGCTTTGTTTGGCATCTATCCACTGTTATAAATAAAAAACATATTTATCTTTGGTCATGCATATAATTTAAAAGTCGGACAGAAGAAACCTTTTTTCTCCTCTTAAATCTGTAGCAAGATAAATTCTTATAAATTATTTCTCTTAAAAGGAGGAAAAGAAAAAAAAAACCAAACAAAACAATAACAAAATAGCTTGGTTATTGGGAAATCTGGAAAACAGATTATTTCTTTGGATGGAACAAAGTGTGTGTGTGTGTGTCATCATGACTTTAAAGTTCCATGGTTCCCTATGGAAATACTTAATTGAAGCTAATAAGATGTGGAGTTATCAGTGGTTTTCCATGATAGATTTCATATGGTCCCTCCAAGATATTTTACCTCCTTTAAAATGTAGTGACCTAAGATTCTTTTAACTGGTGATCTGAGCAGCCACCACTGCTAATATTAAATGGGAGTGAAACCCTGCTCACAGAGGGCAGCAGTTTGGACATACCCCTTGAAACTCCAACATCTATGCACCAAAGTCACTCCAACTTCTAATTTCTAGCATATGTGACAATAGAAATACCATAGAAGTCTTCAAATGAAAGGCTTTCTTGCCTCTGAACAATTGGAGAATGGGTCAGAAGCAATTTCTTTTGGCATCACAAAATAAGGAAGTTAACTAATTACCAGCAGACTACAGATTCCAACACGAATCTTCCCGCAATTCCGATGTTTCATAAGGTGATCTTGATAAACTCATCCCTGTGGCAGGACAGAAGATCAGGCCCACTTTCTTCAATTAGGCAGACTAGTTGATCATGAGTATTTGATATGCAATTTTTGACTAGTTAAAATCTTGTGCCTTTCTTACATCTCAGTTCAGAAAAGCAAATCCCTGCTGGATTTGAGATGGAGATTTGGTGTCCATACAGAGGACTCCATATATTTACACACCTTAATGGTGAGCCAGTAAAGCCTTCTTTAAGTGCAGAAACTGGTTATCTGGCATCTGCAAAGTGCAGTTGCTTTATAAGCATCTGTACATATCCATTTCTGATAACATCTCAAAATAAATGAGCCAATGTACCTGTGCCACTATATATGATTAAATCATTCTGAGACTTACAGAAGAAGAAAACTTTTTCCTATATTCATAGCAGCTGAGTTTATAAAGGACTTTGAGAAGTGGTAAATTGTGTAAGTTTGGCAATAATTTCACACCTACATTTTGGGTAATAAACTCTCTCCCTAAAATTGGCCAGCATCAAGTGGCTTATCATTATTTTCCCTCAGGATGAGAAATTTACAGACTTTTCCGGCATAACCACATTTTGCCTTCAGCAATTTTTTTTTTCCTGAAAACATACTCCCTGTGCCTGCAAATGCATCCACTGCATATGTTTCTTTTTAATGCTAGTATGCCTTTTGGATAGGCCATCTCCACTGATAAAGTCAAGTACGTGTCTGTGGGGTCAAGCACCAGCTATCAGTAACTGTATCAGCAAGCACAGGGAATTCATTAACCTATAACCAGCCTTGGTGATTAATTAACACTGAGCAATATTGCATTCAGATTAAAGAAACTGCATGCAAGCACCATGACACAGGAAATACAAGGGTACAATAAACACCATGGTATAACGTTTTTGAGCACAGCTGAAGTAAACACAGACTGAATTTTAAGATGAGGCAACTACTTTGCAGCTGCTCTCCAACACTTGGGATTAATACAGCATTCTTTAGGCAGTGAACAAGGTGAGCAGGAACTCTGCATTTATTTTCCATCCAGCAAAGAGTAAAAGTTGCCTGCTGAAAGCAATTCCCATCTTAGGCATCCAAAGAGTGTGTCACCTCTTGATTTTCATGGACTATACAGAGAAGCAAGGACAACTGAGCTCCTAAACCAGGTGTCTCATGTTAGCAAGAAAAGGATCCAGGCCGAATTTTTGGGCATATTTCTGTTAGGAGTTTTTCTGTAAGATATTCTGTAAGTTAATGTGTGTTCCTAAAATGCAAAAGTGCCTGAGATTTCCAAGGTTAGCAACTCACACTTCTGAAAGCAGCACACAAACTCAGATACTGTGGGATTCTTTACCAGTGCAAGTTTTCATCCATCTCAGCATATGGATGAACTGAGCAAAGGAGAAGCAAGCCTGATTGTAATTACATTAAGCACTTTGGCAATAAGGAAAAGTTTGTACTTGTACACAGATGGCTTTATGTTACAATGCTATAAATGTGCCAAGTTTCATGGCTTCACCACATGATACAAAGAAGGGGCCTGATCTGAAGTCTGTACAAACCTGTTGAAAAGCTCTCCCTGGTTTCAGGGTATTGCTATCAGGCTTTTGATAAGTCCACTGAACACACCTGGATAAGGAAATAGCCTTTTGTACCAAAATGCAATTATTCTTTTACCATTTTAACACTGTTTGCCAATTTTAGCTCAAGTCATGCTTTGGTGACTGTTTTCTTTAAGGGATAAACAAAAAAGTCTGGTTCAGGCTGATTAAAATGACTTGGGCTGCCCACTATCACTCATCTACACTAGAAACCAAAACTTTGCAGAACTCATAGGAGCTACCTGGGGAAGAAATATATTACATTCTTATTCTGAGTCCTGGTGTTTCTGATTCAAGTCCTCTTTTCTGTGACCTTTCTATTACTTCATGAAGGTAAGAGATTTTAAAATTTACTTTAAAAGTCCTTAATTTAGAAAAATAAACAAAAATTCTCTCAACCCATTCCTCAGTGTCTCATCATAACTTATTTTAGGGTAATAAATCTTCACCCTGACAACTCTCTGATGATGCATTATGTTAATACATCATAATGACAATACTTGTAATATATGATGAATATATTTTCTGAAAGGAATATCATGTATACATTCCATCTTCCCAACAAAGAAGGTTTGGGAAAAGGGGGAGAAGGGGAGATAAAAGATGCTCTTTACCCAGAAGGCAAAATCTCACAAGAAAATGTGGAAATAAATTGATGGCCCTAATTAAAATAGAAAGAGAATAAGAAAAAAAATGATGTCCAGCACGAGCAGCTCCTATCAGTAAGATTGCTGTTTGTTCCTCAAATACTGCTATTCAGGCTGCATTATAAAAGGGAAATCTTTTAATGTACTTGTCTCAGTCGTGCTAATACAGGCATAACAGCCACTAGGAAATAATCATGATGGCTTTGATAGAGTTGGAAGATTGGAGTAATGACAGGTGCAATATTTAAAAGGGTGAGCAAGGTCTGCAAACAGAAATAACTGGCAGCCCTGTTGAATAATCTGCTGATAGTTGTGGACACTCCTAAGAGTCATCTGTGACTGGCACAAACCAAAATCCTGAGCATGGACAAGGTGATGACAGGGGTTTTCACCAGGAAATAGTTAATTTTTGTCTTTAAGCAAGACAGATATTAATTCATTAATTAATTTTTGATGTGGATACCTAGCCTTCCACAACACCACCATACATTAGAACCAGATCATGGGCTGGTGTTTTCTGTGCTGGGCTCTGCACAAACAAAACAAAGACAATGATGGCCTCAAACAATTTAAACTCAATTTCAAAGGCTTAGAATGCAAAATCAGCCCCTGGCTTAGCAGAGCCTGTTGCCTGGGCAGAAGGTAGAAGGAATTGATCCAAAGTTACTGATGGCACAAAGATCACAAGGGTGGTCAGAAATTACCTGTAAAATAGAAATAACGCTCTTTTTTTTTCAGGAATGTGGTCTTTCCACCCACTACCAAGTTACTGAAATCTTACCTTTCAGTTTAGGTGCAGAGAAAAAAACAAAACAAAGTCAAACAGTTGAATGAGCTTCTGACTTTTTAGGAGTTCTGATACTGATCCATAGTGAAAAGCTTGGGTTTTGCAAAACACCACAGTGTTCTCACTGCCACTGAAATGGAGTCTGATGATAAATGTTCTAGTCTGAAAAATACTGGACTGCACAGGACTAAAGTAGTTTTTCTTTCTGCATGGTCTTGCTAAAGCTGCAGTGGAGAGGTAGATCTGATGCCTGAAACAACTCAGAGGGTTGAGATATTCTTTTTTTAGATGAAGAATTAAAAAACAAAGTTCCTGTGAGACATTTAATGGAAGAAATAGATGTTGTGATTAAGGTACACAGGAAAAGATTAAAACATTGAAATAAGCGTGAAATAATAAAAATAAAGAATCATCCAATCATATATTTTGGTGTGAAATCATCCAAACTGACAAGAAAGTTGTGTTTGAACAGAGTGGCAATAATTTCAACACCAGTGTAAAGTTCTGCATAAAGAGAGGCCGTGGACATTGCTGTTTTGACTTTGCTAGAAACATTTCAGGAAAGGGCCCCAGATTCCTGATAGGGACTGGCAGGTCCCACTCTGCCACAGAAATGCTAAAGATGGAAACATCAACAGTGCAAGCAAAGTGACAGGGGTGTCTATTACTGTGTTGAACATGTGAAAACAAGCAATGATACCCAATGCTAGGCAGTAGTCACGTTCTCTGAGTGTGACTGGAGCATTTCTGCAAGGTGCTAATTGACCTCTGAATCTTCAACCTGCAGAAGAGATATGAGCAATAATGAATACTGGAAGCCACTGTGTGATAGCCAGTGGGGTTTTGCTAGCAAGCATCTCCCAAGGGATGATTACAAGCAAAAATAAAAGGTTCTAATGGAAATAAGTTGATAGAATCAACCCTACTACATCTACTGTCACTTTGCTATCACCACTTACAAGAGTCTTGCAATGTTATTTTGCATTGTAAGCATTTGTCCTCCAGTTGTTGAAGGGAAAAAAACCAGCTCATTTTGTAGATGGGACATCCTTTTGGGTACTGCTGCTTTGAGTCAAGCAAGCTTGATGTTGGCTTGCTTGACTCCACCAATATTAGATGTCTTAGGCATGCCAGGTGTCCTCTCAATTACAGGGAAAAAAATAAAATAAAAATTGAGAAGTGTCACAACTGTATTGCTTTTCATGCAGGAATTGAGTCACTTTCAGGCTGACCTTTAAACCCAGTGATATGGGTTTAAAAGAAACAATTAAAAATCCAAAACTGACCATCTTTATTAATAAGGCCAGTTGATTCAAATTATTTTATTAGAATGTTCCTCATTATTTTTTTTTCTTCTATATTAGGTGAGAAGCACATATAGGAAGTTCTGTTAACTTCCATTCAATCCACAGATCTGCATTACTGTAAAAAATTGCTCAGCTAAAGTTCACACAAAACAAAAGTGAAACTACCCCAAAGGAATCTCTGTGTTTCTAGACAATTTTCTTGCTGAGTTTCAAATATTAAAACTCTCCCAGTTGTTAAATAAAGAGTGATGAGAAAATGCATGCAATTTTAATTTCCACTGGGATTCTGCCTGGTGTGAGACAATCATGTTGTTAGATATTTTTCTAAAGAGTAAAATAACGTTATAGCATCTGTGAAGGATGTTATGAAGAACACGGTACTGAAATAAAAAAAAAACCAACATTTTTATCCCAGATTAGCTACTTGTTATGCTTTTTGATGAAATTGCTTGAATTAGAATTTACGCAAAGCTTTATTATCTAAGACACTTCAGCTCAAGTTGGTGTAACTGATGTATCTATTAACGTATCTATCTTGTAGTTAATGAAGGCTTGATATATCAGCTAAGGAGAATCCAGGCAAGCACAATGGATGTATATATAAAATGATATAATGTTCACTTGCTTGCCCCTCTCCAGCAATGCTGAAGCAACAGCATATGTTAAAATCAAAACTGGTGTTCACTGGTGCTCCCTGCAAGGTCACAGGTTAGCAGAATGGCTGGGTATTCACACACCTGAACTGAACACCTGCCTTTGCTCTTCTTTTTTTGTTTCTTTTTGAAATTCTGGTGGAATTACAGGTGCTCTGGAAAGATATTGTAGGAAGACCAAAAAATGAGGAATGACAAAGAGGAATATTTTTTAAAAAAACCCATCAAATTAGAGTCTTAGCTATAACTAGTTCATAATCCCTAGCTCACAATCAGGCTCTGAGAAACAGATACGCCAGGACTGAAGCATCACATTGTAAAGGTAAGGAGGGATTTGCTTTGGAAGTTTGGCTCTGGTTGAAAAAGAACTCCAAGGGGCTTTCTAAACAAGCCCATTGTGAGAAAAATTAAAAATGTCACCCATGAGTAGGAAAGCATCCTCCTAGAAAAGTTTCAAGTAATCATCTTGTCTGATTTTGTTTATTGCTTTGTTTGTCAGATCTGTAAACATTTTCTAAAATATTTTAGCTTCAAGGAAGGAAATAACACTAATGGAAATGCTACCTAAAAATGTGTCAGTTTTGTAATTGAGAATAAATACAGAAATAGTGACAAAACCAACATTAAATACTGACAATAATGTATTGTTTCAGTTCTTGCACTTTTTAAAATGTTTAAATAAAAAGACTGGGGACCTGCCTTCTTTGTATTCTTTCAGGGACCTACAAAATCTTTTCCCCCTTTTCTATTAGTAGTGCTACTGAGTAATAGAAATTAGGACAAGGACGAAACAGGAGGAATACTTATTTTCATTTCACTGCTCTTTCAGATAGTTTTCACAAAAGAAACTGTTCTCTTCTAAATCCAGCCACAGTTTAGGTGAAACTAAATTCTTTCCAATCCACTTATATTTGTTTGTTTTGATGGAGGTGTTTTTCCAAGGGAGATGTTCTAGAGGAATTTTCCAGGCTTGAGGGCAGCTAGCATGCTTTGTGTCTTCTCCTCTTAAATGACAAACTTTTTCATGGAATGGGTAAAATCTAGGCAAGAAAATCACATTTGTGGCTCTTGGCCTAATGCTTGTCTGAGTGTAAGGAGTAGGTAATGGTAGGAATTTTATACCATGTATTCCTTGACAGGCAGCTGCATAGCTGCGAGAGTGACAAGGAGTTTATGTATCCTGGAGATAGGGGAAAGAACAAAGGGAAATAGGAGGAAGGGGGAGAAAATTAAGTGGCAAAATCAGCAGTTCCTGTAGTGGGACTGTGCTGCTGGTTCATTTTCTTTGGACAGGATTTAGAAAGAAAAATAATAGGCACATTTCTCCAGATTTATTATATTTGGAGGTAGTACGTTTAAGTAGAATAGACAGAGTGGGTGATATGAGTGAGAATCTAATGACAATACTAATTAAGGGGAATTTCAAGGCCAACCAAAGTGAAGGAGACAAACTCTCAGTCCCCTGCACTATTGACAAAGTGGTGCCCCTTTCATTTCTGGACATTTCCAAAGATAAAACTGAGACAAAACTGCATAAGTGAAGACAAAACAATGCCAAAATCAGGATCTAGGCAACAGCTCCAGCAAAAGCTGTTCCAAAATCAAGACAATAAGCAGCAAATCCAAAAGAGCAATATGGGTTCTAGGAGGAACTGCAACTTCCTCCTCTCTTCAGGGCTCTAATCAGAGCCATCTGCAGGGTGCTAGTCCTCTTGAGGCTGACATGCAAGATCTTTACACTCGTATTTACGTTCATGCCCTGCCAGTAATGAATAGATTTCTTAGGGACTTGCATGATTCGTGCCCATGAGATAGAGAGCACACCAAGCCATCCCTACAGCCTTGGGAGTAACCTTGGGAGTCTCCACGTGGGTTTCTGCAGGTCTGGCCTGTGGTGTGGTGGCCCTACAGCTCTAAGGTTTCTCCAAAAGCAGTGCCAGCCCTTGGCAGCTTTCACAAGTGACTCAGGAATTTATCTAGGGCTGCCAGAAAGCCTTTATCTGCTGCAGGAACAGAGCTCAGACCTGTGTGGGGTCATCACCACACACCAGGGAACCCGTTTTCCCACAGAGCTGCTACAGCCTGGGCTATGGCTGGCTACACAAGTAGCAAAGGAGATCCGAATCTGGCTCGTTTTTCCTAAGTGGCTGATGAGAACTTTTCAAAGCTGCAGGGTTAGAAGGTTTCTCTCCTCACTGTGCTTCAGAAACTCAATGCCACTTGAATGGGCTCTTGTACTAACTTTGCTCTGTCTGAAACTCCCAAAACAACATTCTTAAAAAATGTATTGACCAGTTTTGCACATGCAAGGTCTTCTTCAGGTTACTTAAAAAAATTTAGATAAGATCATTGGGAACAGAGTAGTTCACAGCTTACTTTGCAACACCACAGCTGTCAAAACATTAAAGCATGGAAACAAAAGTTGAAATTAGCGATAAAAAGCAAATTTAAATGTCTTTGATGATTTCTATATAATAAGGGAGGTTTTGGAGCTCATGCTGGTATAAACCAGAAGGAAAGAAAAGCCAACCCCTAAAACTGGCAATAGGGCTAAGAAAAAGTCAGATCCATTCCCCTTCAATCCAGAGACTGTTTTTGTAAACAGTGGCCATATTTAAACTCAGCTTTCAAACCCAGAGAATGGGTGATTAATCCCCTGTCCTGCCTCCTGAGTTTGTAACAATTCTCATGAATTGTTTGTTGCAGTTATAGCATAGCTGAGACCAGGTCTCCTTTGGGGCCCCACTCCCTTATGATGCAATTAATGCACATAACCCTCTGCCATCTATAGTTTTTGAGCCCTAACATGCTGTGTGTGTCAGGATGAGGGTGTTTTGGGACCAGCATTGTCTCACAGAGACCTCTGTCTTTGCATCTTTTGCATCTGCCTCTTCCTCTGTCTGACCTTTTGCATCTACCTCTCCATCTACCTCCGATCTCCTGGGTGCTGGAGCTGATGAGATGCAAGAACACCCTTTTATAAGAGGCCAGAGTAAAACAGGGATGACCAGGTAACTACTCACATATATCCAGTGGCCCAACTAGCCCCCACTTAAAAAAGATGGTTAAGTGGAAAGAATGGTAAAACTCCCACTGATAGCCACTGGGCCAGCATGTGACATTATTTGTCAGTGCATGGAGGGGTTTTTTCAGTCTTTGTGTCTCACCTCACCTTTTCCAAGTAATTTCTGTGTTTCTGCTGAAGAGATTTCCAACCACCACTGTTTCAGTCATCGGATAATTTGTTTTTTTTCCCAGAAGGATTTCATTCTATGTGTTTACTTCTTAACTCTGTGTACACCCACAAACTAACATCTTCTTTGCATTTAGTTGGCAGTAGAGGGGCATGCAAAATCAAAGCCCTGTTCTGCTGAAACTGCAAGATGAAACACAAGAAAACTCTTAACTTCAGGGAGTATTGTAGAGAGAAAATAGGAAGTGGAACAACTTTTAAAAATGCACACTTTTCTAATGCACTAAAGCCTTCACTGCTTTTGCCAAAACTTCACTTATAAGAAAAAACAGCTGTGGATTTGATTTCTATGTTTCTCAGCCATTAGTCAACAGAGGATTCAATTTTAAAGCACAAGACCTATAACATACAGAGTGAATCATTTTTTGTCTGCATATAAGAGAGCACAGATAGATAACATGCTTAGTGAAAGCTTTATCACCAAGGAAACACATTTATAAGCATTGAATCTAGCACCTTAACATTTACAACTCACTTTAAAAAAAATGCCAGCTGTAAATAAGTCCATACTCATAACTCGAATTATGTGGTATCTATCACTCACACCTGCTTTAAGAATTTCTCATTGCTTTAGAGTGGCAATGGGCAAAGCCAATTTGTGAAAGTCCAGAGTTTTGGGAGATTCGGACTCTGATCTACCACAAGTTAATTGTTGCAGTGAGTTAATAATTTTTTGGTAATTATGTCCAACCAATCCATAAGTAACCCCTCACAGAATAGGTTTTATCTAGTGCCACTTGCTATTTCCTAAAGGTCATGGAGTCTCTTTTTCTCACCTCTAACAGCTCACCTTTCCTGCCTGTACTATGGGGAAGCATAATTCCAGTAGAGTGGAAATTCAGTCAGCAAATGAGGCATCGATATAAATATTCATGGAGAAAAAAAACTTCTGAAAAAATGTTGAGAAAAGAGGGTAGGTAAATCATGTCATCCTCAGGAGACCACTGAGATATGCACTGTCAATTTACATAGATTTGCTTAAAATTTTGTGTGTAATTTAAGAAGTGTTTTCATACTTACTAAGTGATCACCTTCTTGCTGGAATTAGGGCATCTCTTGAGCACTGGACACTTGATCCAGAGTATGGAGCAGTTTCCCAGATGCCATGTGGCACCCATTTGTCATATCCTGGATTTACAGTCTGGCAATTAGCAAGAGAAATTATTCCGGATAGTTCAGGGAAATGTTTCTGCCCCAGTAAATATACAGTATTTATTTAAATTTTTTTAAATATTTTTTTTTTTTTTTAATTTTTTTTTACAATAAGAATTTGACTTCTTATCTAGGATTCTTTCCCCACTTTTCAAACCCTTGAAATCCAAACCAAGATCCTGATATAAAACCAAGCCATGGGAGAAGCACATGAACTCACAGGGACCAGCTGCATGTATAAGGCTAAGTTTATATACAAGCACTAGAAGATAAGCATTATCTCAGAGTAGACTCCTAGCACAGTTCAGCACAACTTAATATGATAAAGATTCATCTTCAAGGAAAAAAAAAATCTGGAAAAATTTTGAAAATGCTTGATTATTGCTTGTTCAGCTTGTGGCTGTGGTTACTGGTAACACTTATTGACCTTGGAAGAAGGTAAGGTTGATGCCACGAGCCTTTAGAAAGCCAGCTCTGAAAACATGATATACTGACAATATTTGACTCCTTGCAGTTCATCCTAAAAGACACACTTTCATAGAGACATTTGCTTAATTGGGAACCCTCTGAACTCAGTTCATGTCTGGCTCCTGTCTGGTTCCATAAGCCTAAAGACATGAATAAATGGAGCTATTTGCCAACTCAGGACTCAAATCACTAACAATCATAACATCTAGTGGCCAGAAGAACTTGAAAACCAGATTCCAGCATCAAAATTGGACCATTCCATGAAGAATAATATAAAAAGAATTACTTCAAAGCCACTGACCATGAAGAAATGGAACAATGACTATTTGGTAGTGATGCAATCTTGAACTTTCACATCTGAGGAAATTTTACTTCACTATAATTGAGTTCATCAGGTTCCATGAGCATGCCCATGTTTTCTTCTCCATTTACTCAAAGATTTTCACTGGTATGATGCAAAGGACAATACTATCTACTGGGAGGTTTTCTCTGTTGATCTGAAGCAAGTTCATCTCAGTTTTTATTTCACCACTGTTTGTAGCTTTTTAGCTTTCAGATCCTCCCTAATGACAGTGGCTGGAGGAATAAAACACATGTACCTTTTATAAAGATAAAATGAGAAGCCATGTTAAGGCTTCCTCCATTTTTTTTTTAGTTTTTCACTTTTCTAAAGACAACCTTTTATTCAACCCTGATGCCATAAAAAAGGTGATGTCATAATTTATTATATTAAGCTTGTTACTAAAATGTCATTACACAAGTGATGTTTTAATTGATGATGCTAAACTGGTTAGCAGGAAAGTGTCAAGTGTCACTTTCATGACATAAACTGCCAGTTATGATTATATAAAATCAATTATTCTTTGGAGAACTGCATTAGATCAGCTACATCTGAACCAATGGAGTTGGGGCAGGTTCATATTTTTTTAAATGCTCTTCATCCAGTTCTCATTATTACGAGTAAAATATACTTCAGATGCAGTTCAGACTTTTATAACTCTCTCCTTGAAACATAATACCTGCCTTTCTCATTTGCCCTTTCAGATGCCATCAAATCAACATTGAACTAAAACAAAAGCAGTGAGACAAATTTTATAACCTTAAGAGCTTGCCTCGTTCTGCAAACATACAGAAAAACCAAAGTTTGAGATTAAGGTAAGCAAAAATTAAAAAAAAAAACATTATTTTAATAGTAGATTAAATATAGAGGATTAGGATTTGCTGAACATAATGTTGGTTACTACAAGCCCTCTTTTGATGCTAGACCTCCTAAAGCTTTAGCGTCCAGCTGCTCTCCCAATTCCTCTAAATCTTAGGCACAGAACCAAGAGAATATATTAATATCTGAAATGCATGTAGCCAGATCTTAAAAACTTAATCCCTTTTAGGGATAGTTACAAGTAAAAGCAGCAAGTTTAGCTCATGTGCATTCTCTGGGTCCAACAGAAGTAGACTGAGTCACTGCTGATGCTGATCTGATCGAGCAAGTTTATAACATTTCCCTGTGTTAAAGCTGCATTCTGCTCCTTGCTGTCAGTGACACATCAGCTGGCAAAGATGTTCAGAGATATCCTGGTAACAAGCTAGATGCAACATAACACAGTGAGATTTTTAAGAGAATTTCCAAGCTGAAATCTCATCTGTTTTACAGAAGACTAAGTACAGTCCCTTTAATGAGAGGGAGCACAACAAGGACTATTTCTTGGTCAAGTCTATTGGATTTGTTTGAGTTTAAACAAGAGGATTGCTCCCTGTTGTAAAATGGCAAAAAATGGAAAGATAAATGATGTACATGCATGCAACCACAATGACCCCAAGAAACAGTGGGGATTCCAAAGCCAACAAAATTTGTCTGCCAAATAAGCCACACTTTTAGTTTCCTGAACAGCTTTGTGCTCAGATCAGAGGCACTTTATGATGGAAGGTGGATGTGGACATGGCTTAAAGATCACACTTCCTTTTACTCTTTTACCCATACAAACTCCAATCAGATCAGATGTCACACTTCTTGGCAAAAATCTTGGAGGTTTGATTAAGAGAGTTGAAGGAGGTGATAGGGAGAAGCTGCAAAGAGGTAAGAGAGAAGCACACTAAGAAATATTTAGAAACACACATGTGATTTTCATTAGGTGCAATGGAGTTGGTGGAAATGAATCTGCAGGGCAAAACTTACCTCATGATTTCATCCATGCAAAAAGAATCTGTTGTCTCCTTTTAAGTCTCTTGTTCTCTACATGTTTTTGCCAGTAATAGATTTGGGTATTAACCCACTTCCCATTTTTTTCTGACAAACCTAATGGTAATAACTGATCTGAGTTCACAAAAAAAAAAACAACAACATATATGTATTTTATATATATTTTATATATATAATATATATATAAAATAAATATTTATATATATATATATATATATATATATATAAACAAAAATGAAAATATATTAAGTAAAGCAGAAAAAAAACCCGAAAAAGAGGTGTTAAGTTTTGATTATCCATATGCATCAGGCGTTTTATTACCAACATATCTCTAGATAAAATTTTACCTGTCAGATTTTGGGAACATACAAGATTCATTAGATATCAGATCTTTAATGCAGATGGTGAAATAATGCCAGAATTTTGAACATTTATCTCCTTAGCCTTCTGTCACATATTCTCTATCTCACAGACATTCTCATTGGAGCCTGTGAGTATTTTTCTCTTTTCCCAGATTGGTTACAATTATTTAAAATACACTTTCAAGGCAGAGAGGGCTTGCATCAGCCATCAAGCAATTCACCATATCACTCTGATTTACATAACAAGTCAGATAAAAGCTAAACATCAAAGAATGCACACTTGTTGACATGACAGAAGGTTGACAGAAACCCTGTGAGAAAAAAAATGCCTCTTACAAGAAAGATGAGGATAGCAGGCTGAACCTGGCCATCCATGTAGTTGCTACATCATGGAAACATGTTCACAGCCCATGGTAGTACTGATCAACCTGTAACAATCCTCCACGTTACAGAGGCAAAATTCCTTCTAGCATTTCCTTGTAACTGAAAGAAGGCATCCAGACACTGGAGAGTTTCATAAAAGTTATATCATAACTATAATTGGTTGCTAATTAATGTCAGATCACAGTGGAATTCCTATAGAATTACAGAGTGAAGCCTCTTTAATTACCAGTTTATAATTATAAATCTCATTGGAATGAAAACACAAGAACTGTAATAAATGATGATGATCTTGGAAGATCATCTTTGACTAATAAAATCTTCAAGTATGTCTCTTAAGGAATTATAGAACAGTAGTCTTTACTTGGGGCAAAAAAGCATTTTCCATGATGCAGGGTTCCCCTTCTTGCATTTATGCAAAAACTAGAGGCAAAAATCTTAGATATCATTTCATAACCAGACCAATTGCACCTTGTGAAATTAAAAATACATCTCAGGCCTCTTAGTACTACATCCTGCAGTCCATGTACCCGACAGATCACCAAGGCAGGACCTTTCCCACCTTCACAAGGTGGTTTTGTCCTTCTCTACTGATCTGCCTCCAAAAAGCCATGGAGCTAACCCTGGCTGTGACAAAACCTCGATGCAATTAAATAGCAGAGACCTGCAGCTTTCTGTTCAGGTTGTCCTGATCTGTGATGTACTTGAACACAGTCAAGGACGAGATGATTAGCACTGTGCATGTTGACTGTTAATTAGGTGTACCCACAGCAGTTTGTCCTATGTTCTGCTGCACACATCTGGACCTCCCTAAAGAGCTGTGGGTGGAGAATTACAACTCTAGCAGCTTCACACCTGTGCCCTACAGAACAAAAGCTGATGAGTATGAATGCTGTTACAAATCTATTGAACCATCTTCTCTTCCTTTCAGTTTGATTTTGGGTTGGCTGAACTGAAACAGAAGTTGGGGTGTCTGCTACATGGAAGAAGCCCTGTAAGAAGAGTTCCCAGCACAGGATCTCATCTCTGCAGCAAGAACAGGAGGCAGGAAAAGGAGGAGAAGGCAAGTATCTTCCTGTTTCCCCAGTGCCATCATAGCATGGGGCCCCAGCACCAACCTCTGCATCTACATCCTCACAGCCATCTCAGCCACAATTGTTATCTCCAGAACTTGCCTGGGACAAGGAAAAAATATACTGATTTGATTTCAATAGTTGCACTTATAACTGACTAGTCTTTTCTGATGAGCAGCAGGTTCTGAACCTCACGAGCTTGTTTGTGTGTCCCAGCAAGTTCAAACACTTTCTCTCACTCTCTGGACTGCTCGTTACAGCTTTCAGCTGTCCTCCTAAGATGTACTTTTCCTCCACATGGAAATGAGCAGTTCACATGTTGAGGCCCTCCTTCCCTGCTTTTAGCACAATTGTTTTTCTCTGTTCCTTGCATTTTTCCCCAGTCCTCTCATAGTTCTATTTCTCCATGCCTTTGAGGCTGTGCTTCTCCCTGTGTCCCATGTCCAGCTGTGGGAATCTGTAAACCTGCCAATGAGTACTTTGCAAAAACTTGTTGTAGATCTGATGGGCTTCACTTTGCAAGCCAAGAAATGAAAACTTACGACATTATTGATAGTAACAAATAGGGAGAGGAACTATGGTCCCTGCCTAAAATAAAAGACAATCACAGTGAATTAAAGGTCATGATATAAAGAATTACACAGAGAAACACTGGGAAATAAGAAGAAACTTAATGCAGGCTACAGTGGAGTTAAACCAGAGGTGAATTTGGCTAAATAAAACATAAGAAACCTATTTCCTGTACTAATTACTCCACTTCCAGAGAAGTGTAATGTTGGCATCAGCCTTCATACTAAATTGCACCACAAAACCCCAACATTTACCAGTGATTTAGCCCACACATTTGGGAGTTTACCAGTTTTCGTTTTGCCTAGCTGTTGTTTATTTCTTGACAAATTTTTCTTGCAGGTTTGCTTGAGTGGAGAGACACTCCTTGAACAGCAGAACTGCAATTCATGAGGTTTTAAAAAGTAAGCACACAATATTATTTGATTTGTTTCTCATTCTACCTTGCAAAATTGTCTCTTTAATAAATGCAGAGCATCAGAATCAACAGGGTGACTTCCCCACATGGGCAGTGTTTCCCACGGAACACATAGGTTGCAGTCACTAACACAGGCAGAAGGACAGCTTGTTTCTTCTCATTCATTTTGTTGGCAGAACAAAGACAACAGCACATTAGCACCAGACATTCATATGGACACTGGAATTAATCAGACTCAAGTTTGCCTTCCCTTAAATCAAAGGGTCGTGTGAAGGTGGGGAGAAGAATTTGCAGCGGTATCTTTGAGGGACTGCATTCCTAATTTTGCCTGAGATAACAGAGTTCCAGTGCCTTGAATTGCTGATTATTACAATCACCAGCAGACACACATACATATTCAGGGAAAGTGTTCGAACTCTCACATTTGTATTCATTTTACTTTGACTCGACTGGAATCATAAAAGGAATGTGTAAACGAGGAGAGCCTGTTGCTGAAATGAAGTTGAATTTTTTCCCCACAGAAACTTGGGTTCATGACAGCTTTTTGTTGGGCAGGACATTAGCCTTTTGTAATTTATTGCTTTTAGATTAAATCTTGGGAAACTCAATATTGCAGTTGAATGATTAGAGCAATACCCCTTGGAGTAATAAATTTTCTTTGGTGCTATGCATCTCCCGATCATGTTTCCCTTCTAATTACATTTACATAAATGATATTCTGCAAAATTAAATTAACATTCAAACCGTTATGCTGGCAAGGAGAGACAAAAATTAGTTACAAACTTACATACCTAAAAAAATGAAATGACACCTCCTTCTTTCCACAAACCGAATCATATCTATCACCCAAAGTGTCTCACACACAATTCATTATTCTAGTTGGTTAATTGCTGACCTAGTGGCTCTGCTCCCCCTCTTTCAGAAGTTTAATAGTGTAAGGAACTGCTTTCCACAGGGTCTCATTAAATAGAAGCAATTGGTGACAATCCAAATTTGGTCAGCAAAGTGCTTTATTCAGACCTAGGCTTGATTTCTATACTTTTGGCCACAGCCCTTCTTCAGGGCTTCCCTCTCTTGGCTCCTGTGCACAGTTCCCCCAGAACGGAGCCCGAAGGCACTTGGCAGGGCTCCCTGTGAACTTAGACTCACTGCTGTGCTGACACTGCCCTGACCAGGATGAGGAAAGATCTTCTTGCCTCTCCTATGTCCACACCGCCATCCTGGCTGGAGAGCAGGGCTGAGATTTCCTGGCCTGCTCTCCAAATGATGCAGGATTTCACAGAGCAAGGGTTTCTTGCCAAGAGGCGGGACCATTATCCGGATGAGGAGAAAAGAGTGCCAGCCTACTGCTCGCTCATTAAGTCAGTCTTCAAACAGCTTTTCCAAGATCTGAAGTTGAAATGGATTGTGCTGTGTAGTGTTAATTTGCCTAAGATCACTAATTTCCTGACTACTCAGTCTATTTTCTCAGGACTGTATGAGGATCAGTAGCTTTTGCAGAGAGATATTGTTTACTAAGACCTACTTGGAAAAGTATTATTTTTGTTGTCCCGTAGAGGATTTGGTCCTTCGGATAACCACCCTCTGTAAAGACAGGGTACATCAATCTCCTCTCTCCTCTCTTTTGTCTTTTAATGCAATTAACAAATCATCAGAATACTTAGGCAAGGAACACTTAGTCTGTTCCATCACTGGGCATCAGTGAGGCATCACTTGGTTTTATTTGTTGCTCCTACACAGATTGCATTGAAGATCACAGTATTTTAATTCAGGAATTTAGATCCCAATTTTTATCCTGCCCACCCTTATAGTCAAGAGTACACAGCATCGAGTGTCTAGTGTTACCAATTATTATGGAAGTATAATCTAAAAAATATAGATACATTAGCAACAAAGTGGGGGGAACAAATTATTATTTATTGTATGACACATACATATATACATATATGGTCACAACTGGAACTAAGTCTGTCAGCTCTAGTGCAAGTGTGCCTATTAGAGTACATTCTGTAAGCTGTGCATGTTTCAGTGGGGGAAAATACAGTGTCTGGAGAAGGGGATTAAAGCAGAAATGTCAAAGCTCCTGATTAAATAAAGTCTGTGTATATATGAGCCTACTTTTCAGTTTGAAACCTGGATGATTTTAACATTTCAATTTTTTAAAGAAAGGTTTGAGTCAGTGACTGAATTTCCTTCTTGAAACACATCAACATTTGCATTTTAGCATATTTCACTTTACTTGGCAAAGAGATTGTTGGAGTTTTTTCAAAAATAAAGGAACGCTGGGCAGCCTGGCATTTGTTTGAAAACCTAATTTAATTTTCCCTAAACTTCACAGTTTCTGTATTTCCATAGGTCCTACAATAAATAAAGTTAATTAGTTGTAGACATAACATTTAGAGACCATATTTTCTCAAAGTGTTTGATTGCAGCGAGTCATCTGCATGACAGCTCCCTTTCCAGGACTGCATTTCATTCCTGTTCTCCTCACCCTGGTAAACATTTCGTGCCAAACACTCTAGAATTTCTGTTAAATAAGCTCGTCTCACAGCGTTGTGGCCCAGGCCCACTCAGAGCCATGGCTGAATTCTTTGGCACACAAACGGCTTGGAGAGACAGGGCTGGTTTTTGTGTTTAGGACCACATGACAAACATCTGTTTCACTGTGAGGAGGGCTGGGGTACAGCCACAGGTACCGAGCACAAGTCACGTAGGAAATCCTGGGGCAAGATCATTAACCGTGGCTCCTGGAAAGGACACGGGACCCGAATTTCCATCGGATGGAGCAGCCTGTGAGAGGCTACGGTGAGCTTTCTGTGAAATCTGTGAAAATTCAGAGCAGTCAAGGAGAGGAGGAACATGATAGCACCAGACCAGCAGGTACACTTACAACAGCAATGTTATACAATAAAATTCCATAAACATTTCCTTCTTCAAGGACTTAAAACTCCAGAAGACAGAACAGTATAACTAAAATGTCGTAACTAACTTCTACTTCTAGCATTAAACTTTGATTTACTTGATTTCATCAGTCTGTTATATTATTCCCACTGTCATTGCCATGCTATTTTTAACCTCTATTTAAAAAGCAGCATAGCTTCGAGACACATGTCAGTGGAGCACAACAAATGTAAGTCTGACAGAGGGCTCAGTGAATCATGGGAGAATCCCTATGACTAACAAAACCAGTAAAGAGAATATGTGAGGTTTCAGTAAAGTTATCAAGAATTCATGAGTACACAGGGTTGTGACTCAGTTGGCTAAGGTTATCAGACTCCAGGAGCATTGGACACTCCTGTGACAAGCCAAGACCATCTGCCATCCACAAAGAGAAAAAAATACATCTGTCTAGCAGCAATGCTCTTCTCAAGCTTTCTGAAAAAGCTCCAAGGTGGAGGTCCTAGCATTTTGAAAGGATGTGTAAAGCCCAGATATCTTATTCAGCTCCTGATGCAGGAGACACCAAAGCTCTCAGAACAGAGGAAGGGAAAAAAAAAAAATAAATTGGTGCAGATGTGTCTCCATGACAAGTGCAAAGAAGACCTGAAGGTAAGGCTCATACCTTCTGTTCTTCAGGACAATTGGAAAATTACAAACATCTTTTATCTCTCAGGAGTATCCCAAAGAAGAGGAGATACACAATAGTATATGGATACTATCATATACTATGGATACTATCATATACTATGGATAGTATATGATAGTATTTGGATACTATCAGGAGAAAACTGGAGTGATTATGAGCTAATTTTACAATAAAGGTCAGTTTAATCTCTGTATATCAGAGACTATTTAATAAACACTCTTGACCACTTCAGTACCTCTCTCATTTACCATCCTTCCACTGTGCTGGAACCAAAATGCCCAGAGGATGAGAGGGAGTGGCTGCATTTTGGGTTGCTCTTCTCAGAAAGTTTTGGTTTTTTTTAATTTCCTTGTATAATCCTCAGGGTCTCCTGAGGGCAGGTTACTGTAGCTGAGAGGAGAACACCACTGTGTGCAAAAGGCATGGCAGCAGCAAAGAGCAATTGAAGCTGCACTCACAGCTCCCATGTTTCTCCACTTCTGTATTTCTGATTGCCTGATTTTTTTGTTGTTGTCGATGGCTTTTGAAGATTAAATGTTATGTGCAGCAACAGATGTTAGTGATCTCATTCAGAGCTGAATATCTTTTTACACATAGCTTGGTTGTGCACGAGGGGCCAAGAACTTTGGCTTCAGATAAGCAAAATCAAAAGCTGTTTTAACTGGCACATTGAGTCCATTGTCTATAAACATTAACGTTAAGATAATGAGAGAAAATCTGCCAAGGGACATTATTATGTCATGAAATGTATTTGTCCATCACAGAAGAATGACTGAAAAAGAAAAGAGGTGATTATGGAATAGTGGCCTAAATCTGCTTAAAAGCTCCACTAATTATGAGCACACACTATCTTGGGGGATAGTCACAAGGAGATACAGAGAAAACGTTCAGGAATAAGGAGACAAGGACATCTTTCAAGGAATAAAACAAGGAAATACTAGAACTTGGCAGCTTCTGCTCTGTTTTGATCAGATGGGTGGCAGCAACTAAAGGGCAATGCCAAAAATTTAGTGTTAGGAAGGATGGGACTTTCTTAGGTATATGAAAAACAAGAGACCAGGAAACAGGAACACTGTGATACTTATCCATTTTTTTCAAGCTGTCACAGATTTTTAGTGTAAATACCCATAGATCATATCAGAGGGGAACTACCAGGAAGATGTCCCAGGAGCTCTTACAAGTAATGGATTTAATGATCTATATTAATATTGTTAGAAGCATGGGAGCCATGTTCTCTTTGGAACAGTGAACAAAGAAGTTTGAGAAGGAAATGTAGAATTTCAAGCCATGAAGATGCAACTTTTGCATCAAACTGCTTTTGAAGGATTGAAAACTGGAATCAAGAAAAGCAGCAAGAATTTGACTCGTCTCGGGGGAAATCCTTGGGAATCTCACACACCTTTTCAAACTGCATTCAGACAGTAAAAAAAATGTATTTCTCAAAGAAGCAAAGACAAGAAGTAAGAATCTAGATGTTATTAAAAAGTATCATTGAAATAACCAAGGGTAAAGAATAATAGGTCTTCTAAATATTAACAGTATTATTCTCTGAATCAAAATCCAGTTCTTTGGCTAGAGTGAAAACATTTGATTGTGTTTTGCTGTGAAAACATTGTGATTTGCTGTACTGTTCATGATTAATGTTGGTCTTTCAAAAAGTTGTTTTCCTTTGTGCAATGTAAATAAAGCTTCTTTCCAGTGTTGCTGAAATCCTGGCTTTTATTATGCATGGCAAAGGAGAGGCTGATGATGCTTTATGATCTTTAGCAAGCACCACAGACATTTCTGGAACATGAAATCAAAAGTAAGAGTAAGTAGCATTAAAATATTCTTTGAGCTACTTTCTCTAATCACAACATGAAAGTTCTTTTTCATTTAGTGTATGTGAACTGAATTCAAAGGAAAATAAAAATAATTCTGAAACTGAGACTTTTTCTGGAATGGGTTCAGTGCTGGAATAGAGTCAAAGTGAAACCTTCTTTTCATGACAACTGAATTTGAGTATTGTATTTCTTATTTGATGTGACATCTCATCACAAGATCCTCCAGGCATTGTGCATGGATCACCTTTAAATCCTAATATTACACTTCTTCTATTTCTCTGTGGCAGTAATAATTCACTTTCACATCAGCTTCTTGGAAGGAAAACCAGAAGAGTCCACAACTTTTTATACCATGTATATTTCTTAAATAAAGGCAATCATGAAGAGTTTTTCCCTCCCACCAGTAACTAAACCATGTTGCAGTAGCAATGAAACTGCTGCTGCCTTTTACAAAAAGGGATTTTGAACAAAATCCATCCAGGAAAAGGGAAAAATCTTTAGGTACAGTGGAGCTGTAGAACTACATTGAGTCCTGCCAGACACACCACCAGCTTATGTTTCTGACTAGTAAACTTCTTCAAACATGATTTAATAGCTGAAGCAAAGCAAGACAAATTCTCAAGATCAGATAAATCTTGGAAAACCTTTACATCTCTGTATCAGTTTGGAAACTACTGATTTTATCCATGTTCCATTATGATGGATCAAACTGACCATATCTCATCCCCAAGTGGCCTAAAGAACTAGTCTTGAGCAATGTGAGAAACAAGTAGTGTCAGGATCTCACTGTTTACTGAACAGCAGTCTGACCCATAAGAGAGAGATGACATCAAAAAAGAGTCTCCTTTGCAGGAGATCAAAAGATAGAGTGCCTTCCAGAGTAGAAAAATGTTTATACCAACACTAAGTGGAGCACCCTCAAGTTTGTTACTAGCCTAAAGAGTTGGATCAAACATAGAGGTAGTTCTGCAGCAAAGTTTATTTTTAAGAGATTAAAGTTGAGATGCCTACGCAGCCTTGTTTGCTGTAAAAATGTGGTTACTTAGAGATACACAAGGTATGCACATCCAGGCACCAAAACACTGGAATTCAACTGTCATTCAACAAAGTTCTTCCTATTTTATACAATTAGAAGTCAACCATATTCTCCTGACTGTCCAGGACCTTCCCAGGCCCAATTACTATGTCTCTGATCTCTCTACATTGCCCTCTACCCTCTCCAATACACAAGTGTTATTCCACAAATTATTCTCTTAGCATTGTGTATCTTTGCCTAGGAAAAGATTTTCTGAATTGTTATCCCAGTTGTCTGTGCTGTCATGTCTTCAATAATCCCCAGGAAGATTATTTTTTTTTAATGAAGATTGTACATTCTTTGAAATGGAAATAATTTTTGCATGCTCAGATGAAAAAAAACATCCAGAACTCAGCACACTCTTCACTGTGGACCTCCCTGACTTTTCATAAACTCATCATGAGGAACATAACCTGACTGCCTTTCTCTTTCACTCCCAGCAATGGGTTGCTGATTAAAGCTGAGAATACAGGACTGTAAGTAATGTGAAATGAAGGAAAACATTTAACCTACAGTCCCTCATATTCAGAACAAATAACTGTCTCTGTGTCCTTAGCACGCGTTTGAGGGAGTTAGAAACAGGTTATTAATGAAGAAAAACTCCATAAAAATGAACACACTCCAATCAGTCTTCTGGCACTACAACATCAAGAGGAGATGCCAGTCAAGCAGCTAATATTAAACCTGTAAATCTTTACCTATTTGGGATGCTTTAATCATTTCCTATGAATTAATACCATAAAATCTGATTTATAGCTGAAGGAGGAAGATCCTTATAACCATTAATACACAAATTCAATCAACAGACATTTGCAAATTACAGATTCACTGGAGCTCTGTGCTGCTCAACAGAAAAGCAATCCTGGCCTCTTCTCTGCAGAGGAAGCAGCCTTTCAAATAATGGTAGAGGTGCAGTTTCATCAGTGCTGCATTCCAGGAAACCTCCTTACACAGACTTTCTTCAACAGATGGCCTCCTTAATTTGGTACAAGATACAAGATTTATAGACAATCCTCAGCAACATGGGAAGTGCTTAAGGTGTCAGATGAAGCAATAAACAAATGGGAGAGCAGTGGTCTCTTAGCAAACAAATTCTCTAACTTTTCAAGGATTGCTGTGACCCTGCTGGCCCTGCACAAATATCTGAGAGAAAATATAAAATTATTTAGGGTGGTTTTTTTTTAACGTGTAAAGTTATTTTATTTTTGTCTGCTTTTGTTGCAAATTATTAATGACAGTAAGCAAGACAATTTAGGCATAAACCCCCTGATTTTTCAAGCTTCTCAGAACCAGAGGTTTGATGCATTCTATCTACCCCAGTCTCCAGTACACCTAGAGGTGATCTGGCTGTCTCCTCCCAAGCAATCCTAACTCTTGGCTTCTAACATTGTCTTGTTACCACAGTGTACTGATCATGGCTAAAAACAGGGACATTTGCTCCACATTTCCCCCTCTCTGTCACCACAGATGATTCTGTCACTCTCATCTATTCCTGGTTACCATTAACTTTTTCTCTTTCCTTTGCCCCATACCTCATTCCTGTGCCATTCCTTCCTCTGTGTCACTGGTTCTGATTTCCTATTTCCTAGAAATCCTACTAATTTCTGATTTCCCACTGTATACATAAAGGACCAGTTTCATCCTTTTCAAATTTCAGCATTTGCTTGAAATGCCAAAAGTAGAAAAGGAGCTGCCCTTTGCTTCAATTATCATTAAGAAAGGGAGATGTTATATGTGGAGGGGCTGACTCAGGTTTTAGCTGAGCAGAATCACTCTTTGGAGATGCCTCTTGGTTTCTACAGAAAAGAGAAAGCTTAGGGTTACTGGCTTTCTAATGCACCACTAAAGTGTTTACAGGGGATAAATCCAGGACAAAGTATAGACTTTTTTTCCAATCCCTGATTTGTGACCCTTCATATCTCTAAATATCTGATCCTTTTTTTAAGATTCTAGCTGGTTTGCCTTGTCTGGTTTACACGGACAATCTTATTTTACCTAAAAAGGAAGCTTAAGCCAAGAGGTGATGTAGAGATTTTGTAACTCCAGCGTGGAGACAAGGCAGGTGACATGCTCTTTATATATTATTGTAGAGTTTTCCAAACAACTTTTTAACCTTTGTCTGTTCCAAAAGTCAAACTACCTTACTAGGATAGACTGATATTTATACTTCAATGGAGAGAAAGAAAAAAAAAAGTAGAACTTGGAATGATGAGTACTCATTCAGTAGCTGAAAGCAAGAGGTTTTCATAGAGTTAGAAACTACTGCAGAAATCAGCTAGGCTTTTGCCTCAGGGCATTTAAAGTGTCCCTTTCTCCTACTCCATCTTTTCCCTTCTTTCCTGATCCCTCCTCCAGCATGTGTCTGCTAAATATCTCAGCCTAAGGAACAGAACTGGGAGGGAGCCAATCTCCAGTTCATCTTGGGAGTTTGATTTAATTTTCCGTGCATCCCGACTGCGTCTTTAGCAATGATGTACATCCTGGCTAACCTGACAAAAGCAGGGCTGGTTTTCCTGTAGAGCACCAGGGTGATGGAGTTCCAGAGGCAACCTGATACATTTGCTACTGGGCCAGGTGCAGCAGCACTTAGACAGCATCCGGCTCTGTTACAGACGTAGAAATTGCCAAAAGGTCCATTAATTTCAGCGGTACCAGGAAGGGCCTATGGAAACAAGATGGAAAGGGTAAAAGTCAGGAAATGCAGTACAAGTGGGAGGACAAAGAGCCAGCACGCTTTGAGAGAGGATGGAAAAGAAGAGATGCAGTAAGAGGAACTGGTAGGTGCTGAAAAAAGACAGCTGCTACACAAAGAGCAGCAGACACCATTCAAAAAGGAATGCAAGGAAATTTTGCAATTATTGTTCAGAAGTGTCTTCTCCTTACTACAAAGGTTATGACTGATGATTCACTTTTTAAAAATGAAACATTTAGGTCAGAGTGGTTTTGGAGGGTTTGAAAGGAAAGAACAGCTGTCTGTGGCAGGAGGAGCTGGTTGGATGGATCAAACTACAAGTTCAGCTGCTTTTGTTACCAACACCTCCAAACTCTTTTAAACAAAGAACCCTTAAGACACAGAGAAATGTAAAGGAGGAGAAAAACACATACAAAGAAATGGAAAAAAGGAAATACATAATAAGGTTTTTGGCTGTTCTCTTTGTTTAATGTCATGGGACTATGAATTTTCCTCATTCTCCCTGAATGAAGTCTCTAACTATGTATCTTTGGCAGCTGACATAGCAGCAATAGCTCCAGTTTGATCACTGTGAACGTTTCACTGGCTGCATTTTCAAATCAGCTCAGCACCCAGTGGCTACTGATTTTGTTGCCAAAATAGGAGACACGCACTTTCCCACCTACATCCTAATAATAGACACTACACTGGAAAACACCATTAAGACAAAAATGGTTTTACTTGGCAGAAACAAGATAAACTCATGCTTGAGCACATTTCACCTTCAGTCTGAATTGGCTAATCTGTGATGAAGTTCTAACTTGCAGTCTGTAGTGCACTAGAATGAGTCAGTCATTTAAATACTGTATTGCAGCCCAAATACCTTTTAACTGAATATTATTATAATTTAGGAGTGCACAAGGACATGAGAACTCTAGGTAGGGCAGTGATTTCTAGAAAAAAACCAACTGGAGTCAGGTAAATATTCACCTCAATCTAGTTTAAAAGCAGCAGAACCTGCACTATTGAACTCCATCTTCCACAGTGCAGCCCTTGACATACACATATATGCACCTTTGTTCTGTACCCTTCAAAAGTGGACAAGCACAATTTACTGTAGGAAATTGAAAATGTAAGCTCTTGGCTAATGTCAGCAACACAAAACGAAACAAAAGAAACCAATTTGCTTGCCCATCAAAAGCAGAGTATTGTATTTAAAGGAGACCACATAGTTTCAGTGGGAAGCACACTATACCGACTTAAGATCCAGTTCATTAAATATTCCCTATATTCTTGGTATAAGAAAGAACACACCACATGTGTGGGGGAGCATAATTTCCTGGAGGCACCATTTTATCTTTAATTTCCATTAGGTCTTTCATTAACACACCACTCAATCCCCTCTGCCTAGCTGCTCCTGCTGTGCCAGTGATCATACAGTATGTAATGTCAAGTCTGTCTTCATTGGGACTGGGATCAATTAAAAAAGCCCAATATTCAAATTATGTTCGCAACTCCCAAAGCATTGCCACACTTATTCCCTGAGAACAGCAGAAGTATGTCAAACTGTTCCACAGCACATGGTTTTCAGACTGCATTTTGCATTATGTTTTCACTTTAATACAAACCAAATTTCTACCCATTGCTTTGAAGGCCCAGAAGAGCTTTAGGCAGGAACACCCCAGGCCTGGAATGACCCTGATTTTACTGGTGGCTTCTCAGTTAGAAGATGATTCACCCTGCCTGCATAATTTACAACAAGCTACAGTCACTTCAGGAGATGATTCATCCTATAGGTGGGCTGAAAAACTGCCTAAAAATGATAATTTCTCCCTGGTAATTCTAAAAGGTTGTCTTTTTGTTTTGTCATTTGTTGACTAGGCTGTTAATTCAGGGATGTGGGATTAACCTGGAACACAATTACAGGTTGTATAGAGAGAGGTATGTGCAGTCAGAGCGTGAAAATCCCATCATAGGGCCAGCCCATTCCCCTAAAAGTGGGATCAGGAAAAAATAAATTATGAGGGGCACAAAGTTCACAAGCTGCTCCTGAAATCTTCAGCTTCAGGGAAGAAGACAGTAAAAGTTTGTGAACATAAATAGGGACTTTACGGGAACTTGACAAAACCCATACTTTTATAGTTATTTGCACATAATTGCCCGTCACATAATTCACTGCAGAAGAGAGATTCCCTTTGATTCCAGCCAGAACTGGCATGAGCCCAGGCATTTCTACACAGGAAAGGAACAAACCCAGAGCCACTTTAATATGGTCTGGGGAGTGAAGGGAAGTCTGGGGAGTGAGGGAGTGAGCTCCACTGCACTATGAGTTGGATTTATCCAGCTCCTTGTAACTCTGCTTTAGCTATGATTGGTAATGGAGACTGACTTTATTCTTATTAGCTCTCTCCAACAAATAAGCTTTCACTTTATGTCCCTCCACTGGCTCCCTCTGCCCTGAAACCAGTCTCCTGCTTAACAAGATATGGAAAGTTTTAGGAATAGGGCCAAACTGGGGGGAGATTTTTCTTTTTGGCTCCTTTCAGCTTGCATAGGGCTGCGTTATGGAAAGCTGTCCTGCTAGTCAGAGCAAGAAATCCTCGCAAACATCACTGTGGAGCTTCATCGAAATTAAAGGACTGCAGAATTCTTTTGTCGTCGTGAAAATATGCATAGCTAACGCCAATTCATTCACCCCAAACAAAATAGCTGCAAACATTTGTTATAACAATATAGAGGCCTTAAGAAAGGTGTAATTTCACAGCAGCAACTGAACATTTATATTGTGAACGTTGACCTAACTTCTAAGCTCCTGTAGGAAACTCTAAAATTGTTTAGCAAGAAGGGCTTTCTAAGCTGAGAATCAAGCTGTGAGAAAGAATAAAAAAAAAAGAGCATTCATTTAAACATTTTCAGAAGCCCCTAAAAATGCCGTTTTCACACAGTAAATCCGCTGCACTTGAATGTCTGCTGGCTTTCTGAAAGGAATGCTCTTCACTGGGATGCAGCCTGCTGTGGTCAAGTATGATGGAAATAAAAGTGTTGCTAATGGTGATTGAAAAGGATTCCCACTGCTGCTGGCCAGTGTTGGTTTTAGATGGGCCAACTCTGTCGAACGGGGAGCAACGGGAGACAGTAAACTTTCTCTATGACTCCCTAAACTTTGAGTCACCTCTTCTTCCCTTCCTTTTAATACCAGCCTGCCTCATTGTTTCTCTGCAGAGCTTTGTATTAACTCAGTCTGGACCAGACTGTCACTGGAAATGTAAAGATGCAGATTTTCACACAAGGGCAACACACAAAAAAGAAATGAACCATGGCAATGAGCATTAGAAAACAGCAGCAAGTCAACAAGCCCAAAATACTTCTGCATTGTGGGTTAGATCAAGAAACAAAGTTGTACTCAAGGGTAAGTGTTCAGCCATCCTCTTTAACTGGGGTACTTCATATTGGTGGCAACTTCAGGAGCACTGCTTGGTTGTGTCAGACATTTCGGCTTTTTAAGGAAATTCAGCTTTGCACGGGCACACAGAATCTTTGTTCAGATAGCAATGCTAAAGGCAGGCAGCAAGGCTAAGGCAGGGAATTTGAGAAATCATAAACCTGGCTTCTGACTCCTGAATTCCTATTCTGTGCATTAAGCACAGGACATACCTCTCCTCAGCAGTACTGGGCTTTTTTTCATGTCTTTTCTGCCTCACACCCTGCAGAATCAGCATGGTTCCACTGTAAATTTTCAGCAGTGGATGAAATTTTATCTGGGCTTTGTCACTAACTGCATTGAGTCTCTAGAAGTATCCTGTACCTTTGGGCTCAGACAGAACCTGGAAATCCAGGTCCTCGGCCACAGTGAAAGAAAATCAATTAATGGCATTAAGGGGGAGAATAAATAAGAAGCAACTGAGGAAAGCCCGTCTTTTCTGCAAGTGGATTTCAGCTGCTTGAGCACTAAAAGGGCAGGCACTGGCTGGGGTGATGATGTGTTGGGGTGTCCCCCCACACCCCATGTATCCCTCCCCACTGACCCCAAGCAGAGAGCTTGTAGTGCTGCACAGCTGAAGAGCTCCAGCCAGCTGAGAAACAGCCTGACAAAACACAATCATGGGATGCTTGGCCTGGGCTGATGGTTGCCCCAGCCAAGATGGTTGCCCAACAGCGCAATTTCTGCTCTTTAAATAAATGTATCAGCCTGAAGCCTCTGAGGTGGGAAGAGCAGGGTGTGGAGTGGGGGCAGTAGGAGGCCACACACTTTATTCCAGATGCTCAACACTGTTTCATCCAGGTACTCTTGACTGATCTAACCCAGCAGAAACCATGGACCCCACTGGCATCTGAGGGGATTTCAGCTCTCCTCTGCTATTTTTACTCAGTCAGTATGCCTTGAGAGGAAGCATAAGGGAGAAGATGAGTCAAAACTTAAATGTGCTTACTCTTAAAGGATATTTTGATCACTGGAAAATACTTTCAATTCAACGTATATTGAATTGAATTGAATTTCAATTCAATGTAATCCCAGCAACAAGGCTGGTGTTTCTTAAGCTACTCTCAGTATATTATGAGCATATCAAAGTCTAGAAGACCATCTCACAGAGCACAATGCACATAGTAGTTGGTCCCTCATCACAGTCTAACTTAGTCTTTTTGATCAGTCTAGCTCTTTTTTGATCAGTCTAGCTTAGTCTTCAGCAAAATGCCAAACATTGTGGATCAAAGGCTCTAGAGACTGCTCGCTTTCAGGCCTGTAAAGACACAGCAATTCTCCAACTTTGGTTGTTTTTTTCCCTCCCCTATTCTCTCACAGGTACCCACTGCAAGTGATAATCATTTTATGCAACCTTTTAACATGCACTTGTCATTACATCAATGGCTGAGAAATACAGCTCTTGCACCTTGCAGGTATTCATGCACCTAATCCCAGTCTCTGGTAAGGTCCATCACACAGCTGAGCAGGCATCCAGCCTTCAGCCATCCTGTGCTGCAGGTGAGCACACCCAGCCTGTTCTCCCTACCCATGGGTGCTGGCTGGGTGACTGGCAGTGGAACATGCAAACAACTGGGTTGCCAAGGAAGATGGGAACAGGACAGAACACAGAAGACCAGAAACTGTGGTGAAACTCTCGTTTTGTGTGTACAGGTACGAGTGCAAGGCGCTGTGCAAGGAAAGCACATTCTTTACCCTTGATCAAAAAGCGTGGCACTACTTCAGTGGGTTCATAGTCCTCCCTCCTGTCTCCAGTCACCAACACACCTCCCAGCTTGCTCTAGGGGTCCTGGCACGAGCAAAGCACCTCACAAATCCCTAAAACAACAAAGCACTGGGCATATATTCGTGACCAGAGAGAGCAGCCCTCACCCTGGCTTCCAGGGAGACTCCCAGGTCATGGAGACAGCAGACAACCTGTGGGCAAAGGCTGAGGTGCAGCTCCAACACACCCCCCAGAATGTGTCCAAATTTCAACTGGAGCATTGCAGAAAAAGACCATGAAAAGACAAACAATGCAGCTCTCTGGGTCAAGGCAGGCCAGTCTCTGTCCCCCACTGCTCATGTCACTGGGCAGGAGAACAGGAGAACATCAGTGACCCTGGATCAGAACACCTGTAAACCATTGGCCAAGATGTTTTCCTGTTTTTTCCCTCTCTGAAAATCACAGAAAATGAAATAAGATGAAAATAAAATTAAATAAAGAAGGAAGAATGGCTGGGAAGAGCAATTAAGAAGCTGTGGCATCAAAACCCCTGCATAATCTGTTTTATCACATTTTCTCCTGACTTTTTAATATATTCATTACACTTAGACTACTACAGCCTCATCTTTATCCTGCAGATCTCACTGAGCATCCAAGATCTAGCTGAAAATTACAGGTTGGCAGTGTCTAAAGAGGAGAAGTGAGCACATTTCCTATTTATTCTGTTCCTGTATCCAGACAGAGTTATTCTGCTCTCTTCTCCCTCTGATTGCCTCTTCCAGGTGCACTCATTTTAGATCCATAAAAAAGTGAATTACCTAGATGCTGGTGTCGGAAACCTAGTCTCATATGTATGACTGTCTTGACAAGAAACTAAACATGCAAAAAAAAAAAAAAAATCCCTCTATGACTTCTTTCTTGGGTGCAACAAAATTTTAATTAAGATTTGGTTTTCTGATGAGCTGAAAAAATTATTTTAAAGTTAAGGCATAGACTAGAACTTGAATTAGTGGTTGTAACAACCTCCTTGGGCCTCTCTTTTTTCCCTAGTGAAAACAGGGTTGCTGAACTACTCAGAAAGAATTGCAAGTGAAAACATCTAGGTGAAAGACACCTTTGTGTTAGGAAAGTTCTCTGTATATAACATAAATAACCTTATCATGCTTTTAAGACACTGAAGGGGAGCAGCAGTTTCCTACTGGAGGTTCCAGCAAAGATGAAGTCACACAGAAGAAATAGCTAAAGATGGGATGCTACTGAGTAAGAGCTATGCTATCCCTTATCTCATTTGGAGGTTGGTAAAGGGCTTTCCAGATTCCTGCTGTGAATTTGTCTCAGTGTTTTTTAAGGGCCTTTAAAAATGTCATTTGTCACAGAGTAAATCCTGGATGTCTGGTTGCTTTCTGCAGGGAATGCTCTTTGCTGGGCTGCAGCTTGCCAGGGGTCAAATATGACAGAAATGAAGTGTTGCTAATAGTGATTGAAAAGGATTCCTACTGTTTGTGGCTGGTGCTGGTTATTAGAAAGGCCAAATTTTTGGGACAGAAAACAGCAGGAGACAGTAAACTTTCCCTAAGACTTACTAAACTTTGAGTCACCTCTGCTACCAGTGCCATTCTGTCAGACCTATTTGGAGAAAACTGATATTATAATTACTAATCTCAGCAAGGGCCTAATGTGCAACCTGAGGCACTCCTCTGCCAGCTATATAATTATGGATGGGCTGGAGAGACCTGCAGGCACTGCCTCTGCCCCACAAAGCCCTAAAACTCATAGGATTAGGTTACTGCTCTGCCCAGGCTGCTGGGGACAGGTAAGTGAGTGGCAAGGTTGCTGGGCTGCCACGACAGAAAATGATTATTGTCAAAACCGACTGCCTGCTATTAAAGGCTTGAATGTCACCTCAAAAAAACTCCTTTCCAGGCCCTGAAGTGGTGGCATCTAAAGGGCTGTTTGAAGAAGGATTCCCTCCCACCCAGGCAACAAATATTGATGGCTGAGAACATTTTTGTTTTGCCATGTTATTTCCCCACCTGTTCCACACCCTGCAGTTTCTGCACCCCTTGGGTTAAATTTGCACATCAAATCAGTTTGGGCTGCATATAGTTTAACATCCTCTACAGTCTCTTGTACACATTGTAAACACATGTTTTCAAGCCCTAGGCACCATTTACTATCAACAAGTTCTGCACTTTGAATCTTTGTCCACCAAAAGGAGATAAACCACTGATTTTGGGAAGAGAAATGGGTCCTTATTCAAGCAGAGCTGAACAAGGAGTGTGCACTTGAAACAGGCAATGTGAAAAGTGATCCCAGATGAAGGCCACGATGCTGTAAACCCTATGACTTAGACAAGTGAGTGGTCTTTCTGCAAAAGGTGATATATCCTTGCCCAAAATTAAGTGTGGATAGAAACACTGTGCAGGATCAGGCCTGGAGGACTGGACTCTCAACAGACTGATCACCTTTCTGGAGTGCTGAGCAGGCTGCTGCCCTATTGATTTCTATAGCAATAGAGGGGGCTTAGCACCTCAGAGCATCAAATTTCCAAGCCTGGAAGAAACCTGGGCTCTGGAATGGATTAAAGTCACATGTGATGTATTTAAAAAGGCCTGAATTCAGTTTCAGCGCTCAGTAACAGCAACCACCATTTATTCTGGTTACTACAATTCATTTGGACAGTGTTTACAATATCATCCCCTTCCTCCATTATTAGACAAACAACTTTGATAGGTAGCCTTTTATTTTTTACAGCATTTCAGAGCAGAATAAACACACAGCCTAGGTTATTTATGGAGTGAGCTTTCTGTATGAGGTGCCTTTGCCAAGGAAGTGTGAATTCAATAGTGCACACGCTGTGTATATTCAACCAGACAACAGTGACCCAGCAGTCAGTGAGGAAGGGGAGAAAGGAAAAACACATGCAAGACACCATCTTCTATATGTCATGTCATCAGAAAACCCTCCCCATAAACGTTAGGGAGCCGTGTGCCAAATTGTGTTTTACTGACTCAGAAAAGTGATCAGAACTGATTTACAGGACTTTTCCTGTTGGCCAGGGAAGCAAGAGAAACAGCTGAGGCTTCATTTCCCTGTTTGTGCTTTTTCCCTAGGAAATGCCATGTCAGTTCTTTGGGACACTGTGGCTGGCATTTGGTGGACATGAGTACTGCAGATGGTTAGAGAAAGGCAGTCTCACTTGAAAGGGTTTTTTCTAAAAATTTAGCATGAAGATGAGGTTTTTTAATTGAAAGAGAAGGCATTCAGAGGAAAGGAGAAAGAACAAGATAATCAGGTTTTATTTCATGTGCTTTTGCCATCGGATAACGCATAAAATCTTTTCTACAGGCAAGCTAACAGAGGACTTAATTTAAAATTGACAAATTCTGGTATCCTTCTGTGTACAGTACATAAAGTATGGGCCTTAGCACTTCAGTTTTAGGTGTTTTTTTTTAAATTTTTGATCCTTCATCCCACCATTAATTTGGGATTATGCGGCAAATGGAGATCACCACAGGAACATTGGGTCACACCCAGAAGCTTATGGAACTGTTGAACAGTTGAAGTTTATCTCTATGCATATTTATGAACTTGTATGTCTTGATTTTGACTAAAGCACCCCTAAAAATGGCCAATCAGCTCTTGCTGCCTCATCCACTGGCTAGAATTCCAGTTGCAAATGCTGAGACCCCAGCTCACCCCTAGTCCCCTATACAGGCACATAACGAATTAGCTCAGCACATCAATAAAGAGGCCAAACAGCTTGTCAGAGAAGAATCAAACAAACACACACAAAAATCCAAATAAATAGCAATGATTTCAACTCAGATGCGTTTGCCTTTTGGAATTAATGAGATTCAAGTGTTTACTGCATGTTCAAGATGGGAAGTTGATCTGAGGTCAGAAAATTGAAGAAAAACCTCAAAGGCTGCACTGTGTCAAAGACTGCAACATATTATCATCCTGCTCTGGGGATAGGTTTCTGAATATGACTAGGGAAGTTTTGAAAAACTTTCTTTTGGCTTCCATAAAAAATTCTGCTCCTAAACCCAGATGAAACAAAAACTACACTCTGTGTTGTTAAAGAGCAGCCAGTACTCCCATTTATTGCAAAGCACTTTTAAAAAATGTTCCCTCCATCTAGACAAGATCAAAAGTGATGTTGCTTGTTGCTGTAAAGTTAAATCATAATGCTAATTTCACATGTCATGTTAGAGGAATGATTGATATAAATAAATCTGGAGCTGCTTGATAAGAAATATACAAACACGTCCCTTTCTCTTTTAGAAAAGTTCATACAAGCCAAAGCCAAGCCTCTCATGTTTTTTATCAGATCATTCCTCATTTTGAATATTTTCCCACGACTTAGTGCATTTTTTAATAAAAAGATAAAGTCTTTTTATAGGATAGGCTTCTCCTTGCACAGTTAATACTGGAGAAATCTCAGGTCTTCTTTCAAAATATTTGATATCAGGCTTGAAACATCAACAAATATGAAGCAGAGAAACAGAAAAAGATTAACTTGTGTCAAACATCACTGTCTCTGCTTCTAAATTATTCTCATTTATAGCACAGCAGCACTTAAGAGCCTCCCACATGACCCCTTGTACTAGACTCTCCCTACAGCCTAGGAAGGTGTTGTCTGGACAATTTCAGACTCAGAAACTCTGATCTGCCTGTACACCAAGAACCCCGTGTGTCCAGATGTACAAAGAACAGAATATTCCAGTTCAGAAATGAAGAAGACTGGCAGGAATCAAAGTCTGTTTATCTGGATGTCAAAACTTCCTGGAGCAGCAACACTCAATGCTAACCAATATTTTGGTCAGCTTGTAAGGCCTGCAATTTTAGGTTCTAATGCCATCTTCACCTCTAGATGATTAGAGCAAGACTTAACCTTCAAACACTCCCATTATTCTGTTGGAGGATGAGCTTCCCTCAGAGCCAGACACTGCCAGATTCAGCAGACTGAAAAAAATCAGCTCAGAGAATCCTCTCAAAACTTGACACCTTTTGTACGGACAATTTTCAGATTAGTCCCTCAGAACTGAAACCCAGTACTTTTCCTTAAGTATTTCCCTTTGCAGCTGAGTCTCCCTGCAGACAGCATGGTTAATAGTATGCTGGTCCCCATCTGTGTTCTTACATGAAATAGAAGCAGTAGAAGACATGAGAAGGCACAAGCATTTATTCATGGATGTGTCTGCCCCAGGAGTCCAGCTTTTCTGGTTTCTCAACTGGCCATAGCATTCCCAGCTGTGCCAGAGCCTGAAATCATAAAGAGGAGGTGTGCTTTCTTAAAATAAACATCAACCTCTACCCCAAAGACTCTTTGGTGTTATTCACTGCAGCTGTGGTTTGCTACAGGAATATTCTCCCCAGGGAGGAGAGGAAGACACTGAGGGAATAAAGCTACCTTGGCATAAAGAGCTTTTTAGGGGATGGGCCAGGTACACAGGAACTGTGGCCTAAATAAGAGCATGAACCAGGAATTTGCAAGTGCTGCCTCCAAGGAGCAAGTTACTGTCCTTGAGTAAAAGAAAACTAAACATCATTTGAGCTTCCTGCCCTCTTTCCTCTACCATGTCATGAGCCAGCACTCTGGAGGAGCATAAAGTTTGAAACCCACCTTCCACATCCCTGCACCTACAGGTTTTGTCCTCCTGATCTGGACAACCGTGTCTAGTGAGCTGACATGGAAAGGGAGGGACTTGTTTACAGAGGGAATTACTTCCTTCTTTACTGAGATGAGCTGCTCAGTGCTGACTTGTTTTATTACTTTTAAATTACAATCAAGTACACTGTAATTTGTCCAAGCCTGACATCTGCTTTCACTATTTCTCAATATTTGCAAAAGCTTTTCAAGAAATGCAAGGGAACCTCTTCTGAAAAGCAAATCTTTCACACCTCAGCATACATAATTAGAACACAAAAGATTTAATGCTTTTTTAGGTTTTTCTCCTTATTCAACTCTCACTTCAGGTTTCTTAACCAAGACAGGTCTGTGAAGCAATGCATCCCTCTTGTGCCATACAAAGGTAAATTTGCTGCTGTGGTAGTCTAGACCTCTATTTCAAAATAGCCCAGTCCCACATGTCAGACAAAATCTGTAATTTTAAAACATCAATTTGGGGAAAAGACCAACATACAGTGCACCTTGTTTCTTAAAATGCAAAGCTGTAGTCAAGTAAGCCTGTTGTCTGTACAGAGGTGCCATTCACTAATTCTTTCCTAGTTTAGGAAGAGGCTGTTCCCCTAAAGGAAGGGAAAAGGAGGACCTAGTATTCCTTTTTTCTAGTGCTAGGAGAGAGGTAAACTATTAACTGAGCTGTCACACCTTCAGCAAAACAACCCAGTGGGATCCAGTGGATACACTGATTTACACCTGTCCCAGTGTGCTCGTTTACCCCTCGCTGTGCTGAGGGTTCTGAAGGGTTGTATTTTCCTTTGGTTTATTTTTGTGCGTGTGTGTGCCAATACACAAACATGCTGCTATGCGCTCATGGAAAAATTAATGCTGTAGAAACATTGTCCCTTCTGAATGTACAATCAGAAGCACAGTGTAAGAAATTCATGGGGTTCAATCCTTGGAGTATTTTTGAATCAATAGTCCCTTTATTTATATTGTAGCTGCATTCCAATTTATCACTTACAAATGTCCTCCATAATAAATAAGGGAAGGAAATGGAAATATTACAGTGAAATTGTAATAATTCAGCGCTAGCTCTGTACATAATAAAGTTGTAGAGGGAATCTGTGCTTTTTTTGGTTGCCACTAAGCATCAGCAACAACTGATGGTCTTAAGTTAACAAGCTAATATTTCATCCATGGATACCAGAGTGATAATGGCTAAATATGCCAGTCGAGGGAATGAGCACATGTGCAGCTATTTGCCTGACACAACTTCTGCTGTCATGGCCTATTAAAACCAGTTTACATGTGCATGTCGAATTTGATGAATATGTATGTGACCTCTTTCATAGCTATCACTCATTGGACTCCAGCCCTCATGGCAGAAAAAAACAGTGCCTCTCATTAAACACAGCTTGAGTTACAGGCATGTTATGTTAATATTCCTTCAGAACTTTAGGGGGTTTTCTTCTCCTTTTAATAAATCTTTAGACAAAAATAATTTAAAAGTATAATTTAAAAAAACCCAACAATTTCCTATTTCTCTCCTCTTTCTTGTTGGTGAATGTGCTTTGAAACTCTCCTTCTCTAGCAAAAGAGGAGGTAAATGAGTTTGTAGGTGACATATTCAACTGATAGTAGCCAAATGCAATTTATCTTATATAGGGTCTTGAATAGAACTAGGTTTTAAAAATCAAAAACAAAAAACCAGGCTAAAACCAGGTGAGATTTTTTAGGTAAAAATAGAATTGTCTATACTAAACCTCATATTTGATGTGAATGTTAAAGGTACTATGCACTGGAGTCTAAATATATGCAGTGAATGTCCATGTTAACTTGCAGCTATCCCACTTTTTCTGCACCTAGCTAGAAGGAGAACTAGAATCCTGAGCTACAGTGCTGCAGGAAGCTCCTTCACCAAATTTCCTATAGAAACTGTAAAACCCCAAGAGGCAGAGGAAAGCATCCAAGCTTTTGGTGTTTATGAGAATCCAAATGAACCTTCGAATCTTTTGAGGTTTCCTCATTGCTGTTTAAAAAAAGCATAAATTATAGAGTAAGAGCAAGGATGCAGCCAGATTGTGCAGTGCATATATGGCAAATATTTACTCACACGAACGTTTCCAGTCCATCTGCTCTGCAGATAGAGTAAATATTTCGCAAACTGACACTTAAGTTGGTAACACCAAACCAGAAAAGGCACATCCACATGGGCATCAGTACTTTGTAACATCCACAGCAACAGCCATATTCTTCTCCCACTTACATGGGTTTGACACACCCAAATGGAAGTAGCAAGAAGGTTTGCATCACTGTACAAAAAAACCCCAGAAATTAATTAGAAATTAATTTTTTCATGCAACTGAAGGGGTCATTTCGATTTGCAATGAGGTATTTTTTCTTGTGGCTCATCTGGGTCCCTCACATCCAGAAAGTTTGGGAATCTTGATCCAGGAAGTAAAAAAATGGCCAAAATACCTTTGCTTGACTGCTCAAATCCAACCCTTGACCTGAGCAGGGGCATGCAGTGAGTAAGGTGAGAAGAATTCAGTATGTGACTGAATTGTACTAAATATAGCACTAAATTGATGTGTTGGCAGTAGATACTTTTTGGACTGTGTAGCACATGAAAAAAGAACAGATTTTAAGCAGAACATTCCATTTTGGGGGAAAAAAAAAAGAAGAAAATGATAAAAGGTTCGCCATGATAATTTCAATAGCATTTTAAAATGTTCTAAAATAAACCTTTTAAAGAAAGTCTAATTCCTAACTATGACACTTATGTCTAAATATTTATTTTGCAAATATCAAAATCTTTTAATTGAAATAAAAATATTTCACTTGATCCATCAGGGTTTGTTTTTAATTTATTTTAACCTTGATTTTTTTGTATTTCATTTATTTAAATTTTATTAATTATTTTGTTTTATCTCATAACATGCCAAAAAAAATGAAATTTTTCAATGCTCTCATATCAATTGGTAGGTGTTCTTTTGCAACTTGTAATCTGGAGCATATTTTGAAATGATTACCCTTCTTTTTAAATAAGTCTGAGAATAAACTTGGATTTCTTAGAATTCCCATTATCTATTTATGCAGAGAAGTATAGAAGTATTTTCTGCAACTGAAAAGTTCCCAAAGGCAACAGTTTGGAAAGAAAAGAAAATTGACAAGAAAAAGGAGAGGAAAAATTCCAAGTAATTTCAATATTCAAGTTACATTACATAGTGAGATCTAATCTGACCCAGGAGAGACATTTATATAGCTGAAATTCTACCCAAAAACCTTGAATGAAGAAGAGGAATCCAATCAGCCCAGTTACATTTAGCAAACCTGATAAGGGAGAGGCAAAATTTCTCATGAGGGTAGTGCTGTTGGTGCAGCCTCAAGGTATGGATACAACATTTATAAAAACTTATTTAAAACATTTATAAAACTTGACTTTTTTTTTTTCTCCTAACAGGTGATGCTTTTCTATATGGAAGAGCCAGCAACTCTAGTAATAAACACAGATTAATCTTCAGCTCCTTTTGAGTACTGCAGGATTGCTGATGCTGACAAAGGAACAGTGGGTTTGAACAAGCTCTTGCCACAGGAAACACACTGAGGTAGGGAAACACCACTGGCTCTGCTGCCTGCCATGGATGAGGCAGATCCCATGCTGGGGACACCTAATTCTGTCAGGGTGTGACCTTGGTGGTTTGGTTCTTTTCCCCAGGACTGAGACTGACGAGAGAGAGGTTGTTTTCTCATGTTCATGCTTGGTTGTTTATTCTTTCCTTATCTATATTACATATATAGAGTACAAGGAGCTACTTACAGTAAGATAGAAATGTGTGAAATGGAGAGCAAAGAATCTCTCCAAGGTCTTTTATGTGTCTATTTGTCCAATAATCCAAAGCCAAGTAAGTTATTTTTCTTAGTGACCCAATGACCCAACATCTGTGTGCTGCACTGCAAATTTCTTTGTCCAATCACTCATTATTACCCAAAATCCCCCAGAAGAAGATGAAGAGGGAAGAAGAAGGAGAAAGGGGAAACACCCTAAATCCTCCATATTATCTCTCATTCTCTAATATAGCTAAACCCTGAACTCTAACTTTCTCACCCAGTGACTTAAGAAAACTCTCTCTACTTACACACTCACATTCCCAGTTTCTCTACATAACTTTAAAAGCTGTCTCCATGGTGCTATGCTAAACTCAGTGCTCTCTCGGGTGTCAGAGCCAGGCACCACAGATAAGGGCTTATTTTCTGTGCTCCAACATAATTCCTGAGCCTGGGTATGTGGTATAGGCAACTCTGGTATAGATAATTGTCTTGCTCTCATATTCTCCCATTTGTGTTCTTCCACAGCAGTATTTGACCCAATCAGCCTGAGGATTGCTGGGCATCCTCCTAACTGAGCATAAGGATGGTACAGATGAAACACAAATTTCCTATCTTTTGTTTCATATTTAATAAAGATGTGGTGTTCCCACATGGCATCTGTGCAGCACCTAGTTCCCACTGCATCCTTAGCATCTTTCCAGGCTTTTCTTACACATTTCTCCCTGGCATATCTGAATTGTCAATCTTTGTGACATGAACATGGTTTTGCATCCTCTACCTGACCTAGAAAGACACAATAAAAACTGAAACCAAACAAAAAAATACAAAACAGACTTTTTATCCGTATAACCCTGTAGTTTTCAATTTTCCTAAGTTTTGGGAAATAGGTATATTGCCCTGAGTGGCAGAGAGCTTCAGATCTGTGAGAAAGATCCTTCTGAACCCACCAGCCCTGAGCTGCTGGCTTTCATTCACACCCAGATTCTGAAGGGAAGCCGTGAACAATGCAAATGCAGAACAAAGTAGTTGGTTGGGCTTTTCCACTCTACTAAAATAGCTTTTGAGGCAGCATGTCCAAAACAGCCCTTAAAATGCTTGTCCAGACATAGCCCTGAAACACCTATTTTGCCTTTCACATCCCCTTTTGGACTGTCTGTGCTAGGATTGCCTACATGCTCCTAGTTCAATTAGTGAACATCACAGATGTAGGTATGGTTGTTGTATGCAGAGTGAGCTCATAAATTCCAATTTTTGCAGGTGCTAAGCATGCAAAAATGTCACACAAATTCCTCTAGAAATACAGATGTCAGGAATAGAAGTGACACTGTAAAACAGCTAATGAAAAAAAAAAAAAATAACAACCTTGACTGATTCAAAGAAAGAACAGAAATAGATATGACATAATTTATAGGTTTGATAAGGAAAAATACTGCCAGGACACCAGAAATAGGTGACAAAAAATATCCATTCTAGCTCAGTCCAAGACCTGATCTACATTTCCACAGTTTGTTTCAAAGGTTAGAAAATGTCCATATCAAATTACAGGGCACATCACACTTTCTGTATCAGCTCTCCCTTAATAAAGTAACTCTGAAATAAAATGTTCCTGCCATATTCCCTTGTGGTCAAAGAGAAGTATAAAAGTATCCACCTCTGAAATCAGGTGCACATTTTCCTTTAAATGGACACTTTCTGGGTACACATCAAGATAATTTAAATAAAATTAAATTTAATTCAATAGAAATCTTATCATTCTCATGTAGAATAAAACAAAGAAGAGTTTAAAAGATCCCCAGGGTATTTTTCTGGTACCCACAGTTATAGCCAAACTTGCAATCTCTGCTAATAACTCTTGTTTACATATATATTAAACACGTATACCATTAGGAGATGAGTACATATTGATAGAGCCATGAAGTTTAGTGGCTTCTTTGAACACATATTTCTAAAGCAAGTACCTTACTTATGGTTTAATAGAAATTCTCGTTAATTTAGAGATTATGGATGAGATATATAATTCTAGGAGTTCCCTTGAAGTTAAATCTTTGAAAAAACAGAAAGGTGCTAGATATAGGTATGGGGGAGAAAAAGAAATTCTGCTTTTCAGGGGATAAAAAAAATTTGTTTTTCAAACTAGAAATGTACTCAGTCACTCATCAGGAAAAGCTTCATAAAGAATAAATGTGAAACTTCCAAATAGATCTTGTCCACGTCCCAAGAAAAAAAAAATGGGAAAACATTTCTTTGGTCTCAGCCCCTTCCCCACTCTTTGATATGAAGCATGAAACATTGAACTGGATTTCAGAAATATGAGCTTTCCACTGAAAGTGAAAATTAACACTGAAAGGAGAAGCAAAATTAGAATTTTAAAATTAAATGTGGCCTAAGACTTGAACTTGACAAGAGTGATTTCATTTGCTGAAAGAGACGTAGAGAAATCTTCTTGGCTCAAGAAAGTTCTTCTAGAGGAAAATGTCTAAAAGGTATTTTTGAAAAAAGCTAGAATTTCACTTAGAGCTTCAGATTTCAAAAGTTGCTGCTTTCTATAAGGCTTGCTAAGTGCTTTTAGAAATGCAGCCTTAAACAAAGGTGTTTAGAATTCAAAAACACTTCCCTCTCAACCAAAGTACTTGGCACCACCAAGTGCACCCTGGAAGGGTTTATAACACATCATCTAGTGCATAGGCACAGGTGATGAGGAGCTCTGAGAAACCAGCAGGACACCAGAGCCTGGCTGTACCCCTGGGACAGTGACATCCTCCAGGGCTCCTGTATCCATCACCCAGCCCTGGCAGCCTCCAAGCTGCCTGCACCCCAGGATAATCCATGCTGGCCATCAAATGCTGAGCAGTGGTGTTGGAATCGTAGAATAATTAAGGTTGGAAAATTCCTTTACGATCGCCAAGTCCAACTGCAGCTTAGCACCGCTACTCTGCTCACCATTAAATCATGCCCTCAAGGAAGGATCTGCATGTTTTTTAAACATTTCCAGGGATGGTGACTTCACCTGGGAAGCCTGCTCCAATGCTTTATAACTGTGTATGAAAAAAGAAATTCATAATAGCCAGTCTAACGCTCCCTTAGCACAACTTGAGGCCATTTCCTCTCATCATCATCATCTCATCTTGTTACCTGGGAGAAGAAATCGACACCCACCACGCTACAGCATCCTTTCAGGGAGCTGTAGGCAGCAAGAAGGTTTCCCCTGAGCCTCCTTTTCTCCAGGCTGAGCTTCCCCAGCTCCCTCTGCTGCTCCTCATGGGACTTGTGCTCCTTTCAGCTGCTTCCTTGCCCTTCTCCGGACTTGCTCCAGCACCTCAATGTCTTTCTCATAGCGAGGGGCACAAAAATCAGGCACCCTGGCTCTCCACCCTGCCCCTCCATTCCGCAGGCCCTTGCCTCACGGCCACGTCTCAATGCTGGCGGTTCCCAGGGACTCATTTTCGATGCAAGTAAATTGCTACTTTGAGCCTTAGGAAACAGTGGCCAACTTGCCACGTTGAAGAGCTTGGCGCTACCAGCTCTGCCTCCTCCTTCATGTTCATTCAGAACGCGGTCCCCAGACCGCCCAAATCGTCTGCAGAATTGCTAGGCAACCCCTTGTGCACGTTTTGCCAGCGTATATATATATTTGTGCTCTTTCTTTTTAATTTTATTTTCTTTTCACTGGGACAGGGCTGTTCCCTTCTGCCCATGTTTCTCTCTGCACCACTTCAAATGAGATTAAGTTTAGGCAAAGATGGGAGTCCGTGCTTGTGGCAGGACCATTGTGCATTAAGTGAGTTTATTTTGGTAGTGCTGTGTTCTGTCTCTAGTCACTGTCTTTTTACACATAATCAAAACATGAAGATTTATTATAGGGAGCACTAAAAATATGGCTGGAAAAGAGCAAAAATAAAACCACAAACTTGCTTTACAGCTGTGGCCTTAGGAATGTAACTGGATTCAGTCTGCAATGGGGAGTGGCAATGCTGTCAGGTTTCAAATATGACCTATCTGCTCTGGCTTTCAGAAGGAAACTGTCTGGCTCCTGACATAGCCCATAGAAAAAGGAGACTCAGAGGATGTTTCACAGAGATGTGATACACAGGTCACCACATCTATAAGTTGGTCCCTAGCAGTAGGTCAGCAGTAATCACCTCTGCTGCCAGATATTTCATTATAAGATTCAAGGTTCCATGTGTATGTCTTGAAAAATTGATCTACAATCAAGAAACTTCAGATGGAAAAAAAACCAAACAAACAAAAAACAAAAAAACCAGAAACCCCTAAGGCAACATTTTTTGTTTCTCCATTTTAAATATGTTATAACCCTGATAGTTGGGGGGAAATCTGCAACTTAAAAAAAAGGGTAGCTCCCAGCCAGAGCACACATGAAAAGACAACCAGGTAAAAATACTGCGTGAATTATTCTCGTAAACTAATAAACGAATGTCTTCAAAGACCTTTTCATGATATTTTCAGCAACTGAAACTGGGCAGCATGACTGAGGCCCATCATCACTACACCTGGTATCACAGACTGTAAATCACCCTTACTATCTCCAAGAATAGGAGTCATTACGTTCTTGGGTGGAGTGAGACCTGATATTCAAACATCTGGAGAATGATTTTTCAAAACCAGCTCAAAGACAACCTGTACATAAGGATTCTGGAAAAAAATCTTTCCCCATGCAGTTATCTGGCCCTGTGATGAGCACTTGAGGCTGACAGTAAGGGCATCTTCTGCATTCAAGATTCAGTGATGGCACACAATCCAGGGATGCACCCCTCCTTGTTTCCTTGCTGATCCAAATAAGTCAGCTGGATGCTATTCCAGCCCAACCTGGAAATTTCAGCTGATCTTAAGGAGGAGAGAAGCCCACGTGCTCTTCAGTGGTCAGCAATTGAACAGTACATCTGTATTACACAGTGGAAATCACTGCAACTCTCTTGCCACCTCACAGTTAATCAGCATAAGCTGCACATCTAATTAATTTACCCTCAACTTCTAGCAACAGGAAGATCTGAATGAAGCTTTGCTGTGACTTTCAGCACGCAGTCAGTGATATGTGCTAGGCTGCTGGACTACTCTAGCTTGGATGATTTTCCTAGATGAGCCTCTCCTTACTAGTTAGACAGCTTTAAACAGCAGTGATGAAAAAAATCAAAAAGAGGAAGGAGCTGAAGCTCCAAAACACATTCCCTGTACAGTTACCTGGCCATTTAGAACGAGGCAGGTTTTCTCACTGACTGCAGTTTAGAGATTTATGGATCTTGAATAAAAAAGAACAAATTATTCTGAAACTTTTAAATTTATGAATGGAAGAAGAATACAACCTCCAGAATTTAGTTTATTTTCTCTGTAGACTGTAGTTATCCTCTCACTCAATATATGTCTGTAAAGCAAGTATAATAGAAGATGATGTGGGTAAAGCAGGGATAAAAGAGTCTTGGTCAGCATTACATAACAACTCAGGCTTTATCTCTTGGTTTTTTTTTTTTTTTTTGGTCTTGTGCTCTGCAACTGTGCCAAACCATTACACTCTAGAAAAATTTCCATTAAGATAGAAGCTGAAACCAAAGGGAAGCAAAATAAGGTTTGAGAGGTATTTGGAGCTTTTATTCACAGATGTGATAGCCTTATGTTTGCAATGCATTTGTTCCCTTTGATAGAACATATGTGCTCCAAGAGACAGTTTTCAGATACATACAGCATACATTTCCATTTTTTAATAACTATTTCATAACTTTCAGAAAATCTTGGTCTGGCTTTTTATGGATGCTTCCCAAAGAAGATAATAAAATGTTCATCAATTTGGCATGGGGAATTCCAAGTGTCCACACATTCTGCTCTACATATGTAATACCAACAGCATCTTTCCTATCTTTAAACTCTGGAGGGAGACATAAGCTCCACAAACCACAGGAGAAAATCCTGACTGTTTTGGATTACAAGCTTCAGCCCTAATTTGCTCCTTCATTTTGTCATGGCAAGCAAACTCATTGTATAAGCTGGCCTTTCACATCTCGACAGCACAGCTGACTTCCTTCAGTGTTTTTTAAACTCACACTAAAGTTATTTGAAAAGTGTCTGCCCCAGGATGTCAGGCTCAGATGCATCCTTAAACCAGGAAGGGAAGCAGAGCAGATGTGCACAGAGATGGCTGAAGGCTCCAAGTGTGAGGGAAGATGCTTCCACCACTTTCCTCACTGGCCTTTCCACGGTGTGGCTGGGCTGTTCAGCCTAAAAGCATGAAAAAACAATCATCTAGGACAATTTCTCTCTCTCCCTCACCAGACATTGCAGTACTGGCCCTGATGCAGTCCCATACTTTTGAAAGTCTACAGCTGACATAAGATATATAAGAAATTCCAAGATTCTCTTTCTGCTTGCGAAAAGGTCCCAGAACAACTTGGTGAAGTAAGAAGTCCTTTTAAAATATGGAGTTTGCACACAGTGATAACATATTAATGCCTACTTGTTATGTAAGGAGCTAACATTCATGGAAGATAAACATATCTCCATGTAACTGTACATGCCCTTTTTCACAGAGAATGAAAGGGGGTATAAGCAAGGTCCTGAGCATCCAGCCTAAATGATGTACAGTAAAGCTATACCCAGTTTTTTGAGTCCCTTGAGACTGCTGAGTTGCCCTAACTACAGGACTGAAAATGGGAACTGCCTGCTCACGTTGGGGTTTGTTGTGTGTTAATAATAAAGAAGGAAGCACTGCTTCAAAGAAAAAGCTAATACTTCTAATGAATTTTCACTGAACTTCATCATTACTGAGATGAAGGATAGGTCAGCATTACCAGAAGACAAGTCTGAAGACAGTCTAGGCTACTAGACCTGCTCAAAGCACAGTCAACTACAGCAGGTTGCCCCAGGACCATGTGCAGCCAGGTTTCAAAAAGTTTCAAGGACGAAGAAGATATCACCTCAGGGAAAGGGAAGAAAAAGAAACATTTCCTATCTTTTCCTAACATTTAACAGAATTTTTTGTCTTTCAATTTGTGCCTGTTACATCTTATCCCATCCCTGTGCACCACTGAAAAGGCCCTGGCTCTGGTTTACTTCCTCCCCACTGGTATTAATACACATTGGTAAGATCCTCCCCGAGCCTTCTGTAGGATGAGCAGCCCCATCCCTCTCAACTTCTCTTCATGTGACAGAAGTTCCAGTCCCCCCAGTCATCTTTGTGGCCCTCTTTTGGACTTGCTCCAGTATATCCCTGCATTTCTCTTACAAAGGAGACCAAAATCAGTGTACTGTCATGAAAAGATACTGAGTGGTGCCCTATTGGCCCTAAAGGCAAGCTTTCAAGCTTTATGGAATACACATGCATTAAACATTGTTTAAAAAGAGTAAATAGAACAGAAGAGGTATTTGGAGAAGCAGAAATTCCCTGGCACTTTCTAAAGTGTCTCCTTGTTCTTTCAATCCACTCTCGAAATCGTGATTATTTTTGGCCATTTTTATTGTCTTAAATAACTCCTTTATCTTTATTTATTTAGTTAATTTTTTTAATGATAATAATAAAATAACCCCTTCCTTTTACTCTTCACTGTGTTGCCCTAAAAACTGTTACTTCTAAAGAAGATTGTGAGGTTTTAATTCAAATTTATATTTCCTCCACCATATATTGGCACAATATTTTCCCTCCGCTGCTGCAGAACCATAGTTCAGGCATGATAAAACTAAGCTTTTTAATATATAATAAAAAAAAAATAAAAACTTAAGGGAAAATTAAGAATAAATAAAAATATTAAATAAAATTATGATGAATATACTAAATAAATAATGCACAACACAATTGCTCAGTCCCTGAGGAGCAGTCCCCAGACAACTCCCCACACTTTTTTTGTTCAGTGTGACATCATATTTTATGATTTTATTTTATTTGGCCATATTGGGTCAGATGTCCTCGCTGTTCCCCCACCAAACTTCTTGTGCACTTCATCTTCCTCACTGGCCAGGCAGTAGGATGAGCTGGAAAAGCCTCACTTAGTGTAAACATTGCTCAGCAACTTCTAAAACATAAGAGTGTTACCAAGATTCTGATCCTAAACCCAAAACACAGCACTACAGGAAAAGAAATATTTGTCCAAACAAAACCAGGACATCTATTCAATGAAAAACTCTAAACTCTCCACTGCAACCTCAAAAATTCTGTGCTTAAGTACCTCACTCGATGAAATCTTGACCACAGTCTTAATTTAAAAAAAAAAACAAATTAATGGAACTTTTCTGCCAGAAAATAAATGAAAACCCAGAGAAAAAAAAGTTTGTTTTCCTCCCTGCCCTGAATATTTCTTTTCAATCTAGTTTGAATATTTTTGCAACAGATTTGCAGATAATTTTCTGGTAAAATTATAAGAGATTGGATTTCTAAAAGTTAAGGTTCATGCAAGGAAAAGAAGAATTTCATGCAAACTGTGTTTGAAGTATTTTGCTAGCAGGAGAATTTTATTTCAGTGTCTTTGAAGGGCTACATTGCAGTTCTAGATTCCTCAAAATGCCAATTCCATTTTCATCACTTTCATCAATACTTCCACTGAGTAGTTAAAGGATGTAATCCACAATGTTAAAAAGTTCATTAAAACAAAGTAAATAAAATGCATTGTCCATTCTCACCTAAGAAGAACAGTGTTCTATGAAACAGGGATCAAGCACCTTGTCATATGATTCTCAGAAGCAACAAATAAACAATTCAGAGTTGGACTGTTTGGTGACCTCTCTGCATTGCTGAGCCCACAATACACATTTCAAAGTGATGAAATGTCAGGCCATACAGCCAGGAACAAAACTGAATTGGCAGAAATTATTCTGTTCTTGTAAATGGTATTAAGAAGCAACTGAGAATAATCATTGTGGGAGACTTTGCTGGAAAAAAATTGGTAGTTAATGTGATCTGTTGCTAAACAAATATGAATTGCAAGAAGGCATAGAGGAAAACAATGGAACTCCATCCTTAATTATGGTGGAGGACCTACTGCACATATACATCAAATCAGATAAAAATCAGAGAGAATTCTGAGCCACACAAATGAACAAAAATGTGGAAAATATGCCTGGAAGTGAGAGACTCCTGGTGCTCAATCTATTAGCTTAATGAAGAAAAGGTTAAAGGATAATTTATTAGTCTATAAGTGTCTATTATCAAAGGGAATGAAAATTGATAATTGATGACTCTTCAATCTAGCTGACAAAGGCTTAACAAGATTCAATAGCTTGAAGTTCAAATTAGACAAATTAAGGTCCAGAATATGGAGCACTTCCTTTTTTTTCTTTTTTTCTTTACAGGGAAGACAACCAATTAAAGTTTGCAATTGGTGCTCCATCACTGAAAACTTATAAATCAAAGTTGTGTCAACAAAGTCATAAAAGGTGTCTGAAGGTAAGTCACAAGTGTTGGACTTCAAGGAAGTTTTAGGGAATGGCTTCAGTGATGTTACACAGGCCATTAGCTTGCAAAGGTCCCTTCTATTTGTAAAATCCTAGTAATTGTTCTACCTCATCAGAGTTACATGGACCACATTTTTTTCCCCTCTCTGAATATATAATCCTCTATCAGAGTACAGACCTCTTTCACCATCAGCCAAAAGAGCAGTGGAGGAAAAAAAAAAGGCGAGGAACTGTGTTTCCAAAAACAGCAAGCTGCAAGTGAAAGAGTGTGATACAAGTCCCCAGAGTTGTTAAATATTTTTATTGAATAGTTACGAAGCAGAATAAATTAGAAGGCAAAATTTACGCTCTTCTAGGAATAAGTGGCTGGTATAACCCTTCTGATGCTAGGGTACAGTCCTTGCCTTGGCTTAAGAGTTAAATAGTCATTACATTTCCCTACAGGCTACCTTTCCAAGGAAAACACATTCTCTGTGCACTGCAGTCTTTGACAATAGGATTAAGTATTACTGGCAGACAATACCACTTAAAACGTTAGCTGCATCAACCTCTATGATGACTGAAAGAGCTATTAGTCTGCAGTGCCTCTTTTAACAGAAGGCCAAAAAAAAAATCCTTTATGACCCTTGATAGGGGAAAAAAAAAATACCTAGAAGGCAATATACCTCATCTAGACAGAAAATGTACATGAAAAATGGTTACAACAAGATTATTTACATTCTTTAGTCATTAGGGATAAAGTGGATGCTTACTGACCCATCTTCCTAAACAACAAATTGAAAATCCTCCGTGATAAAATCGCTCTGCATTGTGATTTCCAGTTCTGTCAGACACTTCAGAAAAATGGCGCTCACTTAGCATATCTATCTACTCAGTAACTGATTTGTGGTCTTTGCAATTTAGATACTCAGCCTCTCTTTCAACTCCACACGTCTATTACATTTGCTACAAATTGTATTAAGCGAGCATGTTCTCCTGGAGAGCGGAACTGCAGCCTGGAGGGCCGGGAAGTCCAGGCAGATTGCTTTTCCCCATCCAAATGGTTCAAAAGAAGGCTGGCCTGGCTCAACTTGGAGCTGCTCAGCCTGGGGTCTGCTGCTGCTGCTGCTGCTGCAGAGGCTCTGAACAGGCTGTGAAATGTACAGAATACACAGGTCTTGGGTTCACAGAGTGCTATTCTGCCATAGCACTTCAGGAAAGGAGGTCAAATTTTTTGGAGAGCACGTAAGAGCAGAAAAGAATATGAAATACCACTGTTTTGATAGAGAGGGATAAGAACAACAAAGATTTGGGTACTTGCACAGAAAGAACCTATGAACTATGCTAACACTAGACTGAACCTATCTTACACTGCTTACCCTGAATGCCACAGAAAACACTCTCTAATGTGCCATATTCCAGTAGGGGCTCTGGCTAAAAAAATCTTGCCCTGCTTTTTCCCTTTACCCTTAACACAAGCATGATGCTTGTTTCTCAGAGTAAACACCTTAGAAAGACAAAGCCATAAATCAAATCTGTACAGTTCTTCTGACCGATGCTTATGTTGTTATGTCATCCTACCCAGAAACATCAACATAATTATAGATAATGTGAAGCAGATCAACTTCTGTAATCTTCTATAAGGGAAAAAAAAAAAAAGGAAAAAAGGAAGAGGTTTCTGTCTTCTGAATCTATCCTGAAGAATTTAGCAATCTGTAACACAGAAGAACAAAATCAGTCCACATGCTGCCAACATTTATGCAGAGGTCACTTAGGATGTGTGATGGTTAAAGCACACGTGTTACCTGGTATCAGCTGATCAACCTGTGGGAATGAATCCTGTGAACAATATCAGTGTGAAGGAGGAGGGAAGAAGAGGGTCATTAGTGCACGATGCTTGAAACATCAAGATGCAACGAGCAGGACAGAGCTGCTGATGAGAACACTCAGGGGATGCAGCATGATGATCTCTGGACTGAGCAAAGTGTCGTGGTCAGAGAAGGATAATAAAAAGACTGGAACACACACCATCTGGTATAACAGAAGGGAGGATGGGAAACATCAACAGGGAGTTATATTTGCGAGGGAAAGCCAGACGGTGAAAGCATTGATTAAGATTATTTTGTCGATTAGGTGATACACTTTGATTTATGTGCTGGGGAAAGAGGAGCATTTACTATGCAAAGGTTGTGCTGCCCAGGCAGCTGAAGTGGGATCAGACCTGGGGAGGCTTTAGATGATTCCCTGGGGAAGGGTCATGTGGAAACAGGGCTCACTTGTGGATTTGGAAGGCTGCACATTCCAGTGTGAAAAAAAGGAGATGTGAAAATTTTTGACAGTGATGTGATTCACCTCATCCTAAAGTAGTAGAGGGAGACCAAAGCACTGGGGAAAAGAGCTGCAGGAAGAGAAAATAATTTGGAATATAACTGTTTTGAGGAAAATATGTGTATATTTATATCACCACATATATATTTATTCATATCCATCCAGGGACAAAACAACAGGCGATGTAAAGCTTTTAAGCTACATTGAAACCAAATTATACAATTTGGTTTGCTCAGAGAGCTGGGACAGAAAGATTAAGCTCAGATTAGAGTCACTCCCAGCTTCTGAAGTCCCCAGTGACAAAGCACACCAGGGGCAGTACAAAGGGTATGCAATAGGATAGCTTATCAGATAAATTTAGTACCCAACTCACTGAAAGGTGGCTAGGAAGCCAAGAAACCAGCTTTGGCTTGCTTAAGATTTAAGGAGAGGTTTGCACAGCACAGTATTATTGGTATCAGTCAATCAGTGGGTAAGATGGGAACAAAATGACATCAGCAGCAATGTGCAGCCAGTGAATCAGCAGAGGAAAAAGAGCAGTAGGTGGGCAGCAGCAGAGAAAACCAGGCAGGTTGCCTGAAATAAGTCCCTGAAAATGTTTTTATGACACTGACTCTAGAGGGATGAGCAGTACAGCAGGTTTTGTGAAACCCCAGTGGCACAGCACTGCTCACTTCCCTCACACTGAAACTGCAGGAAAAAACCCTGAAACGTCTGAGTGCTGGGAAGCCCTGGAGAAAAAGCAAACAAGCCTTTAGTTGTTGTTTAGGTAAAAAGCAAAAAAAAAAAAAAAAAAAGTAAAAAGACCACAACACATTTTATGCTAAGCTCAGAGGGTTTTCTTACCCCTCAGGACATAGGAAATATTTTATATTACACCAGAAACACCATTTAAGGAAAATCCTGTTTTCCTGCAGGTGAAGTGTCACAAAATGAAAAATGGCAAATTCCCACAGATTTATCCACGGGTAAACACACACACACACATTCTTTCACAGCTCACAAATCTCATCAGCAAGTGTTGACCAACCTCCAGTTACTCTAGATAAGCTGTGTGCAGGTTAAGTTAGACACAGGTAGGTTAAACAGAGTGCAAGAGGGAGGCAGATCCAGTAACACAGCAGCATGGACAGGTATAAATTCACTTCCTGTTCCCTTTGAACTATCTGAATGGGAACAGCCCTGAGTATTACAAGTATTACATTTCACTATTCAATAAAGTTGTGCTGAATAGAATTATCACCTTGAAATTACAGGGTAAAACTCCCTATACCAAAACAGATTAAAGACAAATTAGACTGTGGGCCAGGTCACTATGATTGTTAATTAGTGATAATGGAAATACAATTAGCATAATGAGTTCCAATTACTGTATATGGAGAAATATGAGCATACTGCTTTCATAAATCTTGGTTCCAGGAAAAATAAAATGCATCTGGTTTAACAAAGCATGCCCTTCTTCTTTGCAAAAAGCTTCCTGGTAAATATCTTTTTATGAAGCTAAACCTTTCTTTTGATGGGTTGTGATTTGGGAAAAATAAAGAAAAAAAAAAAAAGAAAGCAACAGAATGGATTTACCCTGTCTGATAGCTGAGCAGTTTTGTATTAGCTTGGCTTCTGTTTTAAGCTTCCTAGAAAATCTTACCATCTGTTTCTTCAGTGCTGGGCTAAACAAAAAAAAAAGACAAAAATCATAGACCATTACATCAAATGCACTTATTGTCTTTGAAATATATAGAGTTTTCCCCCCTTCCGTTTTGCTCCTTCTGATAAGCTGTGAAATTGGAAAGACAATAATATTCTGATATTTACACAATTAGGAATGGCTTTTCAAAACCTTATTGAAAAACCGGTTGATGAAAGACAACAGCTTTACAAAAAACAGCCACAGCACGTCCGATGGTTACTTCATGAAGAATTGTTTTATTTATTTCCATAGCAGTTTTGCACCTTTGCAAGGGTAGGCAAAATCAGGCTGGGTTTAGTGTATCACTGTCTGGTAAGTTTAAAAAGTGGGGATTTAAATTATGAATTTACAGATGCTGTGGACTGAAGTGCTAATGGAAATAAAGGCTTAATGAAGCCCTACAGACGTGCAAGCTTGACTCCATGCCTCTATTTAACAAGCTGGTGTTAACTATACTGTTGGATAGCCAATTATGAAGCCACTCACTGTTTCCATGTGTTAAAGTGGATTCTGGGCAAGAATTCAAGAACAGGAAAAATTCCAGCTGCATACAAGGATTAGATGTTAGCAATACCACATCTTCTCCCTTTGAAAAGATTCTCCAGCCTTCTTATTACAGGGCAATGAGGAAAAAAGCTGTGTAAGACCCAAAAGTCATGGACAGACAAAGCTGAGTTGCCCAGATAGTCATTCTGCACCTCTGAGATATTGGGGAGCATTCACCAAGAAAAATTAAAAACCTGTAAATGGGAAGGGATAGTGGAAGGAGAAAGGGAACTGCTTGAAGACAGCATCCTTGATACCTGCTAAGCTGCAGACAGAGCAGACTGCTCGCATTTCCACTATGTCAACAACGTGGTAATTACCTGTAAGTGTAGATGAACCCTCTTCTCTCCCATCAGCCATGACACAGGAGAGAACCAGCTCAAAACACACCCATATTGACAGCTCAGGTGAAAGCACACCAGTATCATGTAACTTCAGGGTTGTCTCTGTCCCCTAATGGTTAATGAGCCATGTATTTTGGCACAACACACGAGGCAGAAGAGAGAGTAGGTAAGAGCCTGCCCTGGACACCTGCTGAGATTGCCTCAGCTCTGCAGAGATGAAGCCTTATCCTGGAGATGGGAGCACTAACTGATGAGAACCTGCTTGCTTCACAGATTGAGCATACTCTGCACAGATAGCTCTAAAATTTGACCTTTTTGATTTTAGCCCTCTTAAAATAAACAGTAAATACTTCAGCATGCTATGCATCCTGGGCTTCCCAGGAATACTGATGGCTCATATGAATGTTGTCACCAATGCATTTCAGTGCTTTCAGGACGCTAGTTTAAAGACCTAGAAAAGCACAGGTGAGTTAGAACTGGCTTACAGCTTAGGGAAGTGGCCTGTGGAAGAAATAATGAGTGAACACACCACTAAAGATTGTATCTTGACACATATGCACAAGAAGTCTGAATTCAGTGTGTACAGGCAATCATGAATCTCACATTACCTCGCTCTGCAGCCTTAGCAAAGGCCTTTAAGGGTTGTTGAGTGCTTGGTTATTTTCATCTGTGAAATGAAGATATCAAACAAGATCATTCTGATAGGCACTGTATCTAGGCACAATAAAAGGCATTCTCAGTGATAACAAAGCTCACAAGGCAAGAGGATGAGTCAGACCAAGGCAGAAAGAAAGAGGGAAACAGAGTGGCAAGACACAAAAATACTTTTCCTATAAGCATAACCAGGTCCCAGCACATTACCTGACCACAGGCTTTTCTCGCTGTCATGCAATACCACTAAGTCAATGAAAAGGCTTTACTGGGAGCATACAAATGCAATCTTGCTGCTTAGAGAAGACACTATTCTGCACCTTTTCCTGACAATGATAACCCCTTGGTGGAAGGGAATGGTTTAGAGGGACATCTGACCCTGTGCCAGCTGGAGCTGTCAGGCAGACACCAGCAGAGCCCGCTCACGCCCGTGTAAACCCAACGCATCTCCACGTTATTTTGAATTTACAGCATCATCCCTCAGAGTGCAGGCAAGTGTTTCCACAAATGAATGATCTCAATCAGAAAACCAGTCCTGTGGCAAGGGATACATATGGCCATCACTCCCAAGAACAGCTGTCAAGCACTAGCCCTGCCCACTTCCCACTGTGTAACGTCCGTGGTTGCTCAGTCAAGCGAATGACCTTATAAGCCCACACAGGTCCAATCTCAACTGAAAATTATTAGCAAAAACTTGTTTTCCTTAAGACTTCACAGTCTAACAAGGAGAAATTATACACTTGGACGGCAAGTGAGTCTAAACAGCCTTTGCTACAGTTCTTTTGAGTACAAAATCTCTCTACATGGAAATAAAAAAGCTCATTGGAAGGATGAGTGGTAGACCCCCACTCTCTCTATCCAAAGCATGCTGTTCAGTTTAGCCTGTGCTTCACTGAATAAATAACACTCCCAGCCATGATGCTCCCCCTCCAATATGCTTAAGTATTGATAGATTGCATGGCTCTGTACTAAGTCTGTCTGGAACTTGTGACATTTGCCCAGTGAATTGGTAAATGAACTTGAAATATTTGACCCATGCAGATGAGATTACACCTTATTTAGCCTGAATGGACAAGATCCTTTGTTTTACCCAAAAAACCTGACAGATAAGTCTAACCTTTTCATCCAGCTCTTCTGGGTATATAGCTATGAGGAAAGCGACACTCCTTGGTGATTATACTGAATCTCAAATCCCTTCTGCATATACATGTATAACTATGTACTCTGTGGGAGTCTGTGATACAGGCAAGTTGGCAACTGAAAGACCTTCTCCCAGACTGCTTTCTGATTTATGTAGACCTGTCACAGAGTGACTGATACAAGTGAAATAAATCTGTTGAGGACTTAAAAGACATGAAACTTGACAGACATTCAAAGTAAGTCAGATACAGCTATTTCATGTTTTATCTTTTCCTGTGCTATGTCTCTAAAATGAGATTAGCTGACATGGTCAAGGGGCAGAGTGAGGGATAAGTGGGCACAGGATTTGGACACAGTCTCCTAGGAGGGGTCCCCTACCCCCCACCCCTGATTCTCTTCTCCAGCAATACATTTTTCACTATGATCACTATGCTTTGATCTTGGCTGACATTTTAAACTTGGTAACATTCTCCAAGACAATCTCAAGGCTTTAAAATTACATTACTCAATACAAGAAATACCTCTTAGCAATTGTCCTGCTTTGAGCTTTCGAGTTACATTTTTGTATCTCAACAGAGTAATTGTGATGTTGTTTTCAAGCCTAAATGTAAACCTAGACATTGTTGTCCAAGCCCATCTTACATAGTGTAGAGGATTTGCTGGAAAAATACTAAAAGTTTACTCACAAAACATTTGTGGGATTTCCTACACTGATGGAGACTCTCCAGTCAGTATCAGGAAGGCAGCTGCAGAAAATTTCTTCAGGACTTTCACAATTTTACAGAAACCCTATTTTTTTTCTCTCTCCCAGTTATACATGCATCATAGTCCCAAACCTACCCTGTCCCAAGCAAAAAAATGAGGAAAAGGTGTGTTCTGTGACTCAGAGTACTAAAAGACAACTTTTTGTGTCTTCCATTGAGAAGTTTGTGGTACCTAGGTTTTATTCTATTAAAGGCTATAGTTAAGGGCTCTGAATTAGAAATCCCTCTTGCACGCTGAACTATTCTGCAGGAAAAATTAACATCTCCTTGCTCTTTGAGCTGGCAATACTGAACCCTCCCAGGCTATGCCATACACCAGGGCTTGGGGAGGGGAAAGAGGCAGCCAGAAGAACAGTGTGACAACAGGTTACAGCTGCACAGTACAGCCAGGGAGTGTCAACACCTCTATCACATCATTAACTTGGCTGTAGCAATCATCAGCAATATCTTTCATTTGTAATAATCCATCTGGGCTGTAAATGATGCATAATGTGGTTGAATTAGCACCACATTGAGCAACCAACTTCCTTGGCTTAGTCTGTTACAGTTCAACATTAATACTGTCCTCTGACTTCATGGAGATTCTGCATTCACCTGACCTTGTTGGTACCAGGAATGATCAAAGAGCTACAGCTACCATCCCCACTAAGTCTGTTGGTGTATAAAACATCACAACTGAAGTCCAAGAGAACTTAAACATCCTGTAGCTACACAGAAGAGAATGTCACAGGAGAAGTTATTATCCTATTTTACTAGTTTAATTTACTTTGTCTCTGCTCCCCATGAATCAGAAATCCGCCGAGTGAAAGACTATTTCCCAAAATAAAACAGGGACAATGATGAATTAATCTTCTGATCCTTTTAAATGTGATTTCATGTAAAAACCTCAGACTCATCACATAGATTTGTTCAGCTCTTTTTTTTTTTGAGGCCAGTGTAGTGTTATACTGATGCAGCATCAATGTGTACATCTCTGTGTACACTTGATACATCTTGCCATGAAGTTTCCTTGTAAATTGTCTGCCAATAAAAATAATACTAGAGAAAATGATCTTGAGAGTTAGTGACCTTGAATGTAGCCCCACAAGAGTGACCACAGGTACAAAAAGGAAGCTGGCATGAACAAATCCAGAAATGCGAAGCAATCTCTCATGAAGTCTCAGCTGCAAACCAAAGAGTCCCTTTCTCCCATTTCTCTGTCATTTTTTCAGCCTTTATTCTCTCTTTCCCTTTCTCAGATCGGGGAAGACACTGAAGGAAAAAGCAGCTGCAGCAGCGAGAGTAAAAACCTATCTTCATTCTACCCAGTGCCAGCTTCCCTTGCAGTGAGGGCTTTTCATAGAGAAGTATAATTCTCTCTTCCAGGCATCAGAATCCTACCCCAGAACTCCTGAATTTGGCTGCAGATCCCATTTTTTCTTTCCCCAATAATGGAGCATATTTTTTCTATCACATGCATTGTTTATGTCTGTGGAACAGTCTCTTTATGTTTTGTTTCTCTGAAGCTGTGGATGTACATCAAACAACATAATGAAAGAAGCCATCCACGAGGTGCACTGCACCATAGATAGATTATGTAAATATTTTTAACAATCTAGCAAGCAAATAACCAATTTAAGAGAAATATAATTACCTTTAAATCCTATGTATCGCAAATGTTTGCTTTTAATCCTTTATGTAACCTTATTAAAAATTTCAAGATGGATACGTTCTCCCGCCGAATCTGACAAACATCTGGTTTACAATAAAGTCATGTGATGAAATTCCATCCAGAATCACATTTGCTTTTCAGTATGCTTTCCCCTACTATCATTCATAACACAGAACTTCTGTGTTTTGTCTGTGATATAAGACAGTGCAAGGATATGTTTTTATTAGGAATAATGCACAGTCGTTTCCCTTATAGAATTTAAATCTGCCATCTCTGCGTGGGTATAGTCAAATATATTGATAGCCTCCCTTGTGGGTTCTGCTGACACTTGGGTTTAATTGTAGTGAACTTTGAATTCCTATCTTAAGGTCAGTTATTAACTATTGATGGATTCTCCTTTTCTCCATTTAATGCTAAAGTATTCATACTAACCAAGATAGATGGGAATGCTGAAGAAATTTTTCAACGCCACGGCTGAGCAAGATACCTTTACACTCTTCCTCTGTGGCAAACGGAGAGCCCTTTTCTAAAAGAGGTGATCACTCATGCTCAGCTTAAAAAGAAAAACACAGCACAACAGTGCTCTGCTGACCCCTCGCCACTTTTTTGTTCTGCCAGTACTATCTTCCTAGAAATAAAAGGTCCTGTATGCTGCTATTAGGAGAAAAGAAAATAAAATTTCCCCAGGCACAGCCTTGGATACCAACCTTGAAACCAAATGGGGTCAGAATGCAAAGGAGCAGCCACAGCACCACACACCACCCAGCCAGGCTGACAAACAGCTCTGCTCCTTTGGGCTTCCCAGAAGGGAAAAGAGCACCCCTCAGAGATTTATAAACACATACATAATAAATGGGAGGCTGAAGTTTAAACTGTTATGAAGCATTCTCTACTCCGCTTCCGAAGTCCTCTGTGATTTAAAGAGCTGACATTTACTGTGTGCAGGCCTATTATTCAGAATGACTGTTTGTGTATAGACAATATTTTAAACTGGCTTGCTATAGATGAAAAATTCTTATTAAGTCAGAAAAACAGTTTAAGTAGGTAACACTCGCCCAGTTTAGGCTGCTGTAAGTCTTGCTGACCCACTGCAGGGAAGGCAGGGGGGCAGGTGAGCCTGTCAACACCATCTGCCACGCTAGTGTGGGGAGATGGAGGTCCCAGCCCCACTGCTGCTCTGCCAAGGCACCAGCCCAGGCTGCCATCCCTGCCTCTCCTCTCAGGGAGCAACACAAGGTGTTTGGTGCCCCTGCCACACTTTTAAACCTTCCTCTATCACAGGAGCTTTGACAAGTGCTGGAGCCATGGAAGTCTGTCTCTCCTGGAGCCAGTGACACAGCTCACACTGATGTCCTCCACGGTCCTTAGAAGTGTTCAGAAAACCATCACCTGGCACCAGCCAGGCAAGCAAAGCCCTGAGACAACACCCTGGTCGTATCCTTTTCCCTCACCACGTTGGAAGGATTTCCACACAGCCTTCTCCAACCTTTTTCCTTGAGCCACAGTCCAGATGGCAGTCAAGCAGGATGTGTTTCTGAGGTACCCTCCCTGCACTGAGCCTGTTGCTGAGAGGAGCAGAAATCTCTCAGGAACCTCTAGGCATCCCTGTGGCAAAACAAAGTGACCAGCCAGAACTAAAGCATGCACACAGGGGTTTGATTCTACGCTATAATAATTCAAAATACTCCTAGCAGACTCAGTACCTTGTATTTGTGCAACATACCAGTGGACCTCAATGCACTTTTCAAAGCAGATTCATGAAGTTGAACTTTTCTTCAGTCAGCTCACCACACCATCCAAATCTGAAAGTAGAGTATTCTATTTTTTATAAACATTTTGCAGGTATATTTAGAGCAGAGAATTTCACTCATAACTGAAGAACAACAAAAACAGTGATATCTCTCTATATCACTACTGACAAGGCTGTCTCCAGCAGACAGATTACTCTGCACAAAAGACCTCATTGTACATTATTTTATTGTCTTTATATTTGATAATAATGCAGTTTAGAGAGTGTTTAATATATAACACGTTGATCTGGCTAAATACAACTGGACTTAGATTTTTCAGGTGGAATACACTGCTCTGATATAGAAAATCAGCCTACTCAAGGTTTGTACACTAAAATATACACTAATCTTAATGCTTTCCATTGGGTAGAAGAGTAGATTTAAATAGTAATAAACAGGAGACTTTGACCCCAAACTTTATGTTCAGACTTCTACAACAAGATTTTTTAGAGACAGAAAGTGTTACCATTACCCACTGACATCAGCTGAAAAATCAGTGCATGATGTACAAAATGGACACAGTGAACATGGACCCAAACACTGGAAGCAGAAAAATTCGTCTCTGAACCAGTGTTTGGCAGCAAGAGTGACAGAAGGGACTTTTGTGCTTTACAAACAACATCTCCACCACTTCTGCTGCTTGACCACCTATTGCTTTCCTTGCATGTTTTGACCCAACCTATCCACCATTCCCTTGGCCAAATCCTTGGCAAAGACTGGGTATTTTCATGGATCAAGGACCATTCCCAACAGGCAGCCTCTGTGCAACCATCTCATTTTTGAAGGTAAAAGTGTGTAATGATATTCAAGTGAGTAGCATTGTGCCCAAGAGCCTTACAGACACAGAATGGTCCCTCTCATGTTTAATTTCCTAATATAAAGATATACCTTGATGTATTTTGCTGAAGATATTTGTATGCCTTGGACAGAGCTGGAAAACCTATAGGAAAAACAACCTTATAACAAATTTCAATCTGTTTAATCCTCTTTTCTTTAATTTCTTGTACTACAGAACAATAAAGGTAAACCCATAAGTTCCCATTTTATAAAGCAACCACAGAAAAATTATTAACAGTTAAAGTTGGGAAGAAATGGCAGCCAAACTGCAACTCATAATATCTGTGAAAGGTTTGAAATGACTAAGCAGTAGCAGCTGATCAAGAAGCAATTTAATCATAGCCAAGGACTTTTAAAAAATCAGCATAGGCTAAAAGTAAAGAAAAGCAGATAAATATTACAAGATTTATTCTTTTATATAAGAATTTTGAATTAGAAACAGAAAAATATTTGCTTTCTCCCCGTTTATAAATGATATTTTGATATGCACCACTTTAAAATACTGTATATGACTTTAGTACTTCAAAACAGATTTAGTAGGTTTTAGTAGTTTCTACTGAGTAGATAATTTATGAGATCTTTTGGCTTCTTTAGTTTTATTAAAAGTGTGGAATATAATACTATTTGTGCATCAAGAAATAGTGGATTACCCAAATGTTGGCAACAATTCCTGTAAAACACATAGCTCTTAATCATCTGTTTCAGGCATTTTTCCTATTTGCAAAGTCTGCATCTCACCTTTTTTTTTTTTTTTTCTTTAGTTAAGGCAGTTTTATTTAAAGCATAATACTACACATGTCATTTGGACTTTCTTACTGATCTCTATGAAGTAATTCATTTTTTTTTTTAAGGTAGAAGAATGCACATAAAGTACTGTCCTTCAAGCAAAGATCCTCTAAAAACACATTTAACAGATTCCAAACTATTACTCACTTAGCTTTTTTCCTAGGTTCAAGGGGGCATATAAAAGTCCAATGAAACCAATGGAAACAGTGCTTGTCAGTCCATGGAAATCAGGATCAAACCTCAGCCTTTTTTTGCAGCAATGAAGTGAATAGCAAAGCTTCTAATGACTTCATCAGGACTTGAATTTAGTCCTGACAGGAAACACAGCCATAAAATCATAAATTCAGTAAGATGAAATTCCAAGTGAGTATATTTGGTCAAAGGAGGTGAGGACTGAAAATGCACAGAGAGAAAAAAAAGTACAAACCCAAGTGTCTACAGCGGTTAAAAAATGAGCTGGTGTCATGCTGGTAACCCTTTAAAATAATGGTCTAATCATTATTAATTCCTTCGATATTTAATGTAATAACATTAATCATGATGAACTCATTTGGTATTAATGTGAATGTCAGACGTACCTCTCCTCATACACGCACATCATTTTGGGATTAGCTCCTCGCTATATAATTCTTTTTGTATCCCTCAAAAAGTGCTGAGGATAGTTGTTTTGTGACTTTGACACAACTGAGAACTAGCCCTACTTATGTACAACCATTTCCACTCAGGTTTGAGAGCATCTCTAAGGGCCTGGTAAGCAGTTACAACACCTTGAGGTGAGAGGCACACTAAGGAAGAGAAGATTTTGGTATGGTTTACATAAAACCTCAGGCTGGTTTTGCTCCTTGCTCTTATTTGACACGTGCTACAAGTGCTGATGAATGCTCTGAGCTGACATTTTAATAATAAGGATGATTGTTAATGAGGATTCTTGACCAACAAGAATCTTGGTCAAGAGAGACCACTGCCACTGAAGCTTGATGGGTTTCAATAATCAGAAAGTCTGAAGGCACCAGACAGATGATGCTTCCAGAGAAAGTACTTTCTAGGCTGTCTACTGGCAATGCCCAAGATTCTACAAAGCCCATTAGATTCCCAGTTACTTTCCAGGCAGACACAGAGAAAAATTGTGATCTCAAATAGCAGGGTATGGGAGAGATGGTTATCCTATGGAAGCTAACGGTGACAAAATAGATTGCACCCAAAATCCCAATAACAAAGAAAACGTCATCAAACCTTCATTATTTCTAATTCATATGCATTTTTAATTGTATTGAAATTCCTAGTGTTTTATGCCAGTACAACTCATACAAATGCCTTGCTACAGCCTTCCCAACCTCTCTTAACAAATTTGTCCATTTACTGCCTTTCGCTCATTTCCGAATAGCTTGGCATGCCGTTAGTTAAAATTCTTTCTTTTTTTTTTTTTTAAAGTACAATATCCATTTAGCTTCTATCCTCTGAACTTTTATTCATTCATTATTAACACTGAAAGGCAAAGTGCATGAGAGAAGTTCAGTCCTATCGGCATTTCAGATGAAAGTGATGTCTCGGTGTATTAGCAGTACACCACACTATCATACATAAAATGCTGCCCAGTCCCTCAACAAAGCAGCCGTGTCCCAGTGCCTAATAGGATCACTTACTTCAAATGTGACACCACCTTCTTTGAAATATTTGTTTAGATTTCAAAAACATATGAAGGTTCTCAAACTCAAACAAAACCTCCAGCCTCCAGCCCAGGCTCTGATTCTAAAGAGCTTTCCATTCGATAAATCAGAGCCGGAATCCTGGATTTTTTTTTATTTTCTTTTTTTCCTTGTGGCTTGGCTTTTTTTTTATTTTTGGGATAAAAATAAATGTCATCTGGTTTTGACTGCAGATAATGAATCATATTAAGAATTTTAAAAGCACTATTCTCTTTTTTGAGACCTAATTTCAGACCTATTAACACTTTAATATGAAACAGAAGCCCATCATTTCATTAGAAAAAGAATAAGGCCTCTCTTGCACCATATGTTTCTTCCTTTATAAAAAATCCTTTTGAAATCCTAGATTGGGCAGCATCAGAGCAGAATGTATATCTGGCACAAAGACAACATATAGGTGAGCAGATCTTGCATCAGGGAGATTAACTATTTCTAGCTAAATTACAGGTTTCTGGCAAACTGTCCTCCTTACAATAATAAATGATCCAATTTATAAAAATGAATGATTGCAACATAAGAAAAAAATCCTGGTGAGGGCAACCAAAAACATGTGAAATGCTGGCATGTCACCTCAACAAACTTACCTATGATTACCCGAAGGACAAACAGCTGCTTCTTACAAGGGCTTTTCGGCGTCTTAGGTATTTATTAAATAAGGGAAAGAAAATTATAGCTGTCCCTTTTCAGTATTTAGATTTTAAAAAATGAAAATATCTTTAAGACACACAGAACATGAATGCAAGAGGTGGTGTGATAGCAGAGAACCTTATTGCACATAATTAACAGACACATAATGTCTGGTTACTAGTAATTTCCTTCTAGCTGAGTAAGGAAATAATTTAATCATGTTGATCAAATGAATCCCATGAGCCCAGTGCAACATTATGCTTTTTTTTTTTCCCCTCTCTAAATCTGCATTAAATGATAAGAGTCTACTTGGTGAAATCATGGACCCCAACCTTGTTTAGGTACCCTTAATTTTACCCAAAATATTGGCATGATTTTAGTAACTGGGTTAATGAAGCACTGCAGTAAAAACCTTTCCTAATTCCAGGTGCTGACCTCAAAGGAAAAAGAGCCAGGAGAAGAGGGAAAAGGAAGAAAGAAATAACTCGGTGCTCTTTATTTGGAATAGAAGCAAAATATTCTTTTTTTTAAAATTGCATAGTCCATGTTGCTCTGTTACAACAGAAGGAAAAAGACATAAAGACATGCAAAAAAACCTAACGAGTAAATCCCTTAAACATTTGAGTGTTAAGCAGCTAAGTGTAAATTACTACTATTCACCTCCTCTCACTCCCAAAATATCACCAGGTGCAACTCAGAAATAGGCAAGCAGAATTTTCCTTTTCCCCTGTAAACTATCATTTTATGTGATAATACATCATTTGCCTTGTCATCCCAGGGTTTCATAGTAAAATCTTTTGTGGGATTCTGCTATTGTTCTCTTTGAACTACTTAGAAAAAGCACTGAACTACCTTCTGTGCTATCTCAGGTAGTTTTCTGTAATGTGGTGATATAATTTAACACTTACCATAATACATTTTATCCATCTATTGTTTGCTAAATAATTCCTGCAATAACACTTTTATTCTTTCCATAATTCTTTAGGGTAATGCTGGAGGAATAATATTTTTACTGCAGTGATTGATGTCGGATTCTCCAGCATGAATAGACCCCACGAACACGGGTTATTGATAAGCATAAAAAAAAAAGCTGTATGAAAAGAATATCAGGGATCAAAGGGTTAATACCATTTTATGAGGCTGTAAAAATCTACCTCAAGAATCTTGTGTTAGCAATATTCTTTGTGTAAGATGTATGTTATTAAAACAAGTAGCAGCATCTGAATTAAAGTGACAGTATGATGGATGACTGGTGAAGTGGAATCAGAGTCGTTTGCAGCATTTTGGGCTAGATGTGGGAATTCTGCCTCAGAGGCAGGACGCTTGGCAGACGCATTGATTCCAGCCTGACGCATGTTCATAAATATGCCCCTAGAGAGGTGTGGCCTAGCAGAATTTACAAAATTATGTTCATGAATTATTTAACATTTATTTATGGATGCTATATTTAAACAGCATTTGCAAAGGCAAAAGGACCACAGCGTACACAGTGAGGTTTAGATAATGCAAATGCTGCACAAGACAGAGACAGTTTGCATACTTCACCGAGAGGATAAGTCTAGCAGAGCTAGGTAAGTGATATGTCAGTGCTGTGGCTTTATACACCACAGTCTGCTGCACCCCAGAGAGACTGACAATTCTGGGAAATACCTGACAAGCTGGCAGTTCCGACCTCTGCAAGAGAGATCTCTTCAGAAAAGAAATGCCAAAGTGCTGATGGAGACTCCTGTGAGCAGCAGACTCCAAGGCTGTCTGAGAGCCTGCCCACAGATCAGGCAGAGAATAACCTGCCCTTGGTTGTTGTAGGGCCCCACAGATCTTGGTGTCAGACCACTTGATATTAATTCCACAACCCTGGCACTCGTGGGCCTAAAATGCCAAAAGTTAGGCTGCATGGGAAAATCCCAGCCTCTCCTGCCATGCATGTATATGTCTCACAAACATTTATTATATGAGAGAGTTCTCTCAATTAATGCCACGGATTTCTCTCTGCTCAGCACGTTTGGAAAGCACAAGATGAATCCATACTGCACGCAGTGAAATAAAGCTATAACAAAAACTGAAGATGAAATGTCATGAAATAAAACAGAATCTCAAGGTAAAGCAGTATATTTTACCCTGGAAGGGAATACCCTTGAAGGAAGGAAAGTCTTTCATTTAGCACTGCTCTGCTAGTTTACACTTTACTCTCTATTTGCACTCTATTATATTTTCCCATTGTGTCACTTCTTGGTCTTCAAAAGACGTGATTTTACATTTAATTTTCGTCATAGAGAGTATGAACAACACTGGCTTGTGGAAACATTCTATTTTGTTTTGTTTTCTTTGTTTCTAGTTCTAATTAGTTAGCTTTCAATGCTAGAATCCTGCAAAGAGCAAGGAGAGGTATCCATAGTGCCCCTGAAAGTGCTTTGAGCTGGGGGTGTGCACAGCTATAAATGGCACCTCTAAGAGGGCTGATAACGGGGCTATTTCTTTGGAAAACTTTCTTCACCAGTACTTTCCTGAAAAAAAAAAAATGCTCTAGGAATAGTTTTTCACTATTTAATTTCAACCTTAAGGCCTCATGACAGTCAGCCTGTCAACGGAATGCTCTGAAGAGGAATCGTCTTTATCCAGACATTTAGCAAAACTTCTTGGAGCCTGAAATTCCTCGACCCCCTGTATCCATAAATTCCATGCTGTCAGAATATGCTCCCCAGCAAGTAACAATCTTATTTTCTATAGTTTAGCCCCACTATTTTTAATTCTGTGTCAAAGGGACGGGGAGGAAAGACTATTCTCTTTCTCTGTGCATCCACCCTTTATAGATTTGATGCCTGTAATCATGCTCCCTTAGCCTTTTTTACTCTACACAATCCTAGTTCAGTCTGTCCTCAAAATGCCACATTTTTGTGGCAAAAAAAAAAGCCTCCTGAGAGCCTCCAAGAAATCATCTTGCTCCCTGTGTAACCTCTCCCCCTAGGGCTCTTTTTTCTCCTTATCACACCCAAAAGAGAGCACACCAGCACAGAATAAGTCTCACCATTGCTTCACAAAGGGGATGATGATTTCCCTTCCTCACACCACCTTCTCTGCCTAGGACATAGCTGCTTTTTCCACAAAAGCAGGTTTGTGTTCACCTGCTAACTTGGTAAAGTCCTGTTTGATCCCTTCTCATAAAGCTGGTGTTTCCTGGGTTGTGTTTGTCAGAGTATTCATTTCCACACGTGCTCAGAGCTCGGCGTTTGGTCTCACCAAATGCACCCTCCTGCTCCAGGCTCTTTCTTCTGTTTATCAAGACCATTTTGAAAACTAGTCCCATTCAAAAACCAGCCTCAGACTCCCCCAGCTTGGATATATATAATAATATCAGTATTAATACTGCAAATATAATAATTTCAGTATCCATTTCATTATCCAAATCATTATTGAAAATGTGGGAAGGGAGCTGGACAGAGCTTAGTCAGTACATCCTCCCAGGCACTGGTAGCTCATTGTGTGAGTGGAGTTTTTTTTTAACTTTACATTACTTTTCTAACTCACTTTGCACTCACATCAAAGTGGATCCCCTTAAACTAGATGACTTATGGTCATCTAGTCCCAAAAATGCTTTTTTAAATATGTCTCTTTAATTTCAAGATAAAGGTTGAACAAAAATTCAAGTGTTTGAGCTAATAGGCTTCTGGCCCATCTTTTCCCAGAAGAAATGAAAGTAAGAGATAACAGAAAGTAAGAAATCCTGCATCATATTCAGCACAATTGTGCCTTTTAGTTTTTGTTTCACATCCTGTCAGGAGGGATGTGAAACATGTGCTTCAGATCTATGGTTCCAAGTTAAGGCAGAGATCCACTGCCCTTTGGAGCTGTGAAAGTTCAGGTTTCTTTTTAGAAAGAGATTCCTCTCATTCTCATCATCCCTAGCTTATCCACAGTGGAAGGAAGGAAAAGAAGGACAGCTGACCTGCACTGAGTCCCCTCCAAAGACACAGTTCCAGCCCCAACACGTGCTGCCTCCATAGATCTGGGCCTTGAACCTCCGTGACAAGGCTACCACACATCCTCTGCCTGCCCAGAAACAATTGCTTTCCAGTGGGAGGGCACAGCCTCACCTGTTCCAACCCCAAACAGGAAAAATTGTTTGACAAACTGCCCATGCAAGAGTTTTGCAAGCCTGATACGAGTAGGGAAAAAAACTTCTTCTTTGAAAGAAATGTGTCAGACCAACACTGTTCTCTCTGCTGTGTAAGACGTGTTTTGATTGAAGATTACATTACCATTTTCTCCAATTACCTTACTTTGGGAGTTTATTTATTAAATGCAAACCTTCCCACCAGAGAGCTTTGAAACTACAGATTTTCACTCTGTCCATTAAGGTTTTATTTTAATACTGTATAACTTTACAAATGCCAAAGGTGGTGTTAAAACAAATAAAAAAAAAACCTAAATCACGGAGAAAACGCTGTTCTGCATTTAACTTTCATGTGTCAACATGAAGGACTCCATAATCCTGCTACTTGTAAGAGTGGTGCACTATCAAATGGCAGTGCTGGCAGCAGGCATGAACTTAAAATTTGGGTCTGGGCTTTAGGTTTTCAAATTTGGGTTAAAAATATATTAATTTACGATTTAATTATTTTAAATAGCACAAAATTCTGGCTCTGTTCTCTATATCAATTTCTTTAATTAGGTGCAATATTCTCTGATGGTTCTGTTCTAACAGGCAGCTCAAAATCTCAACTTTCACAAAGTCTAGGGATGTCTCAATGTGGCCAACCCAGGCTTGGAACACTATCCAGAAGTTATTAGAGGCAATCAATTTTGATTTTCCAGCATATTTTTCCTCTGCTGCATCCCCTTTTCATCTGGAAGCAACTCCTGTCTCTTTTCTAATTGATGAGGTGAACTGGTATGAGTGAGCTTATGATTTCTGCTCTTTGCTTGAGTGGCAGGGAAGTAAATGGAAAAATTGTTTCAAAAGTTTAAATGAAGGATTTGGCTTTCACAATAGTGGAATTACTAGTGCTCAGTGGATTTTTCTTAACTGTTGCATGCCAAAGAAAGAAACCATGAATGATTAGGGTAGTGGGATTTTTGATATCAGATAAATCATCGCTTACTCAGGTTCTCTGACTTCCTTTCCAGGGTTTGGATCTTTCTTTCCATTTTTAGTTTACTGACAACAAGAAGTATCTCTGAACTGGAAAACCCTGACCTGACTTGAAAGCAGTGTTTCAAATACTTCTGTGTCTCTTTAAAACCTCGGACTTTCTGCAATGTTTGGAGCGCTTCCCTCAGTTTTCAAATACTTAACCCATTAAATCTGGGCTCTTTCATGACCAGAAATTCTTCTCAAAGAAGTCAGAGAAATTATCTTACTTTTTAAATGCTGCATGCTTTAAAAGTAAGTATTAAAATATGAAATTTTGATTTTTAATTCTTTTTACTGTTCAATCAATGCTAGTACTTTTAAAAGAAGTGAGTAATTTCCAGCAAAATAAACTCAGTAGAACTGGAGCAGGAATCTGCTCAGTTCCATTACTGCAAGAAAAAATGGAAGGAAATCCTTTTACATGATGCTGATGGGTGGATTTCTGTCAATTTATTTTGTTAAGTACTAAGATCTCAATGCCAAAATATTAATAATTAATATAAGCCTTGACATCTCAACCCAAAAGGTACTGAAGTGCTTGGTACATTATCAGACAAATCTTTATTTCTTACTAATCTCTCTTGCTCCTATGCAGGCACCAGAGTTAAACCACTTTACATATCTCTGTATATGCAGCTTTTCCCCTACATAACTTTTGCACTTTCCTGATATAAATCTGGGCTTTTGCAAGTAAAGACACCCAGCAAAATTTCTTCCTTATTGGAAACACAGGGAAAATTAAACATGTCTTGCAAAGCAAACTGGGCTTCACCTTTAGGACACCCTGATTCAATCCTCAAATTCAGCTCTAACAGCACAAGAACTCCTTGTTGAGGATACTGAAGACTGCAGGCACACCTATGCACTGAAATATCCTTTTTTCACATGAAATTTGTAATAAAATGTTTGGCACCAGCTTCATTTGTATCACAGAGGGGCTCAATAAACACAAAAGAAATTGAGTCTCAAAGAAGCTGGGTTGCAAAGACAAATGCATTTGAGGCTCTGAAGCCTCTGTGGGGAAACAGGAAGACGAGGAAAGGCTGTTCTCTCCTGTAATTTCAATTTCCCCCCCAGCCCCAAAAGACTGGGCTGCTACATGTTGCAGCTAAGGGCTATTGGGAGCTAAAGCATGCATTAGAGCTACAAAACAAAGCTCATTATAAGTGACACAGGAATACCACAGGTAATGGAAACATTCTGGTTGAATTCCAGGGTTTTTGAACCAGGTGTTACAAAAGAAATCCCAGCCTCAGTGCAGTCAGCAGCAAAACAACTTTCAACATTATAAAATCAAGAACTCACCCAATATGCCCTATTTTTGCTTTTTTTTCTGCCTTTCTGCCTTCTTCATTTATCACTTTATGTATTCCGTTGGATTTATTGTCTTCTGACCCTTTGCTTTACTCAGAGTTGCAGTTTCTTCTAAACAGCATCCAAGCTCAATAATGGTCAAGACTGAGGTGAACTTTTGAACCCACAAGGATTTAACAGGTTCAAAATTAAACATGAACAAGAAAACAGTTCAGTTCAAGCTATTGTCTTCCTACATTCACCACTTCTGATTTTATTCTCTAGGCAGTTACACATGCAGATTTAAACATGTGCAAAAACATTTACCAGGATGGGATTGGAGCCATAATCTGTAAACATATATGTAATTGCCATTGACATCAAGTTTGCACTGAAAGGCCTTTCAACAAGTTTGATGGGAAAAAAAAACCCCACCAAATTTCACTATATGGGCCTTTGGCAACAAAACTGAGGCTGCTACCGTAGAGCCACAAAATACTTCCTGTAGTAAAACAAGTACAGCTCCAGCAGAGAGAGAGAGGTGAATCTGACACTATGGCATGTTTTTGGATTTCATCACTGCTCATGAACATTTTGGATATCATTAAAAGAAAATTATGCTTCTGGTCTTCTTGCTAGAGAAAAAAAAGAAGGTGAACAGAGCGCCAGCATTTTCTGGAAGAATTCAATTCTGAAGCTGGGCTCCTGGCTTGTAGCAGCTGGCTGCCTCCTCTCCCAGGGGTTTGGTATGAGACAGGAGAGGGGGTCCCTGGTGCTCAAGCACAGAAAAGACCAATGTGAGGACTCAGACAGGTTCTGCTAAAAGATGGAAAGGAGAATTCACAAGACAGGTTTTATTCTGTCTCGTCTGCCCTGACCATCCCAGCGCTGAGCGCTGTGCGATGTATTTGGGGACAGAAAGCTGCCCAATATTCCCAACAGACATATTCTATTCTGTTCCATACCAAATATGTATTAATTATGTCTGCTTTAACTTTCTTCATCTCTGTCACCACAAACATTCAGGTGAGGTTATGCTGCTTCCACATGCCCGGAGAGAGGCAAACCCACCATGCCCTCAATTTCTTCCAGCCCTGCCCACAGCCCAGGCACATGGGATGGTGCAGGCAGGCTGTGTAAGGCTACAGGGACCACAAAACAGCCCAGAAAAGAAACCAAATTCCTTGCAACCCAACAAGGAGCCATCCCAAAATCTCAACAGACAAATCATATTGGCAATGCTGGCAAGAAGAGTTTCCAGAGGACATGCGAGATGGAAAGAGGCAAGTCATGCTAGTGAAGGAGGATTTGTAAAACCCCCTATGCGAAGAATTAGGCCTGTTTTGGTAAATCACACCTCTTGAGAGCAATCTTGGGTTGAATAATCCCCATGCAAGTGAAACCATGCTGACAGCAAGCTGGAGGAGAATGTGTTATGGACATGGAGCAAGGAGGATTCACAGAGAAAGAAGTTCAGTGTTTGCAAAGTCTTTCCCCGCTCCAAGATCAGAGATGTTGGCTGAACAGCCTGGCGTCCAGGAGAAGTCTGAACTTCTGATGGACAGCTTCTACTGGGGATTATAGGTGCCCCATTGGTAAATAATGCTGATTCAAATCCAGCTAAAATTAAATCACTCCCCCTGCTTGTGAGTTTCCTAACTTGCACTGCACGTGGAAGCCAAGTTCTAATGATTGCCTGAGACAGGTGGGACTTTCCCTCTTTGGACACTTCATCCTGAATAACCTGATAACATTTTGCATTAGAGATATCAGAAATACCCTTCTATTATCCACCAACACTTCAAATCTTTGCCAATCTTGATTTACCATTTTTTTCATGCCTCTGAAATTTACAGTGATGCATCTAGCCCCACTTCTCTGGAATCCTCACCACGAACATCAACTTTTAAGCTAACCTTCTGAGCTTAATATTCCTCCAAATTTTTTTCCCTCGCTTCAGCAGTTAAAATGTAAAGAATGTGAGTACTGCTTATGCTTAGAAGCATAAAAAAAGGAATTTCAGTCATCCTGCCAGATTAGACACACAGGCTTTTTTAGTAAGGCTGATAGGATGAGCTCACCAAAGACAAAATACCAGGATGGCTGTTACAGGCAAACAGGGGCACTGAAACTGTACATCTGAAGGCTCCCTTGTCCTTTCCCGAAGTGCAAACTTTGCTGTCATCTATAAATCAAACAGTTTATGAGGCTGCAATATTTACACTCTAATTAAAAAATCATAAAGCCAGACCCCTTCAGTTTGTAAAAAGAAGAACTCAGGATCTGCTATTGAAACATGGTGTTAATCAGTAACTCCTAATGATCTGCTCCACAGCCTTAGAGGTTACGTGCTTATTCAGCTACACATAGCAAACAAGATAATGAGGGAAAGTGGGAGAAGTGAAGGGAATTTGCTACAGCAAGCACAGGGGTTTGCT